>NW_026889782.1:36052500-36652500 GCF_033153115.1 Saccostrea echinata | reverse complement strand
GGATAATCCGAATTTCCTGAACAAGAATGATAAAAGTGGACTTACCTTTTCTTAAAAAAAAATGTTTAGTAAATAAACATATGTAAATATTTTACTTAAAGCAAGTGAATTTGTTTTAGTGTTCTTTTATCTGTTTGTTTGGGTTTTTTTTAAGTGTTTTTTTATCTGTTTTAAACAATTCATTTTAAATAATTTTGCCTTATCTAATGAGATTATTTCATCATCTCTAATGAAATTATTTCATCATATAATCTCACATTTTATATACCAGTAATTTGACTTTACCAGAACTTCCCGAAAGTTAAGTTTATTTGAAAGAAAGAATTTGACGAAATATATGGAGATAACGAACAGTATTCAAGCTCTGATACAATTGCAAAATATTCAAGAGAAAAAATAAAATTCTTTCATATTTGCTTAATATTAAAGAACAAGTAATTAAAATAATTGTTTGCTTGTTTACCATCCCTTTGAAAATTTTTCTCTCATACTGAGATGCCACCACTTGCCGGTGGAGGGCCAAAAATTTAGACCTGTGCACCCATAAGCAATTATGGATCTTCTTCATGCCAGCGCATACTATGAAACAGAAGCTCGGTATATACTGTCATCCAAAGGACCTGTCCCCATGTCCTGCAATGAGATTCGAATCCGCAATGTAAGCTGCGACTCCAGAGCAAATGCAATAACCACTGCGCATACTATTAGTAATTAAAAAAGATAAATGTGAGTTAAATGGAAAGAATTTTCAAGCTTTCTTTATGCAAAAGGATGGGAGCAAAATAAATCAACATTTTTAGACTAACATTTTGGTTGGCTTTCAGTTTTCAGATTATTTCTGCTGCTATATAGTTGAATTTGATTCGCTGAGAAACATTTGTTAAAAAACACTATTACCCACCGAATGATGAAGTCATGCCCTCCGGCATAGCAACAGTCAACAATGCTTCATGACGGGTGATATTCCAAAAATAGTGACTGCGCAGAATTTATGCATGCAAGGTTCACTTTTATATGTATTCGCAAAAACATTCAGCATAATATAATAAATACTGCATGAAGTTGAGTGTAACATTGAAAATTTTCACCCCAAAAAAACCATTGTCAACCGAGGCTCGATATCCTGAATCCTTGGATATCTTGAAGTTCTTTCTCAGTAATATAAAGTTTGAGATTGTATTATATAAATACTGCATGTAGTTGAGTGTAACCATGGCAACATTGAAAATTTTCAGCCTTAGAAAACCATTGTCAACCGATGCACAGCCGAGGTTGACAATGGTTTTCTTGGGGTGAAAATTTTCAATGTTACCCTCAATTGCAACTACATGAAGTATTTTTCATATCATACTGAATGTTTTATACAAATACACAGTACAGCGAGTCGCCCGCATGGCGCAGTGGTTAGAGCGCCTGCTCTAGATTCGCGAAGTAAGGAGTTGATCCTTACGTTGCGGATTTGAATCCCACTGTGGGACGTGGAGACCGGTCCTTTGGATGAGACCGTATAAATCGAGGTCCCGTGTCGCAGTAGGTGCTGGCACAAAAAAGATCCCTCACTGCTCAATGGCCATAAGTGCAGAGTATAGGACAAAATTTGCAGCTCTCCATCGGCAAGTGGTGGCGTCTCCATATGAGTGAAAAATTCTCGAGAGGGACATTAAACAACATACAAACAAACAAACAATCACATTACAGTGAACCTTGCGTGCATAAATTCTGCAGAGTCAATATTTTTTTGGAATATCACCTGTAGTCCAGCAATGTCGACTGTTGCTATCCTGGAGGGTGTGGCTTCATTATTCAGTGGGTAATAGTGTTTTTAACAAATGTTTCTTGATGAATCAGATTCAACTAATTTACATGAAAGTATAATATTAAAAATTATGACTCAGTCGGCCTTTAATCTATCTAAGAGTACTACAATAAGTAAATGTTTGGGTTTTTTAATACATATAATACAATACAGAACAATGTGTTTGGATATAGCAAAGAGACAATCTCATTTATGCAATATGTTGTAAAAATGACAATTTAAAAAAAATATCTTGGAGTGGGGGGGGGGGGGGGGGTCCTGAATCTGCCACTTTTAATGTACCCGAAAGTGGTCAATAAGTCACAACTTACTTAGGGAAGTCATTGATTACTAGTCTGATAATTAGTATGGGTTAGGAATTAACAAGACATATAGTATAGATTGAAATAGTAATACCTGCTTAACTGGGTTAGCAGAATAACAATGAAACTCCAAAAATTTTAAATACAGTCAAACCTTGATATCTAAGGATTCAAGATATCCAGGGCAAAATACCCAAAGAATAAGTGTTTGGGACTTCAAAATCCCTTTTAACATATCCATGATATTCAATATATCAGTGTCATGGATACTGAAGTTCAACTTAAGTAATTATTGCTTGAAAACTTGATATGTTTATATGCATATACACTATGCATATATGCATATGCACTATATGTTTGCACTATATATATACACAAACTAATTCTCATTAATTAGGAAACAGCAATATGTTGTTATACAGATATCATGATTTATCGAGTTTGGTGATGCATTGAATTCGCACATTTTAGGGTAAATACAATGTACAGAGCTACAGTTTATTAGACTTTTTAATAAGATTTCTTGTCGCCTGCATGACGCAGTGGTTAGGGTGTCTGCTCTAGAATCGCGGAGTAAGGAGTTGATCCTTACGTCGCAGGTTCGAATCCCACTGCGGGTCGTGGAGACCGGTCCTTTGGATGAGACTGTATAAACCAAGGTCCCTTGTCACAGTAAGTGCTGGCTCGAAAAATATCCCTCACTGGCCCTGAGTGCCGAGTATAGGTCAACATTTGTAGCCCTACACCAGCAAGTGGTAGCATCTCTATATGAATGAAAAATTCTCAAGAGGGACATTAAACAACAAACAATCAATCGATCAACAAGATTTATTAACTGGAATGAAATCTATAAGACATCAGGCCTAAGGAAAAAAACATGCTTGTATACACGTACCATTACTTGCTAATAAAAAATAGGGTTGATAGGTAAAATTTTGTTTTTATTTTGTTTAAATTTTTTTTATAAAGGCATAAACATTGCAATTCATTTTTTTTAATAACAATTTGAAATTTTCGCAGAAAGATTGGAAATGACAAGGGTTAAAAACATGAAGAATGCTGAAAAAAAGATTTTAGGGAGTGCCAACTCACTTCGACATACATGTATCCCTGTATTTGAGATATCAGTGTTCTAGATAACAACCTTCATTAAAAGAAATTAAAATCTATAACAGGACATGAATGCCTTACCCAGGATAAGTTTTGATGAAACAAGGAAAAAAGCATCAGGCTTCTATGGTTCAAAATCAGAGTAAAGGAGGAATGATGAGGTCAAGGTCAAAGGAAACTTTATAAAGGTTTGAAGTATTATGACACAATTGAATAACTCTCACCAATTTTGTGTTATTGTACGTTTGATAGAAATATTATGAATACTTTCTTTAAAAAAAAAGAGCTGTAACTAAAATAAATAGTCAGATTAATGATTAACAAAAGGAACAGGTCATAATTTGGACACAGTTGAAATGTTATCACCAATATGTGTCAGTGCAAGTGCATAGATAAAAATAAATTAAAAGATTTTTTAAGACTAAGCTACATGCAAAATAAGGAATAGCGAGGTCAAGGTCAAAGGGAAGATCAAGATAAAAAAAATTGACATAGTTTATCTCAGATATGTGTATAGATAAAAATGTCTTGAATAATTTCTTTGAAATTGAGCCAAATGCAGATTGAAATAGTTGGGTCAATATCATAGGGGTCACAATAAAAAATTCAGGACACATTTGAATACTTCTTACCAACATGTGATAGTACACTGTATGTGTATTTGGATAAAAAAAAAGTTCCTTTAAAACTGAACAAAATGCAAAATGAAAAAGCTAAGTCAAGGTAAAAAAAATGGACACATTTGAATAGTTCTCACAATATATCATTGTGTGAATTTAGATAAAGATATCTTGAATACTAAGTATTTCCTTTGAAAATCAGCTGAATGTTAAATTCAAGTGTAGTAAAGTCAATATCATAGGGATAGTCAGACTTTCAGAGGATTGTTGGAAACATGCATTAAATTATAATTATTTCTGATTTAATTGTAATATTATTTTGTTTAGTTTTGAGGATAGGGGAATCATATTCAACATTTTCTATTATATTGTCAATTTCTATCAGAGCCTTCCTATTTGTGGATTTTTTTATGCACTGTACAGCAAATACCTGACCATCCTTAGATTTATTTGCAACTTTTATGAGCCTATATAGCAGGCAACACATGTTTTTTCTTGGAACACTCTAGATAAACATACGTATGTACAAGTAAATATTTTTTGGAAAGAATTTTCAGCATAATGTCATGAACCACAGAAAGCATACAAAATAATGCAACATCCGCTTAATAAGTATATTTGGCTTCGTATTCTTAATTACTAGGATAATTTGAATTGCAATATCAATTACATTCAAGTTTCCACAAATTTATAGTCCATGAATAAGAGACTAGGCAATATTATTCACCAGAGTGGGACCAGTGCATAAACATAGATTTATAAAGTCTTAAATAAATTGGTCTCATACCTTTCACTGCAGTGAAAGAATATATTTCCCGTCCTCATTTTGTATGAAAATTAAATCAAAGTAAATTAAAGTTCATAAATACCCCTGTACATATATACAATATAATATGACCTTTAAATTTCTCCTTCATCAGCCATGTTGAGGCTGTGATATAGATGGCTACTACTTGAAGGGTATAGACTCCATTCAGTTGCAAAATATTTGGTGATTTCCTTTTCTAAATGAAATAATTTTGGGAATTTTAAACGTGCATGATTTTGGATATCACGCAACCTGAAAATGTTTGAAAGTTGTAGAAAATCTTACTTGACCATGACATTTTTTATTTCTAAGGAAATATGACATGCATTGGATTGTTTTTCTTGTAATTCTAGCAGGGATATATCCACTGCAATTCAATCAAGGATGTAAAGAGATTTTCCTCTGGTAAATTGTATTCTATACATCCTCAGAGGCTGAAGCAGCAAGCTAACTTGTAATACAAGATTTGTTTGTATAGCAAGCCAGCTGGTGTAATTTAGTATACATGTACTATGTACAGCTTGAGCTGAAGGTAAAATATTGTGATGTCACAAGGCATAGTTAAAAAGCACTGGGGCCTTCTGCACACATGTATGGAATACAACACAGAGTAAATCCCCTACACCCTTGATTCAGCCTCAAGGTGTATGGAATACAATCCAGGGTAAATCCCCGTACACTCTTGACTAAAAGTATATTATATGCTTCTAACATACTGTCTAAATCTTAAATGTAGCATACTTTCTAAATCTAAATTGATTAATTAATTTCCTGATAATTTGATTATATTGATTAATTTGACAGTTTTGCACTGAAGGCCAGGTCTAAATTGTCCAAAAACTAGGAGGAACCTGTGATTTGAGGGTTTATTTCATGGATTTGAATAACTACATGTATTCATGAGTCTTTTCTCAATTCATAATAAAATCAGGGACCTTTATTAGGAGGGGGTTCGGGGGGGGGGGGGGGGGGCGCCAACTCCCCTGTTATAACCAAAATTATTCGTATAAAGATTAAGAAATTTTTATTTTGTTGTTGCTAAATATTGCATTTATAATTTGTGTCCCAGGCCCTTAATCTTTAGACACCCTTCTGGATCCGCCACTGCCCTACAGTTACTGAGTTATATAGATTATGTATGTAGGGTCTTTTGTTGTTAAAATGACTTGTCCCACCCTAAAATGGCCAAAATAAGTACCTTTGCCATCATACTTTGCAACTGTCCCACTCTAAAAGTCATAAATATTGCCTGCATATTACAAGATTTTCACTTTTCAGAAATGTGCTGGTTACCGGAAGTTCACAAGAACCAGTTAAGCGAAGGTAACACCCTACAAACATCAACATGAACATGAACTGATCACTGAGACTGCATTGCGTATGAAAGACAGTTTTGTAAGTATTTGTAAGCTTTAAAGTATAAAAAATCTTCTCTTGTTACTTTTGAAGATGGAAATTTAGAAGATGCTTGAAGTTCATCGTATGTACTGTGAACTTTGGAAAGTTGTCACTTAGTTGAGAAAATTCGAACTAGGTCAGTTGTATGTGTCAATTTTTCGGAACGATAATCTTTATAGTGCCCGTTTTATTCATTTTTTATACACGTACAATGAACACAGTTGGGCCTGCATTACAGTCTATCCTTGTTTGGGATTGGGAAACATTAAACAAAAAAAAGTTACAGTGTCTGTTTAAGGGTTTTTGGTCAACTCGTAACCAGCCTCGTATGATCGTATCTAGGTCAGATCTCCTCCTACAAGTAAGAGCCTCGGTTAAACGTCCCTACGCTCCTTATATACCTCGGAGCGCCAAGTCAAAAGTATATCGCCGTGAACCTCTAGCATGTTGAGTAGATCAGATCAAACCCAATAGGTCAACTCATATTAATGAAACAACAAAATTCAACTCGTAACCAGGAGAATTGTTACAAGCTGACTCCCCTATATAAATTGATGACAACTCATAACTTAACAATATTAACAATTTATTACCTCTTCTGAGGTCAACATGGTGAAATACGGACCCAAGACTTGGTCTACGAGGTGAACTGACCTGACCATAGATAGAATGTTCTATCATTGAAATGATAAATGTCCTACGGACCCTGTTTAACGATAGAATGCATTCCGTGTATTGTCCATGTAGCAAAGAAAATACGGGAGATAACTCTAACTTTGTGCATTTACTATGAAATATCCCGAGAGTTCTGAATGTCAACATCTTGTGTAAATTTGAAACGAGTGAAAAATGTTGGTGAAAAAGTGTTGAATTCTTCCATTATATGGATTAAATTTTTAGATGAAAGGTATTTACAGTCTCAAAAGGTTTTTTTATGATTAATTTGACTGTTATTTTCAATGCAACTTCATTAATTTTCTCCAAAATCATTTCGGAGCGATTCTGCAATTTTCTGCTATATTATTGGTATATGGGAGGGATTCTAACTGTAGTGAGGGCCTGTCCCAAGACACAGTTAGATTATTCTAATTAACCTGACCAAGGCCACGTAGTGGCCGAGGTCATGTCTGGTTAGCAAGTCGGTCATGTCAAGGGTCCTTCTTTTCACCATGTGGAACTCATATGGGGTATCAATTGTTTTACAATACCGATAAGAAAATTATATATTATACACTTGAGTGCATGATATTGCATTACATTACCAATGTTTTTTGAATGGGATCTTGATTCGCTAGTGAAGTTGTTTATGCTGACTTCTGCAAGTTATGTTAGTTTTTGCATCATGATTTACTGATTAAAACAATTTTTGATTGACAGTAACATGCATTAAATTCTTATGCCCTGTTCACACGGAGAGTTTAATTCGCAGTAAATTAATGCGAAGTAAATAATGTGAATTAAAATAATGCAAATTAAATTGTGTTCACACTACAGCTAATGCGAAGTAAACTAATGGGAATTAAAATTTTATTTCTACAGTAAGGCTATTCAGTAAGGCTATTATGATGTCATTTTCAAATCACGTCGCCTTATGCGCAGCAAACCCATATTACATTCTGTCATAGTCTCTATGCACAAATCAGTGATTAATATAATTTTTCTTTGTTTTCCACTAAAATATAGCATAAGTATCCATATTTGTCCACAGACATGTGGCATGTGACTTAATTGTGCCATTACGCATGCGTCAAAATTTAATTCGAATTAGCTTCGCTTAGCGTTCACACGGAGCTAATGCGAAGTAATTTAATGTGCAGTTAATTAATTTGAATTAAACTAATTCGCATTAAATTCCCTGTGCGAATGCGATTCAAATTTAATTCGCAGTAACTTATGTTTAATTCGAATTAAACTCTCCGTGTGAACAGGGCATTATAATTGAAGTGAACTTTTACTGAGCAAAATGAAAATCTGGCGCAGAATTTTACTATAAAGAAGAGCCATGTCTGCATTTCCTGGAATTGTAACAAAATTTTCAAATGAATAAACAAATAAATTTTTTGACTTATAGGCCCTAGATCTGTTGTATTCTGTATCATAAACAGACAATGCAAATTTTATAACACACTTTTTTAACGTATAATCATTATTCTATGCATTAAGTCAGGGATCTATATACTAACGGGATAGGCATCTCCTTCAGTACCATGTTTACTCGCCCAAAACACTACAAGTTTTTCAAACTATGTTTATTCTCAGTAAAAAATTTGTTTTCCGATAAATGTAATCTGTTCTTTTTGTTTATTGGAATGGATATTTAATAAATTTTAAAGTATACATTGTAAAATAATCTAAATGTAAAGCAAATTACCACCAAATTTTGCAATTCTCGGCCGATCAGGGGCATGTGTTGATTTAACAGGTTTAAGTGATTCAAATTAAGAGATAATTATGGGATATTCTAAATTATTGACTCAACGAAATTGAGCCTGTGATATTTTCTGAAAGAAGAACAGAGGCCAGTATATATATATAATTATAATAGTAACTTGATCTGAAGAGCCGTATCATGTCAAGTTGACATGCACGGATCATCAGATCAAATGAGTTTGATCTGATGATCCGCGCCTGTCAACGAGACGTAATACGGGTCTCAGGATCAAGTTACTGTTATAATGATAAATTTATTATATACCCCTTTACAACTAGCAAAATATAATAAAAGGAAACTTTTAGGATCAATTACATAACTTTTATCCGTTAAGCAAACCATTTTATCAAGGAACTTTTTGATCCGTGAGAATAAAAACAGCATTTATCTGTGTCAACTCAAAACCATATATGTTTGTATGTTAACATGTTAAGATTTGAATTGCCTTGGGTACGACTTGACTATGGCCATATGACATTGGGTGGCAGGGGATAGTTTCATACTATAGATTAGTACGCGCTGTCAAATTTCTTTAAAAACTGAGATATCCCCTGATTGATGTGATATTTTATGTAGAAAAATGAATAGAATAATTATGGGATACATGTACATGTGCAGTGTAGCAGAGCTTGCTGAGAAAAATGATATGCATCATGTAGGTGTCACTCTGATGCTTAGCATATATAGAGTTGTAAATGCGAAACTAAGACATTTGGTCAGTCGCAGAGGAAATTCAGCTGAAAAGCAGTGGTGTGCATCTCAGAGGGAAGGTGAATGGCCCCAGATCAATTGGTGAATTTTCATTAGGGCATGCATTGTTCTACAGAATACTGGGTGTTTTATCCTGCTCGCTCGGGAATGGAATGGGCTGTATAGGTGCGACAGCAGCCCAAATCTTGGAAAAACAAGCCAAAATCTTTGGAGACCTCCAAGTGCATTTTCGGTACATGTGCACTTTAATATGTAGGTTACATGTTATACGTTGACACTTTTTTTGAGCTATAGATATATGAAGTGCAATTAATTAGCACCCAAGAAACTGCCCCAAACTATGATCTGTTTTTATTGACCTCATGCATATGCCTACCCCCTCGGCACATGTTTGGCATTGAAAAGAAAAATTATCCCCTGCCACCTTGATAACAGATATGTGGAAATAAATTTTCTGTTTTTAGAACTTCATGGAGATTTGTCATCTATTACAGCAAGTATTTAGAATAAAATATATTTAAACCAAAATCATTTATTAATGCCAACTTTTAGAGATCAAAGAGCGAGCCTAGATAATTAATTAGAATTTGTTAGTATGGTATTTCATTGTACATTTAAGGCCATTCCAAGTTTTTTCAATGTTTAGCTTCCGCGTGTGCCTTGGATTTTTTGACATCCCTTAAAAAAAAAAAAAAAAAACAAAACAAACAAACAAAATCAGGAGTCCTGAAATTGTTTATTCTGGTCGATTCACTGAATTCTGTCAATTTCTCTAAGTATTTGTCTACAATATGCCATATTTGGAATATTTTAAGCATTTAATACCTTGATTTTGCTGAAGAATAAATATTTCTACGAGAAAAATAGATTAATGGAATCATATTCTTTGAATGACATCATTTTTATGGCTATAATGACTTGTGTTTTACTTTTTGGTTTGTGTGTTTTTTGCGAATAGGTAGGGAAGTATTTGAAAGATGGGTGGATGCTAAACATAGAAAAAAACTTGGAATGGCCTAAGGTAATATTTTCCATATGCATCAATTTCATAATACAGCTCTTAATTTATAGTTTTGTGCAAAAAAGTTAAAATCCAGATTGATCTGTATTTAAATTTAAGTTTGTATATTTTTTTCCAAAAAATATTTTTTGTATAATTTTTAACATAAATGATGTTTAAACAAATTGGAAATACTGGGGCTGATTTTAGAGCAATCCCCTAGTTACAATATGATGTCACACAAAGAAACATTTAGCAGAAGACTTATACCTGGAAAATAAGATCTCAGAATCTGAATTAATAATTTTTTTGTAATATTTTGTGTCTATAAGTAAGTCTTTTATTGAACCTATTTGACCAAAGTGAGCATCCTGGCCCATGGGCCAGTTTTGAAGACAGTTTTAATTTTTAAAAGGTGATGTTGAATCTAAATGCTTTGATGTTTTAGACATCCAAATGGCTAGCTCAATGTGGAAGTGGAATCGGACCCTTTTAGTTGGGAATTCAATGGAAATTCATTTGACAGTGATGATGATGATGAGATTTATTCAGGTAATATATATAAATATAATTATACAAGTTGCACTACCCAGTCTGCTGTTAAGCTAATTTCATGATATCATAATGTCATAAAGAGGGATTTAATATTTATCATGTTTATTCACATGTTTTTGGACACAAACTATTTTTTGAGGCGCATCCCTAACAGCGATGTGGCCTCATTGCAGTTGACCCCCATTTCTTTCTTTTCAATTACTGCGGCGACAAAGGACTCCACAATATTGATTCTAAATACGCCATTGAAAATAGAGCAAATGTATATTGACAAGTTGGTGATATTCATTGTCTATTTTAAATACCAAATAACATAAAATCTCACATATATATGTTGTTTATACTTTGAAAGCAACAAAGATAACAAAAAAGAAACAATTACAAAACAAAACAAAAATAGAGAAAGAGAGAAAACAACAACAAACAAACGTGCTACGCGGAGTAAGATCTATTTACATCGCAACAGCTCTTGCCATAAATTATTAGGCCTTGTAATACGACATTGCTTGTACGAATATCTGAGAAAAATATACAATAATTTTATTTTATAAAACATCACTAACAGTAGGAACAAGATGGTTGTTTTTATAGAAATAGAAGGGATATCATTATTTTTTCACTTGATATAACGAATAGTAAGATGTTCAACTGAATAAATTTTTGCAACAAGGGCCACCTTTCGCAGTCAAGACGAACTCTAAAAACGGCATGAACTCCGAAAAAGTCTTTGGCTCCATCATGCATTGCGGCAAAATGGCGTCCGATGTAAACAAACGATGGATTGTCGTTCGCTTTCTTCATATATACGGCTGCATAATGGCTGTATTTAGTGCATTGTGACTTTACTTTAATTTTTGTTGAATGGATAATTATATTTATGAAATTATTTTGTGGATATTGACTTATTTATTGCTTCAAACTCTTGCATAGTAGTAAATTGGATTATACGACATCGAATTCAATACTGCCGGTAAGAATTATTTTCTTATTTGATTTATTGTCTCCTTGATTTAATTTTATGTTGTTCCTACGATATCTAGGTGCTTTTACTTGTTTTTGAAGACACCCAGCTTGTATGTATTTTAATTAGAAAATGCGCATTTTTCACTACGGAGCAGACATATTCACAGGTTTATATTTAGAAGACATGTTGTTACCTTAATTTCTAGAAGAGTGGTTTTTAAAGATTTCATTTTGATAGCTAATAGTTTTAAAAATGTTTTCATAATAATATCTGTTCGTATGTGATAAAAAAAAATCGGTAAATAACCATGGTAAGAACTTACGCGTTCAATTCAGATGTCGTACACAAATAAAAATACCGGAATGCTAATATATGTGTAAAATTCAGTCAAGTTTTTAACAGTTACAATATGTATTGTCCCATTTTGCATATATATCCCTTTTATTATGCATATTTACTTCTCAAACGTATCATTTTCTCTGTAATTGACCTGACTTCAAACATCACCTTTGAAAGTAAATATCTCCTTTTTTGCAAATAAAATCAAAAATCTGACAAATACGATCTCTTCCGAAGTCTTTTATTTAGCATTTCTGAGTACTGGCATAATTGCCATACTTTCCAAAACTTTGCACAGACAGTTTTTGTAGACCCATAATTTTTGCCGAAAAATCGCTATTTTTTGTGCGTGTGCACATGCGCGTCGACTCTATTTTCGGAGTCTTTTTCAGTCTCAATTTCTTACTTCTGGAAAAGCAAAGCTGTTTTGGAGTTCGTCTAGACTGTTTTGGGAAAAAAATTCCACGAGGAAGGGTGACACGAAACGGTGAAATGATCAGTTTTTGGTAAAATGTCAGTTGAGTATGATAAAATATCTGATAAAAAATTGCAATGACAGTGGATTTCAATTTATAGGTTTACTAATACCGTATAAACATAGACTTTTTGAGTTAATTTTATCGAAAATATCGGAGGAAACGTGTTTCATAGTATACCGTATACCACTCCCGATTGTTTTTTTTTTCAGTCCGAATTATATGAACATTTCATGTATCCCACTATGGTTTACGTATTATGTCATTTTGATTGATAAAACTAGTCTAAGACAAAGTATTGATATTTAAAAAAAAATGCTCATAATGAAAGAAACGGAAAAAATTCAGATATGAAATTATATAGAATTATTCAATAATCATTCATTTCTAAATTCTCGTTCATTATTTCATCTTTTTACTATGTTTATAATGAAAGAATAAAAAAAAAAAATAAAAGTATAATTAAAATCAATTATAGATTAATTTAAATATCAATGAATTATAATTGATATATCAGACTATCTTTAAAAAAATGTTTGTTTGCCCTCTTCCGACCGACTAAAAAAATGCCATGACTCAAAATCTTTTTTTAACCTCAAAGAAATGATATTTTTAATTTTTATTTTTATTCCTGATTTTTTTTCGTTCCCTCAAGATGTATGTCGAATTTTTCTGAGTAAAAAAATTTGAGTTTTCTACCTTCAGTGCGATGCGTCTCTCAGGCCTTCAGGCCTTTGATTTTATGTAATGCCACCATCAGTATCAATACTTCATAAAGATAGGCTTCACCCAGTCTGACTATTAAGCTAGATTTATAATAAGGTTACGAACAAGGATATATTTTCATCAAGGAGCAGTGATCTAGCTTCCATTTGTTGCAGTGTCTCCTAAATTGTGCACATCATTGAAGAACCATTTATAAAATTTTCAAATCAATCAGCCAGAACATTGTTATAGCAAACATGCTTAAAATGAATTTATATGCTTACATTGAAGTGATTTCCTTCCCCATAGATTTAAAAGTGTTGTAAATGGATTTAGTTTATGTTTATAAAGAATTAAATATTTTGGTCCCCGGCTCTTTGCTATTGTAAGCATGTTTTACTGTATTACTCCCTGTTGTTTGAATAATTAATTTATATTTATTTTGTGTGATGCCATTTTAACCATTTCTACTAGTGTTGTCAACGAGTACCTGGTTAACCGGTTAATCGGCAAACAATGCGAGTATCAGATAGTAAAACTGCTACTCAGTTACTCGGATATATAGACAAAAGTAGAAAAGAAATGTTATTTTGTGTCAGAAATGAATGTACACCTCTACCATTTTTAGGTCACCTGAGTCACTCAGGTGACCTATTGCTATCCGTTCTCGTCCGTCGGCGTGCGTCGTGCGTTAACATTTGAACATTTTTAGCTTCTTCTCTGAAACCGCTTAACCAATTTCAACCAAATTTGGCATATAGTATCTATGGGTGGAGGGGAACAAAAATTGTGAATTTCATGGTCCCTGCCCCCCTGGGGCCTGAGGGGTGGGGCTAAAACCACCAAAAATAATGCAATCTTTAAAAATCTTCTTCTTTACTCCTGGACACCAAGCAGTCAAACTGTTGGCATCATTGTAATAAGCATTGAGCCCTCTACCAAAATTGTGAAATTCATGGCCCCAGGGTCAGGGGTACTGGCCCCAGGGTGGGGCTATATAGATCATATAGTGAAAGTGCATTATTTCTTTGAAAATCTTCTTCTCTGCTCCTGGGTATTAAATAAGGTAACTAAGTACATAGTTATGATGAGCAAGAGTGCCTCTTCCAAAATTGTGAAATTCATGGCCCCGGGGTTAGGGGTTCTGGTGTAAGGGCGGGGCTCTATAGATTATATAGTGAAAAAGCATTAATTCTTTGAAAATCTTCTTCTCTGCCCCTGGGTATTAAGTAAAGTAAATAAGTACATAGTTATGATGAGCAAGAGTGCCTCTTCCAAAATTGTGAATGTCATGGCCCCAGGGTCAGGGGTTCTGGTGTTAGGGCGGGGCTCTATCAACTATCTAAAGAAAATGCATTAATTCTTTGAAAATCTTCTCTGCTCCTGGGTATTAAATTAAGTAACTAAGTACATAGTTATGATGAGCAAGAGAGCCTCTTTCAAAATTGTGAAATTCATGGCCCCAGGGTCAGGGGTTCTGGTGTTAGGGCGGGGCTCTATCGATTATATAGTGAAAATGCATTAATTCTTTGAAAATCTTCTTCTCTGCTCCTGGGCATTAAGGTGATAAACTAAGTACATAGTTATGATGAGGAGGTGGGCCCCTTCCAGAATTGTGAAAGCCATGGCCCCTGGGTCAGGGGTTCTGGTGTTAGGACAGGGCTCTATTGATTATATAGTGAAAATGTATTAATTCTTTGAAAATCTTCTTCTCTGCTCCTGGGTATTATTTAAACAAACTAAGTGCATGGTTATGATGCATAAGGATGCCTTTTCAAAATTGTGAAATTCATGGCCCCAGGGTCAGGGGTTCTGGTGTTAGGACAGGGCTCTATTGATTATATAGTGAAAATGCATTGATTCTATGAAAATCTTCTTCTCTGCTACTGGAGATTATTTAAACAAACTAAGTGCATGGTTATGATGCATAAGGATGCCTTTTTAGAAATTGTGAATTTCATGGCCCCAGGGTCAGGGGTTCCGGTGTTAGGGCGGGGCTCTATTGATTATATAGTGAAAATGCATTGATTCTATGAAAATCTTCTTCTCTGCTACTGGAGATTATTTAAACAAACTAAGTGCATGGTTATGATAGGCAAGGATGCCTCTTCCAAATTTTTTAAATACATGGCCTCAGTTTTTGGGGTTCTTGAGGAGGGGGGGGGGGGAGGGGGGCTCTATTGATTATATAGTGAAAATGCATTAATTCTATTAATTAATCATTAACTAATCCTGTATGCTCCCTAGTGTTGAGCTGATAAATAAATTGCTTAGCTATGATGAAGATGGGAGATTCGAACAGAATTTTTAAATCTTGTGGTCCTAGGGTCAGGGGTTCTGGCATAACGAGGAAGGGAGGGGGGTTTTGATAATATAGTGGAAAAGTGTTAATTCTTTGAAGTCCATAGTTATGATGATGAGGGTAACTCTTCCAAATTTGTAAATTTCTTGACCTTTGGTCTTGGGTTCTTGTGTTAGGGTAAGGCTTTGTTGAATCTGTAGTGAAAATGCATTGTACCTGTGAAATTCTTCTCTGCTTCTGGGCATATCGAAAGCAAACTGAGTAAAAGTTTAAATGATATACGTAAGCGTATTTCTACCAGATTTTTGAACATCTGGACAATTCGTCTAAGCATTCTGGTCCTGGGCAGGGCTCTATTAATTTGTATTCTACTGAGAGAAGTTATTCCCCTTTTCCATTCATCTTTGATAATTAATCACTGTAAATAATGTTTTTGAAAGGTTAATAGAATAAGATAATTATGCAAGAATGTTTATTGTATAATTCAAAAAGTACTTTCTTAGTTTTAATAATCAGGTAGACCTGTAAGTAATAGATAAATAAAAACGAGACAAAAATAACTTATCTTATTAAAAGTTCTTCAAAGACCATAAGAGAGGTCAATGCTAGAGGTCTTAATATGGGTTTAAAAATAGTACAGAAGCACTAATAGTTTGTTAATAGTCTGCATGGTGATAGTATTAAATGGGGGACAGATTAGAACTTAAGTTATGAGTTGATACTGAATACTAGACTAATTATTTTGTTGATCCTGATCTTCCTACTTCTCTTGCTTTAGGGCAACAAAGCTTCATCTGTCAGTGTATTTAACTTCTAAATTGTTGTATTATACTCAGGTGACCGTTAAGTACCTTGGGCCTCTTGTATTTACCGTTATTTAACGTAAGACTTGATCTAGCGTTTCACAAACATGACCGATTTGTTTTGATAACACTTAGTTTTCACAGTTTATCTAATCGATGGCTTTGATTGCCAAGCAGTATACAATGTAGAAAACCTGGGTTAATTATAATTACCTCACTTATACTGTGCTAGTCCGCAGTACAGGATTAATTTTAAACAAGATGCCTCCACAGCCATCAAAAGCATAGATTCCAAAATGTTTAAAAGAATTTAAATCCGAAAGGTGTAAAATATGTAAAATGAAATTAACATACACAGAAACGAAACTAAAGTAAGTTTATATTTAGGACATCCGCAAAATTGCCAACTATTACAGGATATTCAAGAACAAATTCATTTAGAAGCTTTAATTTGTCTTTGTGTAATTAAAAATAAATAAATGAAATGCATCTACAGTGCATTTGCGTTTGATATTGGCCAGTATGTAAATGTTAAACATGGAAATTGTAATGACGTTACATATATTACAGTTATTATTGAATACATACCATGAGCAAGGATGTTTAAAGGTCTAAAAAAAAATCCATCCGTGTAAACGTTTACTTGATCGGAAAAGTAAGCGAGTAACCGGTTACTAAAAATTGTCCGATTTGACAACACTTATAAGTATCAACACATAATTATAAGATTGGATGCTGCTCGGTTCGGATGGCCAGAGTCATTTTTATGACATAATTGAAGACATATTACTGGCATTTTGTTTTTCTCACATTACTTGAATTCTTGGTTGCCTACAACAAAAATATTTAAATTGATATTTGTAACAGAGATTTAATTTGCAAATTTAAAAATAATGTTACAGTAGTTAAGAACTGGAATTAGTATAAAAGTAAGAAGAACTGGTATACATTGCTAACACAATGAAGCATCAGCAAAGTATTGAAATTATGAAGAATAAGAATCAGAGTGAAATGTATTGAGCATGGATATGAAAAGAAGTGACATACTGTTATGAATGAGATTGAGTGGCCTCTTGCTTTTACTTAAGGATTTTCCAAAACACTGATTGATTTGTATTTGAGAATAAATTGTAGGATTCTTATGAGATGCAAATCCAATTTAAAAGCTTCATCAAATTAAAGACAGACTGAATTATATGTCAAAAGAATGTGAAATGGCATTTCATTTTGAAATAAAAACATGATTTCAACTCAGAAAAACCAATGGGGTACAAAGTAAACAAACTGGAGTGACATACCTAGATTCTCTCTAATGGTTAATACATGTATGTTTAATTTGGGATGATTATTTTTATTCCATATTTCTTCTGTGATATGCATTATAGATAAGTCTACTAAACATGTTTTATAGAGTTCACTACCCCAGGAGGTTAAATATTATGATTAGATATTATATCGTGTTTTTTGTTTTGTTTGTTTGTTTGTTTGGCAGGGGGGGGGGTTGCTGTTTACCAATCTCCTATGCAGAGTAGTCGTTCGTTCCTCTCTCAGACCTCTGCAATGGGCTCGCGTCAAGATTTTTGACATAACGTAAAAACATAATATTTCAAGGATTATTTCTTCATTATAACTTTCATTCTGAATGAAATATATTCATGTTACAGACATACATTTTTAGGGAAAAAAAATATAAATTTTGCTATTTTCTATTCAGGGATATACTTTCATTGTTTATAATACTAGTTGAGCCATATATAATTTATCCATAGTAGGAACAAGTTGATGATGAATTTACTGCAAAGGAAATGTAGTTTGTTTTAACATTGCCAAATCACTCATCGTGTTCATAGTTAAGTGCTAGGTATTGCAAATTAAAAATCCTATTACAATACCTTGGATACATTGCAATATTAAATTTTGTATTGAAATATATTACAATATAACATTATTTCTATCTTTTTTATTTTTTTTTTCTTTTTTCATCAAAGACAAAACATGTAGTATATTTTTTCCTTCATTCCATAGCAACATTGATGTGAAGCCAGCAATTTTTTTCATGCTACGTACAGTATCTAATAATCTCTGCATTAGTCACGTACCTCAATATTTGTGTCGACGTTTTGAGTTTCTATCTTTAACTTTAAAATTTATCACGCAGATGTAGTGAATTTCCATGTCAGAGGACAATAATTGCACACGTAGTGATTTTCCTTCCCAGAGTATATTATTTACACACACATGTAGTGAGTTTCCTTGCCAGAGTACATTATTTACACATATGTAGTGAGTTTCCTTGCCAGAGTATATTATTTACACAGATGTAGTGAGTTTCCTTGTCTGTTTAAAATTATCACACACATGTAGTGAATTTCCTTGCCAGAGTACATTATTTACACAGATGTAGTGAGTTTCCTTGCCAAAGTACATTATTTGCACACATGTAGTGAGTTTCCTTGCCAGGGTAAATTATTTACACTCATGTAGTGAGTTTCCTTGCCAGAGTACATTATTTACACATATGTAGTGAGTTTCCTTGCCAGAGTATATTATTTACACAGATGTAGTGAGTTTCCTTGTCTGTTTAAAATTATCATACACATGTAGTGAGTTTCCTTGCCAGAGTACATTATTTGCACACATGTAGTTAGTTTCCTTGCCAGAGTACATTATTTACACACATGTAGTGAGTTTCCATGCCAGAGTACATTATTAACACACATGTAGTGAGTTTCCATGCCAGAGTACATTATTAACACACATGTAGTGAGTTTCCTTGCCAGAGTGCATTATTTACCCACATGTAGTGAGTTTCCCTGTCTGTATACATTTATCACACAGATGTTGTGAGTTTCATTGCATTGGTTTATTTTCATTTTCGATCAATGTTTGGAATCAGCTTCTAGTGTTTCAATGTTATCGATTATAATCAGACACCAGATTTCTACTTTACAAAGCATAATTTTGAAATTTTAAATTCAAAAGTAATGAGAATCTTTTATCAAGTATATTTTTAGAATCTACACACCTAGCTTAATTAAAAATCAAAACAAAAAATAGGGGTTAATGTGCTTCTCTTGGCGCTATTGAGCATTTAGTTTGACTTTTTTGCACTGTAAATACGTCTTACACATAAATCAATTTTTAAAGTTTTTCCTCCAATATTTTTTTCAAATAAATTATGGGAACAAACACAGTCTTATTTCACCTTGAATATGTAGGTATATTAAAATTTGTGACAACAAAAAACTTTCAAATTACTTCGCAAGTTCAATTATTTGACCTTTTTGCACTCAGAAAATATTTTTCTGGCATTAAAAAATTTATCAAGCAATAAAATATCTTGAAAGTAATGACATTTTACTGAATTTAAGAAGAATGGTTAAAAGTATTTTATATATTCAGAAAAGAAAATTAAAAGTGGGGGTCTGTGATGTTAATTTTTAGATATTACCAAAATAGTGCTAATTTTAAGCTTAATTTAAATTACGGCTATTTTTTCCTGGATTTTCACAATATATTTGCTATACTTATCAAATATAATGATAGAATTCATGATATTTTATTTGATATATAATTTAGGACCAGCATAAAACAATTCATGGCTCAGAATAACTCTGTGTGTAGGCTGCATGGAAAAATAGGAATCCAAACTTAGCATACTTTAAATACTTTGAAAGAGAAAGAAATGATCATTTTCTTCTAAAAAAAAAACCTTCTGCCACAAAATATACTGTATGTGTCCATAAAATAGTGTATTCAAAATTTAGCGAAATCACTGGGTTCTGAGGTGTTGGCGACATCATGAATTAGCGCTATAAATGTCTGTACCATATATTGTATTTATAAATGATTTCTTAGTGGTATTCATGAATTAGGGCATTGTTGTCTGCGCCAAGGGCCCCCTAAAATATGAAGCCTGCTTTTTTAAGTACACATACAGTAGTTCCTCACTTAATGCTTTTGGTATGGAATTTAATCATGGAGTTTTAACTGAATATATTTTAATTGGTATTGTAGAATCCAAATTTATTGTAAGAACTAAAACATTATGCAAAAGTGGAAATATAGGTTAAGACAAAAATCTACTCAAAAGCTCAGGAGCATTTTACTTCTGGAGAACCACTTAGCAATTTTAATTTGTTTAAATGAATGGTGACCAACTTTTCAAGGAGAAGTAGCTATGAAACAGTGAAAATTTGATTCATATAAAAATCTCCTTTTTATAAACCATTGAAACTTATGTGGAAGTGTCCTGACATGGTATAGATTCAAGTTTGCATGTTCAAATCTGACTTAATGGGGTAGGTGGAACCAGTATGGAATCAATATTTTTTTTACATCAACATATAAAAAAAATGTCATAATAAGATGCGGTCATAACATGGTAGTTTGTTCAATTGTCTTTTTGTAATTAAAAATAAATAAATGAAGTGCATCTACAGTGGGGTAGGATAGGGCTACAATGAAGGATTGAAGTTTTTCATTGGAATGTATGTCACAACAGGACATTGATTAGTGATATTAATGTCCTAGCTGTTATCCTCAGAAAGTGCTGTACATTTTTTTTCCCAATCATGGTTCCTAGAGGTACCCGTAGAGTGGCACAACAATAGTGGATTAAAGTTTTTTGTGGGAATATAAAGGAAAAAATGTTTAAAATAAAAAAGAAATGGAATTTTTTTTTAAATACAATGTATTCTGTGATAAAGAACAAACAGCAGCATTTTTTTTCTTCCATAACTGGTACCATTGAACAGAGCCATTCCACCAAAAATGTTAATTATTCCTAGTTTGAGAGCATTAATATTTTTCATCAAATTTTGAATTCGTCTATTTTTATGAGGAAAAAATTGTAAAATGCTAAGTTCAAGATCTTTGGGATTGGTATTTTGACTACTTTGTATGGACATTCTTTAAATAGTGCACTGTGCACAAATTTGGTTGAGAATGCACATTTAGTTAAGTATTTTAGTACATCCCTATTCGTTCAAGCTATATATACTGTCCTGTCTGTCCACTTTATTTTGCAAGTCATCTAAATATTTAAGTGGTAGCCAAAGAAATTCATTTTCAGGTGATTGATTAGTTTTTGTAGATGTGTATGAATTTTGATCTCTCCCCTGAAGCTAAGCTGAAGTGAAGTGATAATTCTGTTGAACATGAATTGTTAGATATCAAATGAATTCCAAACTTTAAGACTTCGTTTCAATATGAAGGGATATGTTAAGATTCGAGCATTGATTGGTGTATACAATTAAAAGAATGTCTTTGTGCTTGCATGATGAACTGGGTTGAAAAATTTTGAAAATATTAAATGTTTCCCTCAGCTTGTTGTGATCCTCCTGGACATCCAAGTGTTTTCGACATTGATGAAGATTTTGTCAATCTCTCTCTTGGACCAAACCAAGAAATGATGGTTTTAAGAAGATTATAGGATATGTCATAGAATACGAAGACCCCACCACTGGAGGCAGGCTAATGACTACCCAGTAGATGAGTGTGTTTATGAGGGTGAGTAACTGATTACTTGTTGACACATGTATCTTTCTTATGAACTAGTAAGTGGATTTACATGTCCTTTTGTTGCATGTAATTAGTATATTATGGCTGAAAACTGTGAAAAGATGTTTTACAAAAGTGATTCTTGAAATTTGTTTTGTTTACAAAACTTGAATTTGAGAGTTTTTTCATCAGTGAAGGGATTAAAAAAGGACAAGGAATACAACTTCCACATACAGGCCAAGAATCTTGAAGGTTTTTAAATTAGTGAGTCTAGTGATGTGATTGGTCCCATAACTCCCAAGCCCAAATACAGTAAGTATATTTGAAAAAAATTATAACATTTTAAAAAACAATTACCATATTGTACTTTATTTTCAATTATTTTTTCTTTCACGTTTTTAAACTTTTATTTTAGCCAAGGTTTTGCCACCTGGTGTACCAGAGGCTGTCAACAATTCTATAACTTATCTGAAATGGGAACCACCTAAACATAATGGTGGCTGTAAAATTACAGGTACTAATTTAAAAGTAGAATAAAAAAAGGGAAATGATGATCTCTGTTCAAAACCACATAAACACTGTAGCAGTTGATAATATTGATTATCTTTGTAGACTACCTTGTAGAAAAGAGGTTTAAGGGAACAGAGAAATGAGTACCCCTGCACTGACCCCTCTTTACTGTCACCGATCTTCCTCAGGACTCAGAGTGAGAGTTTAGAGTTACAGCTGATAACTTTGCTGGAAACTGTGAGCACAGTCTGTGCTCACCAGCATACAAAATCCAGGAGAAGATTGGTATGTTGTCAAGTTAATAAATGTATCGTACACTATTATGGTACTAGAAAAAAGATTTGGAGGTCAAATTAAACCATAATGTGTATTTTCTTCTCAAAGCCCATAATACTCTCACTTTACTGGTCAGGAGCTGAAATTTATGTGAAAGCTTCCTGATGTAATAAAGATTTTAAATTGTTCAAAAAATGGCCTTTGAGGTAGATGGGGCCACAATAGGGGATCAAAGATTTACCTTGAAATATATACATACATTTATGTACTGGTTAAAATCTTTACGAATCCTCTTAAGAACAACTGGACCACAAAAAGTATTTTTAAACCTTCTTGTAGCTTCCTTTTTGTTCAAATCATGGCCAAAGGGAGGAAGGAAGCGGGGGGGGGGGGGGGGGATAGTGGATTCAGAGACCCTTTAGAGTTTGGATAGGGTCATAATATGAGTTCAAAATTTTGCATGAGAAAATTAAGGAGAAAAACTCTTTATAAACATTAAGAAAAGCTTCTTTTACATGGGAAATGTTGTAGCCTATGGGACTCTTCTTTGCATGCATAGTAAAGGCAAAAAGAAAAAAAAATAGATAACCCCTATTGTATTCATAAATTTGAATCTTACTTTTTAAGAAAAGTGTATTTTCCAATTTAATATCTAATTTGAATGTTTTGACAGAGTCTTTTGCAATTGAGCAGGATGAGGAATCACACCAATCATTTGTAAATGAAAGCAGCAGTCATGATGTTGTCAATGAGAATGGTAATCTATATTTATGATGTTGTTTGGATGTTACAAATTAAAAGTTAACCCCAAAAAAATGAACAGTCTTAAAATGATAATTTCTTTTTTAGAATTTTAAATAGGACATGATACAGGGCCACTTTTAAGTGATGAAGCAGACGAGTATGATGATGGTAATGATGATGAATCATACCATCCTTCAAGCGATGAAAAAAGCTGTGATGAAGATACCATTAATGATCTTGGTAATAAAGCTGAAAACAGAACTTTCTTAAGCTGAAGTAAGCTTTTCTGATCAAAGTTTGTCCATTGTCCATCTCCAGCGTCACTGTTGTTTCAAATTTTCAGCTCCTTCTCAAGAACCACTGCGTCAATTTCAACCAAACTTGCCACAAAGTATTCTTCGGTGGGGGATTCAAGTTTGTTCACATGAAAGGCATCACCCTATTTTAAGGGGATATAATCAAAAATAAGTGCAAATTTGATGGCATCTTTAAAAAAATCTTCTCCAGAAACAATGGGAAGAGTTGTTTACTTGTACAGCTTTTTAGTATTTTCCATGAATCTTCGAGTAAAAAAGTGCTCTACAGATTCACGTTGAAAATATACAGATTTTCCCTAAAGACGGAAAAAATCAGAGTCGTTCCCGAAATTTGCCAATCAGTTTGATAAAGAAGCTTGTTGATTGAAGTGGTCTTATCAAAAATGATCTAAAAACAATATAATTACGGCAAATGTAAAATATGTAAGCAACAGTAGACAGCATACGGTGACTTGCGTAGTTAGTGCTTAGTATTTGTATAACAAGGGGTTCTTCATATAAAAATGTCTAATAAGCTGAGTTGCATTTTTACTGACAAACTGCTCAAAATACTGACAACTTCTAGAATACTGACATCAGTTAGAAAAGTTAAACAGGTCTGAGTGGGCCAGAAAAATTATTCTCCAGAACAGCAAAGCCATGACAAGTCATATTAATACAGAAGCATACTCAGGTAATGTAGCTTGAAGAAGGGTGGGGACACAATGGGGCATAAGACTTTTACATGGAATTATATAGAAAATGTCTTTAAAGGCCTTCTTCTCAAGAACAGCAAAGCCATGATTTGTTATATTAATACAGGAGTATTTTTCAGGTAGTGTACATTCAAATTTATTCAAATCGTAACATCAAGGGGTAGGATGGGAGAAGTAGTTTCAGGTTTGTTCAAATCATCACCCACAGGGCATAGGGTGGCACCAATTGTATAATTACTCAAACTTTCCAATACTGAACTGATTTCTGCTTTTCTCTTGCAAAAGGGCTCAGGTGTCATGGACCATGGGCCTCTTGTATAAGGTGTTATGTATTACATTGTACAATATGTAGATTGTTTAAAGTGAATTAAAATTCTGGCAGAATTTCTGTCTTGAATTTTAAGTATGACTGTTTCTTTATTACAGTTAAGGATTAATTCCATAAGTTGTTTTTTCTCCAGACATGATCACAGTCTGATAAATTGACAAAATTCATTTTAAATAAATTACATTCCTTTGCATCACATTAACATGATGTTCATTAGCCAGCATTATAAATTATAAATATCTCCATAAGGAGCTTACATATATAGAGTGTTTCAATCATGCCTAACAGATTAAAGTATGGAAAACAACTTTCATACCCTCTTCATTAGGTTTGAATGGGTAAGATGAGGCCATAATAGGCAATCAAAGCTTTACATAGGGATATATGGGGGGGGGGGGGGGATGTGCAGGGCCATTGTGACTTGGGTGAGCCATGTGGCCCATTGGCCTCTTCTATAAAAATAAAGATGAATCCCTTTTGCCAATACATGTACATATATAATAATTTCAGATATGCCCAGTAAGCCTCTCAAATCTGAAATGCAGCAGAAACAAGCTGCACTTGCAAGTGACAGCGAAAAGGACAGTGAATGTGAAGATGATCATGATGATGTCGGCAAAGTTTTACCACAGTCAGAGAAGCGAAAGACCAGGTTTTTAGAGGCCAAAAACATCGTCTGGGAACTATAATAATAAAAAACATTCATGTCTCTTTTGTGAGAAGTTTTGCCAGCAGGCAGTTGATGGTATGCATATCATATAAGCCCATAGCTCTTTAAGTACAAAAAATTGTGAGATTCATTTTTGCATATAGGTTCAGGATGGAGCTGAATATTGAAAAAATATATCCTATAATTTTTTTTTCATGGACATGTAGCAGACAGCTGTTTGCATAATTTAAGCAAGTAATTATTTTTTAACCAAAATTTGTGAAATTTATCGCTCATGACACATTGTTCATGCAAGGTTTACCTATTTATATTGACACTGCAACAGGCCCAGAAACCCCCCCCCCCCCACTTTTTCTGAGTATAGTATTTTGCTATACTAAAGTATCCTTTATATCCTGGTTGCCCCTCCCCTCCCCCCCTTTTTGTTGCAATAAGGTCGGTTCAGTAAATAATGTTTTTTTTTGCTTGTCAGATATTTTTTGAAGTCCCCCTACTTTTGAAACCCTTGCTATGGGCTGTAAATTGAAGTTTTAAAAAATTCTTTACTGGTGAAGATCTAGCAGGCAAACTAGCAGGCATAAAATTAAATATGAAGATTATGAATAGTAATCAAACTCAAAAGTCCATTAGAATAATCCATATTCGTAGCAGAGCAAACATGGACCTCTAAAATTAATCTTAATTAATGCTTAGCCCTCTAATTGAAGGCTTCTTCATGTTTCAGGCACATGAAAAGGCAGAGTTAGTCATAAATTAGAATGTTTTATACAGTATTAGCCAGTATACCTTATCCTCTTTACTTTTGAACTTCTAGGAGTTCAGCTGCATCAATATGATAATAAATATAGAATTCTTGTGAAAATTTACGATTTTTGTTGCATGGGTCTAGATTTCTAGATCCAGGCGGTTTTGAAATGACCACAGCCTGAGAAATTCATAATACTCAGGTAATAGTCAAAGCCTAGGGCCTTTTGTTGCATTTTAAACACAGGAAGTTATTTACTGCATGATATTTATATTTCTTGCTTGGTTGTCAGCTTTAAGCTTGAAGAGTTTTTTTTTTTTATTTCGAAACTTGTATGTTGTTTAATGCACTAAGAAAATGCCACTATATTTTGCACAAATACTGACTGATTGTCCTTGGTTGTTCTGTGAAAATAAACTTATTTTGGATACCTTAAAAATTAACAGCAAGAATTATCTATTAACACTTGGCTTATACATGTGTATCTTATTTCATGTCAGCCTTCTTTTTATGTACTTTTTTGTATAGTTGATGCAATTAAATTGTTTCATGCAAACAAACCGTCTTTTTTGTTTGATCTTTCAAAATGTTGTAAAACATTTGAGCAAAGGGATAAGAAAACTAAAGGGTGCTGTATGAACTGCATTTCGTAAAAAATCATGGTTTTAGAGACCAACATATTTGAGCAATGGGATTTTTAAATGCTGAATTGGAAAATGAAATGATTAATATGAAATGATAGAATGTTATGCATAAAAAAACAATGAAGTGGACTTTCCCCACCAAAGTAATTTCAGTTTTTTGTAGTCATTAAATTGCAAGAATAAATAAGAGGGATCATTATTTTTCCCCTTATTTCAGGTCCGTAGAACGCGGAGGCTACCCCCCCCCCTTTTCTGAATATACTATATTTACTATATTACTATTGTAAATTTTCCTTTGAATGCTGGTTGTGGTGTCATCCACATAAAAAAGAACGAGATGTTATTACATGAACAGTAGTTAAGTAATTTGTAATCCTATAAAATTCTTGTTAAGAAAAAAATAAACTCTTTAAGATCATAAAAAACATAATGATTGCATTTAAAATTGGGGAACGACTTTCAATTCCTACTTGTCTTACCCAATGCAACAGAAAAAAAAAACCCAAAACGAATATTCTTGACGAAGCAAGTCTTGAATCAACGCACACTCGGCCGTCAGCGACGTAAAAGCAGAGGGGAGGGGTAGCTTGGCCCCTCCTTTTTTCAAACTTAAAAGTTTTATTTTTAATTTACTGTGAAAGTGTTCATTAACCCCCCCCCCCCACACACCCCCATACACACACTGTTTTGTTATGTATTTAAATGCGGTCATTTTATTGTAAAGAAATTTTTTGGAGGGTTCACAAAAGTTCAACCCACCAATAGGATTTTCGACTTTTTGAAGTTAACCTATTTCTCTTGCTTGCCAAAGATTTTCAAAAACGATGTTACGTGCCTGGCCGTTAATACTTTTAAATCTTTGTCATGACTGTTAATTTATTCTTCTCATTTCATTTGCTTTATTTTAATCTATATACAGATGTTGAAAGCCAATTTTTTATCTTTTAACTTTATCGGATATCCTTTGACAATTTTTTTTTCTATAGCATACAGATTTCATGCAGACATTGTCATGTATTTTCGACAATTTTTTGGAAAAATTGGTGTTTTTACGGGAAACGCATTCAAAATTTACTGAATGTAGTGATTTTCTTGTATAATATCTTACAAGAGTGTTTATGTACTGAGTTTCCTGTGTGTGTCCTGGTAAAGCCATGTAGTGACTTGTCAACTTCCGGTGTGTGATTGAGCAAAATCACGTGACCAAATGTAGTGACTTTTAGGTGAAAAATCATTTTTTCATTATTTGAATTTTCATCTTTCTGAACCTCATTTGCATATACAAAGACCCATAGAATCACAGTTATGGTCTGTTTATCTTGTTAGCACTGCTGGAACATAGTGTAGTGACTTTCAGGTGTAAAACCTCGTGTAGTGAGAATTGCGGTTGTACACGTATGTGTGTGTGTGTGTGTGTGTGTGTGTGTGTGTGTGTGTGTAAAACTTTGATCGCTTATTGTGGCCAATCCATATCCCTTGGGGTCATGATCCGAACAAACTACATTATGTAATAAAGCTTTCTCATAAGTTTCATCTTTTCGGTTCCAGTGGTTCTTGAGAAGAAGATTTTTGAAAGATTCATTAAATTTTAACTTATTTTTAATTATATCCCCTTAAAAGAGGGCAAGGCTCTTCATTTAAACAACATTGAATCCCCTTCATCCAAGGATGCTTTGTGGCAAATATGGTTGAAATTTGGAATGCAGTTCTGGAAGAAGATGAAAATGTTAAAAGTTTTAAACAAAGATGACACTGACACCTGGAACGACACCAGATAATTGACAAAGTGTGATCAGAAAAGCTTACTTGAGCCTTTGGCTTAGGTGAGGTAAAAAATCAAAATTTATAACATAAAGCATTTACTTCTTTTAATTAGTAAAATTTACATGTTCAGTTTCAATTTGAATTGCCATAAACCTGGGGACTAAAATAAAAATTAAGTTGTTTGCAGTTGCCTACCCACCCACTGAAAATGTACCCGACCCAAACTTTTTTCCAGCGATTTTATAATATTATTTTTTTTTTAGGTTCAGTTTTTCAGGATATTGAAAGTGTTCCATTTTTTTATTTCTGATTTTATCAAGTGAAGCTTATTTATGTTTAGTAAGCCTTGAAGTATGAATATCTCTATAACTTGTTATCTATTAAAAGTCTGAAAACTAACTTATTTAAGGACAATGGCAAGTCAATGTTTTCCGGAGAAACAAAGGTTGAATACATGGGTTTTTTTCACTTATGAAATAGTGATTGAGAGTGATCTCCCGTGTAGAATTCTCTAAGCGGTGAAAACCAATAAAGCGTATGTTTACAGAGGTAAAAAAAAAACAAAAACAGTGTACTTCCTTCAACTGGTAGAATCATATACAGCAAGAAGGAAAAGTAGTAATTGCTTTCTTGTAAATTTTATTCAGGGGACAGAGTCAACAGGTCGTCATTTACCATAGTTATGCTCAGTATGCTGGGAAGGGCAAGGATGTGACATATGCTGAAAGGTAGACCGACTGAGATCAGTTCTTAGGTTGTATGGAGGAAGCAGCATTTACTAACTACGAATAAAATTTGAAATAAATCCATGCCAATATTTTATGACAATGTCTTTCAATCAATTCAGTCAAACACATGATAGAATCAATCAACCAGTCTGATTCTCTTGACTATTATGAATAATATGTAATTATAGCTGTTAAGGGAAGTAACTCAAAAATAAAGATTAGTGCCGGTATGTCCTTGTCTTGTTTCTATATATACATTTTCAGCCAAAATATCTAGAAGTCATAGGAAATGAAGATACAATAATGTATATAATACAAAAACTATATGAAATAAGTGGGTTTTGGAGAAATATTATGGTGGAAAATTATGTAGGACCCTTTTATCAACATTTTATATAGGAAATGCATTGATAATTGCAAAAACACTGATTTGACAAAATCTGAAAAAGAAGGCTGGCTTGGTAGGCTAAACAATCCAGAAAATAGCTTGTTCAGTACATTAAACCTACTCAAGATTTCTTGAAAAATTCTACACGATATCCAGGAACCTTGCCAATGTCCTTAAAAACCTACCTACCAACTCTAAAAATTATAGGTCCGCAACTGCAAACAAAGATTTTTTTAAGCTAATGACACGGGCCTTCCCACTGAATCCCTTAAATTTGGCCACATTTAATAATGGTTGTTGTTTGGTACATGTATTAATTTATGATGAGAGCACAGACTATGTTTCATACTCATATGTTAAGATGATATTCTCCTACAGACCCGGTTTAATGATAGAATGTGTATTAGCAATGTTATGTAGCGAAAGAAACCGGGCAATAAGTATTATTTGGAGAACGAGACGGGTTCTGTATCGTAGATTCAAATTTGGGGGTGGACGAGTGCATAGCACGAGTCTCCGCCTGTTATACCTGTGATACCTGTCGACTTCTCTAAATGATTTGTGACACGATCAATAAGAAAAAGCACCACCCACATTATAGCTGTGCAGCATCCAAACTTCCGCCAGAGTTTGTTTGTTTTCTCTGTAGATGAGGCCTCGACGGGTAGTATGCCTCCGCAGTAGATATATATTTCAACGGACAACGTTAGATTAAGTCAGATTAGTTTTGACAACAGGGTAGACGTAACTGACGTGAAGTCAGTCTTAATTGATAAGGTGGACGATTTAACCTTGCTGTAGATGGAGATTGATCCTAATTTATTTCAGAGGTCTTAAAATCTCAGTTTAACTAGATACACATGCAGGCGATACAGACAGTTCTCCTATGAACTTTGATGTCACGGATTTTTATTTTCTTATTGAAATGCGACATTAAAAAGCGAAGAGAAAGAAATGTGCGGCAATCGTCAGCGATAAGAATTTAAGATAAAATTCAAAAAAATAAAAACGCTAAAAATGGACTTAAATGAGTTTGCACGAGAAGAGTGGAAAATGGGGGGGGGGGGTGAGAAATTCGCGTAATGTATGCTGCACCCGTGAACCCATTGGCTTAACTATTTTGAACATGTTAAAGGGGACCCCGAAAAAGCAGGGAAAGCAAACAGGTTTTCAGAAATTTATTCAACATAGGATGTTTTCCAAAACTGCGAATTTTCCTTTTTGTTTGGATCGAAATAATAACGTGTAGATACTGTGTGGAATATTTTTTTTTTTTTTAATTGAGAAAGTTTGATATTTTACATTGCTAGGGAAATATTTCTCTAAGTTTTATAATGAAAAAAAAAAAAAAAAAAGTCAGCATTTACTATTTGTACTTGCTTTTGATAAATTGATTCAGATTTATTCTTAGACTGTGCCGTATTTTAGATACAGAATATTTGGCTTATAACAAGACAGTATATAGGGTTAATACAGAACGGAAAGTAGCTCCGCCCACTGTAGTCCTGTTCTGTATTGCGAATACACAACGGCAAACTTCAAAGAAAAACACAGCTATCATGTCACAACTCTAACTCTGGTCAGCGCATTTACTCTGAGCGATCCGGAGATTTCTGACTTTCAACATGGCATGAAAATTTGAATCGTCTAAAAAAAAAGTTGACAAAAAGTGTAGAACTCTTCCATTATATGGATTAATTTTGGGGGGTGAAATGTATCCCTGTGAAAAAAAGGTTAACTTTGGTATTTATACTTGATGGTTATTTTCAATGCAATTTCATTTATTTTCTCCAAAATCATTTCAGAGTGTTTCCGCCATTTTCTGCTACATTGAGGGAATATGGAAGGCATTCTAACTGTGGTCAGGGCCTGTCCCAAGACACAGTAACATTATTCTAACCTATATATGTGTAAAATGTCATTTTTTTCCAAATGGACATGATATTGATACATGTAAGAACTGGCCATCCCCAATCATTTTCCCAATACATACTTTAGTGTATAAAATATAATCAATAATCATATATAAGAAGTGAATTTAAATTAAATCCTACCTATTAAGCTGTTCAAACAGCTGTCCAAATGTACCGGTGGGGCCGGTACATTATCCTCCCTCTCCAAGTTGAGTAAGCTGACACAATCGGACTGCAACTCCTCTCTGAGGGCTTACTCTTGGATTCTGGTGGATTACCTTAGAAGCTAAACTTCCGACATAGACCATACTGATGTCAGTAGTAAGGAAAATTGCTGATACCCTGATCAACACGATGACAGTAATTCTCAAGCTATACTATCTCGTTTCATGGATTTTTCTTCCTCTTAATTTACACGAGCTATATGTCCAGTCTGTTCTTGTAAATTCCTTTCAATAACCACTGCATGAAAAGTCGGGTTTACTTTTACCTTAAATGCAATTTTAATGCTGCGGTTATTTAATGTTTAACTGCATAGTATAACATATTGTGGGATCGTAAACGTTAGAAAATAATTAGCATTTAATACGAGTTTAATAGAAAATTAAAAGAACAAATTTAATAAAGTTTGGAAAATTGTAAACTTACTAATACATTCAGATTTAAGTCTTCCGTAAACAAATGTTATACCTTTAGTATGTAAAATGTATAATCATTATTAAACATGCACATAAAATAAAGTTTTATGTTTATATTATATTGTTTGGTTAATAAAATTTAATGTAGAGTTTTACCTCATTATTTAATTACTTGTTTAATTCACACTTTACTGAACAATACTTCCTTAAACTGAATTATATACGGGAAAACTTACCAAATATGTCTAATTTAACCCTTTCATAAACTAATATTATACCTCATGTATAAATATAATTATATACATGGATTAAACATTTATTATTGATTTATTAAAGATTTAGTTTAATATTTATTTTTATTTCATTATTCCTTGTAGAATATATATATATATATATATATATATATATATATATATATATATATATATATATATATATATATATATATATATATATATATATATATATATATATAATTAAATTGAAAACACAAAGACCACAAAGTAAAGCATTAGTCCTTTCATAATCCTTTTAAAAATCTCCAGATGCTTTAAAAATTTTCTATGTATGCTTTACTGTGTTGTCTTCGTGTTTTCAATTTCATTATTTTCACTTTACTACTATACCGACCACTGTGAATTCATGGACTTCTGATATATATAATTTTTTTTTCAATTATTTTACAATCACACACAAATCCATTTTTCATATAATTTTATTACATTATGTTAATGACATACAAACAAATAAATCTTAAAAAACTTAATAAGTCTATATAATATTTCAGAATTTATACCAAGGTACTAGTAATTGGAATTCAATGCCATTATTATTATTATTATAAATTCTTACATAGTTCTAAATATACTGTCAGAATTTAGAATTTTACAATACACAATTTAATGGAAATTAAGTTTTTAGACGCTGATAACAATGGGTCACAAAATAATTCATATCGAAACAAATTAATTACAACAATTTACAAAATAGAATTGCATACAACATTCAAATCTATCAGCATTAAATCTGCACAAAAGGTAAAAACTGCAGTCTATTTGGACTTCAAAAAAAAAATACAATATCCATGATAGAAACAGTCCTTATCAAAACTGTTTAATGGGTTGTAAATTTAAAATAAAAGTTTATTCATCTCATTATGTGTCTTTCATATACAGCATGAAATACAAGGCCTTTTTGAAAAAATTCTACATGTGCTATAGGCAAATTTCTCAAAAAATGAATGTGGATAACTTAAAGCACAGAGTCATTATACTTTTTAGCATGCAATTTGAAAAATATTGTTGAAAGTGATAATTTTGAAATCATTCACAAAAGATTTTGAGATCTTTTTCCATGATAATTTCCTATTTTCCATCCTTAAAAAGTTTTGGACAGAAGAGAAAGTACATTATGACCACACAAATTAGTGAACATACTGGAATACAAGGGCATTCATTTATATAAATTAGCACAAACATTGCAAGACAAAGAGGCAATGATTCCACATGTATATCAAGATCTAGGGGAATGGTACACTTATAACATTAAACATCTTTTGTCGTTTCAATTTTAAGAATTTCAATAAGCACAAGCAGGTAGACAGGAATATGAATACTGTGAAACTACATATATCTCATTAAAACAATTTTAGGCTAATTTGAAATTGAGACATAAAATTGACCTTTACACTCAAAGCATTTTCTTCTAGCTAGTCTATGCCTAATATATGTTCAGAAACAATATATCTGGAATATTCATGTACAAATAATATCATGCATTAGTATATTCATGTACACGATAAACGTTCTTTAACTCTTTATCTTTATTAATAGTTAAGTTGCCTTTTCTTCTTATTACAATACATTTTTTGCAGAAATGTCTTCTTAGTCTAGTTCTGACAGAGAAGCCTCACTCGCCCACAAGCAACAGCAAAAGGATCGGTCAGAGACGCCACCTTTCTCTTACTTGGGTATCAAGATCTGCAACTTACTGCCAGCAAAACTCTTTCAGACTACCCTTGCATTGTCTCCTATTTATTGTCACAATAAATATCCATATCCATGCACTAATTATTCAAGTTAAACTTGTAAAAACATTGAAATAAGTCGGAGATTAAGAATGTTTGGCATGTGTGCTACACAATAAGCCAGTTGATCTGCAAACAATAAAAAATAAGATAGCTGTTGAATCATTAACTGTGTACAGTAAACATTTTATGTTGACTGTGAAAAATTCACCATCAAGAAAACTTCTTTTATATCATGATTATGTGAATTCAAATTAAGGAAAAAGTATCACAATTACACAAAACAAGTAACAACTGATAATTTATCTCTAATAGCCCATTTCTGTTCAATCGCTACATCATCAGGTTTATCACTTGTGGATTGAAACATAACATATCCTCATCAAATCAATTTTACATTGGAACGTAAGACATTTTGATAATGATATTTTCAGTAAATAATCTTCTAGTCTTTGCCGTAAAATTTCAAGAATAAGCTCCGAAACGTACATATAAAAAGGCCTGTATAAACATATGTACAAGTACATGTTACAAAATTTTTTAGCCTTACTCTTTAAACTTAATGCAAAAAATTCTGGTCTTAAACTCTTTACTTCAAATGAACGGAAACAAATTAATTTCTTACTCTTGCAATATAATATACATTAAAATCACTATTTACCCTATTTACTCAGAAATTTCTTTATCTGGTCTGTTTAGTCTATTTTTTACATCTAAGACAAACTAAGCCACTGACAGAGAAGCCTCACTCGCCCACAAGCAACAGCAAAAGGATCGGTCTTAGACACCACCTTTCTCTTACTTGGGTATCAAGATCTGCAACTTACTGCCAGCAAAGCTCTTTCAGACTACCCTTGCATTGTCTCCTACTTCTTTTCACAATAATTGTCCATACACTAATTATTTAAGTCAAACTTGTACATAAATGTAATTTATAAATCAAGATTAAAAATGTATGTGCATGTGTACTATACAAAATAAGCGAATCGATCTTCAAACAATAAAAAATATGACTGAGTTTTAATCTGTAATCAAGCATCAGAAAACTCTTTAACTGTCAAAAATACAACACTAGGTATATTTTTCTTATATAACATTTGAATGTGTCAATTCAAGTTAAGTAAAAAAAGCAACACAATTATGCAAAACAGTAGCAACTCAGATATTTGATCTCTAATAGCCCATTTCTGTTCAATCGCTACATCATCAGGTTTGTCTCTTTTGGATTCCTTATTTATCCTAATTCTTCTGATGTTCTGCCTTTTAGACAGCTTTGATTTGTGAGTGGCACTTTTGGTGTCTAGTTCTTCGAATACTTTTTAACATTCATCAGAACGCCACTTTCTTTGGTACATCACCATTCTTTGCTTTAATGGAATCAGCTTTTCCAATCGGCGTTTCTTCGTCTTGTATGGATTGAAAGTATATGTGTATTGCACCTAAAATATGACATTGCAGCAAAAATTAGCAAAAGTTAAGAATGTCTGAAATCTTTAGTAAGATACATTATTTATATTTGATTATTAAGATTCTTTTTCAAAACTTGAGATTACAATCACACATATATCAAATATCCAAGGTTGTAAAGTAAACCCACAGCTATAGAGTAACATATACCCTTTATTGACTGTGAGCAAATTAACATTTGCATTCATTTAATTCTAGACATTAACAATGTAAAGATATAATTATAAAAAAATTTTGAGCTCTGTGTCCAAGTCTTTTTGAATTTTGCACTTGGTTGATCTCTTTCAGAAGTTAACAATTCTTTTCTTCCACTATCATCATATGAGCAATGTTTGAATTTTTGACTTGCAAATCAAATAAAAAATTTCATGATTAAATTAAAGTATTTTTATATAAATGATACCATCATTCACCAGATGTATTAAATATTATACAATTATGGACTCTTTTGGTGTTGAATGTGGTTTGTTATTCACCACTCACCAGAAATATCAGTATTGACCGAGACGAAGCCGAGGTCAATATTGATATTTTCTGGTGATTAAAAAACTACATGTATATTCAACACCATAAAAGTCCATAATTATTGTTTTGTTATATAGTCCAGATTTGAATAAATAAGATATTGAAGGCTGCATGACGACACCATTTTCATTTAAGAACTTCCGTCATTGAAAATAGAAAAAAAAATGTTCAGATTACAATTTGTAACTTCCGTGTTTTCTTTTCCAAGTTATGCTATGTGGAATATGTCCATATAATCCTGTGATAGGTTTAATGTATAACATTTTTCCTGCTCAGATACTCAGCTGGCTGCGGTCGTTGCAACCATTGTTTACAATGTTGTTTGAGGTGTTGTGATGTCACAATGCCGCTGCATGCGCACTGACCCTCCGGTAAATAAGGCTCAAATCCGGTGATTATGTAGTGTTATAAACTGTTTGCGCTTGTATAGATTGTGTAAGGACTTTAAATAGACTATATAATAATAAAGTATGTTTAACATACATTTAAACATTATTACATAAACTTTACATTTTTTATTCTAGATTAAAGATATGCTTTATACTGACCTCTAACAAATGCTCAGCAAGCTAGATAGATGCCTACGACGTACTGGCATATATGTTCAGTCATTTCTTTGTTTCCATCTGATGAAGGTCTGCAACACATGATCTCATCATATCAAATTACCTGAATTCCATTTAAAGAACAGTACTATAAATTTTATTCCACAGAAAATATTCTACATAATCCATAAACTAATACTTTTACCTTTAACATAATCATTCCAGCATTTGAAATTGAATGTGATCCAAAAATAAATTACCAAGTAATGGTATATGCATGTTCTATATCAACATTTCTTATCCACTAGATGGCTACCTCTATCATAGCTTAATTGTTGGTAGATTGTTTATTTTCTCTTGTCTTTCAGTAAAAATTTAATAAATACTTCAAACCAACAAAGGATCCAAAGGCCACATCACTCACCTGAGCAACCATGGCCATAACTTTGATCAAAAAAAAGGGGGGGGGGGGTCAGGAGCACCTCATGGGGTCACATGTCTAGATCTTTATAACACTTGAAATGCCACACAAGTTGTGTGGTGTATCAAGTGTTTTTAAGATCTGACAATTGCAAGGAACAAGAATATATGATTTAGTGTAGCCCCACCCTACTTTCGGGTGATCAGCATGTCATAGTACAATTTTCATATGATACGTATTCATATCAATACACAATATTTAAGGTGCCAAGTAGAGTTTGGTCATCTGATATCCTGTTCAACTATGTCTGACACACATGTACAGATATTTAATCACATATCATGGAAAACAATAAGGTACGATGATTTGAACAAACTAAAAGCTACTTTAATTGAGGATGCTTCAACATAAGTATCAATTTTTCTGGATAAATGGTTCAAGATTTTCTTTTAAATTGCCAATACATTTTCATTAAATTTGAATCATCTCCCCTTGAAAATGTTACTAGTTTTTTTATGGTTAGATAGAAAGACATTTTCATTAAATTTAAATCATCTCCCCTTGAAAATGTTACTAGATTTTTTTATGGTTAGATAGAAAGACAGATGGAAGACGACAAAATGTGATCAGGAAAACTCGCTTAAGCTTTCAGCTCTTGTGAGCTTAAAAGTACGTTATTATTTTTTTTCTTACTTCAACGTTTGGTTTCCACCATCAGATTTCAGTTTCCATTCAAGCTTTTGTGAATTGTCATGGGGATATCCATAATGCGCAGCAGTCTGAAAGTATACATTCACAGATTAACATATCAAATTACAAATAAAACATCCTGATTATGCATTTAAATGAAATCATTTGAAGCTAGACACAATGATAGTACATCATTTAGCTTTATCATAATACATGCTGCTTTATTATAATTGTAGCTTTAACAAAACAAGAAATCTGTGAGCCAATCATGAATGCTCAATAGTGATATAACCAACCAACCCCCCCAACCCCCCTTTTTGATGTGAATACACAAGTCAGTTAAAAATAACTGTGCTATCATCATGATCATTTGACAAGAAGTTGACATAACATTTAAACAAAAATGAATCCTGGCCAGTAATGTATTCCAGAGTTAGTTACGATACTTGTATACAGTATACATTATTACAATGTACATGTATATGGGAATAACATATATACATATATTGCAATTACAGCAATTCTGCAAAACTCCTTCATAGCAAATTTCAAGGGACCAAAGAAAGATCTTCGCTATAGTCTTAATTCATTATATGTTTAATATAGTGAATTCATAAGAAATCCTATACCGAATTTGTTATAAAACAGTCAGCTAACAGTACTTCAAACTATTGTATGTTATATAATCGATATCACCCTCAGTTACAAAAATTGTCAATACAACCTTTTCACTTCCTTAGATGCACAATTAAAGAATTTAGTGTATAATATTTAGATTTGAACATTTAAATATTATCTAACCAATGCATTTGAAATGTCAGAAAATAATGAAACCTGCCATATATATTCATCCTTTAGCTTCATAATCATATCCATGCTACCGGATACATCTGTAACAAATTAAAAATAGAACCGATGAAATAAAGATTTTATTTCCAGAACAATTTTTTTAATTGTGGCAAATATATATGATTTACATGTATACGTGGTGACTCACAAACATAGGAGTATTTATTGATGACTCGGGTGTCCACAACTCAAATTTATTGTCAACATGAACAATATCATTAAAGGATCAATTGAATTTCTGAGTTAACAATGCTAATGTAGTGTCATCTGCATCTTCATCGAACTCCTCATCATGATCTTAAAATCTTATGTATGTTTAATGAAATTTGTAATGAAAAATATTTGTTATACTTAAATGAAAAAAAAAGCATTAAAATATCTTAAAATTACTTCGTTATAACCATAAATTTGTTATATATAGCCATGTTCGTTACATACAGCGATTTTCTGTAGGTTTATATAAGGACTTTGCTGGACATGAATAAAAGTTCGCCATCTGTATCTATGTTTGTTAAATTTGAGTTTTGCTGTATATAGGAATTAGAATTTCAAGCATTTGCAATTAGCAGTTGCTGAGAACTGTGACGGAAATTCGTTATGGACAAAAACATGCATGCACAGACAGACAGACAAAAACGGTATTATACTGCCCTCTCATTCTGAAGGGACCTAGCCGGGGTATAATTATTCGGCCTATAAAAAATGTTTTGTTTGGTAATGAATTCTAGCATTCTTTTAATTTCAGCTATAGAAATAATGAAATAAAACTTTTGCACATTAATTCTATTTGAGTAATACAGTACATTTGTGTATCTCTATAAAACCCCCTTACTCCTTCACTTTCAGGAAACTGTGAGCTGTTAGTAAACAAATGCGATTGTGATGTCATTTTCTACATGCAGAAAAACTACAAAAAATCAAATGCCGAGAAATTAGTACAGTCAAGTTCAAGAATGCGATAAAAAAATATTAAATAACAATTACACTTGATCTATTGTATCTATCATATTTTATGTGAGTTCAGCGAATACTTTTTCCTTTATCAGTGAGTGTTTATGCACTATTCCATGCGCTATTCCTCCGACATGTGCGTTAATAGCGAGCGCAGCGAGGCGGCGCAAAGCGCCGCTCACGTAGCGAGCTCCATAGACAACGTGTACGAATGGAGGAAATTCGGGTTGAAATATGCACATTGTTCAAAGAAATTTTTATCGTCCCATGTGAAAATATTCCATACTCCCAATAATCCTTTGCGGTGCATAGCAACATGGTGGCATAAGCATAATAGCAACAACTTACTTGATAAAATTAATAAATAACGAATTAATTCAATTTCCATGTGCCGTAATTACCCACAAAACTATCGCTTGCATCCCTGGTAAACACGACTTTGTATGTGACGTCATATTTTTGTCACTTCAACGACTCGGATATTTCCAATTTTGTCGGAAATATCCGAGAAGTTAGGAATTTCGATCCCAATGCATTGGGAGTCTGCAACGTTAGAGAATATATACGTCAATAATGGTTTACAAAAAAAAAAAAAATATGTACGATACTCGGTAAACACGCGATAACAGTGTAATAAGCAATGTAAAACGACATTTGAGATGTTTTGAGTTTTAGAAAATGAACTGCGCTCGCCCTAACGGTTTCACCGTCGGACATATTATGCTAATTTTTACATGTCAGTCATTTTTATGAAGGTTTTAGCCAAAGGATTATTATGACATACCATATTGAATAGTTATACGGCTAAAAATATTTTATTTTTCGTCTCAAATTGCCCAAATATGCTACGTTGGATATAACATAGTGTGACGTTCATACATATACGAGTCATCTATAGATATTGAAGGTCATCATGGTCATGTTGCACGTTTTTTAGTGTTGATGTAGCTGCAGAACTGTAGCTCTCCGAAAAAATATATATATTGACAGACCGGAGACTGGTCGTCCATCCCAATTGTTTCAGACCAGCGAGCTAGATTTTGCAGCTAGTGTTGATGTACATGTAAATAATGACTTTTTCGCCATCTTTTATTTCTTAAACAGTATGTTTACCTGCTTGACCTTGAGCATGTTGAGGTGCCCTTTTCTTCCCTTTCTCAAATGTCTTGCATTTTCCCCAATAATTTCATCGATGTATGAATCCGATGGTACTGGTAATTCGAAACTATTCCATGAGCATGATAAGGATCCATCCTCCTCACTAATTTCCGATACTTGGCCTGTCCGACATGTTTGGTGCTGTTTGGCGGGCTCGGAATATTCGCGATGCTGCTGCCTGATTTTGATTGGCTAATTTATAATTATGTATAGCGTGCGCGTAGAGGGAAAAATCATTTTATATTAGATAGGCCTATTTGATTTTTTTTATTATTATTTCTCAAACTTTAAAAGGAAAGAAAATTAAAAAAAAGATTTTGATTTAAATTTTTTGGAAGGACAGATAACTCTATTATTAAAAAAAAAAACTGAGCCTGAGGTGTAAATGATCATGACATATTGATGATTTTTTTCCTAATATTTAATTAGATATGTTAAGTAAATCAGATTTAAGTCGTCTTTAAGAATTTTAAATATATGAGCATTTATAGATAAATACAATAGTAAATAACAATCTATGATTATTAAGAGTGTAGCACAGTCCAATTTTTACAAAATTCGATATTTGCAAATACAGCAGCGATCTCAGTATAAAGTAAAATCTCTTTCGAATTAAATCTCTCTCTCTCTGAGCTCTCTCTCTCTCTCTCTCTCTCTCTCTCTCTCTCCATGATATTCTCCTGAATCAAACTTTATATAAAAAATTCAAATATCTTTATTCATTTGGTTCATAAAAAAATTGTTAAAATTTCAGGGTGGGGCACCTGTTTTTAAAATATGTTCTACCAATATTTTTGATGACAGTGGTCTATCGCCAGAATACTTGAATAAGTAGTAAGTCTTGCGTCATTCTTGGAGGTCCGTGTTTGCTCTGCTCCTATTTTGTATTGTATAATGGACTTTTGAGCTTGAATACTGTTCGTTATCTCCATATATTTCAAATTAATTTTTGTACGTTCAAAGAACTGATTGAATTAATATTTTATGCAATGCGTTTAAAAGTAAAGGCTGAGAGAGAAAGAGAGAGAGATGATCCTTTGAAACTGGACAATTCTGGCTACCAAACGGGATCGAGTAGGTTTTAGAATAAACAGCATCAAAGTAAACAGAACAATTTGATCCAGTTTCATAATACATTTTTTTTCGACAAATCTAGGTCTAGTACTACCGTACTAATAATATACATTGTCAATATTAAATTATTTCAGAGTTAATAAAAAGCCAAACAAAAGCGATATATATAGGATGATTTAATGTAAATGTTTTTGTCTTTTTGCGATAATAAATATGTAAACAATATTTATTCTGTATAAAATAAAAAAAAATTATTGACACATTATTTATCACATATATAAAATACCAAAAACATACTTAAACTTAAAGTATAAGCGGATTTACTTTTACATGTCGATTTTCTTAAACGAAACGTATAATTTCTTTTATTAAACTATATTATTCTCGATGTTTTTTGCATTAAATCTGGTTATACTTATTTGAAAAATGTAGTAAATTATATCACAATATATTTTATACATAATGTAACGTTATACATAAATTAAATGCAAAACAAGAAATTTAATTAAGTAAACAAATTTATTAAATTATATTAAACGCAACTTTTCATGCAGTGAACGTTTTCTCAATTCACACGGATATTTGCATTGAATACCGCATAATGCATCAAAATAACTTTACAGAGTACAGCTTTCCATGGAGGCCGCCCCCTTTTTTTTTTTTACTACCGCCACCTATATAAATTTCCTAAGGGAGATAACTCATACGAAGAATCATAACAAATATCCAGATTTTTAACACCCTGTGTCTTTTCAATCCTTCGTTTGCACAAAAATATTAGAGTAAATCTAATTGACACTTTCCATTTTCACTGTAATTATGTGTTTAGATTTTATACATCTTCTTGGGTTTTAAAGAAATTGTTTTCTGAAATATGCACTATTTACACATTATCCATACAAAATTACCCCTGGAGTACCCTATCCCTAGCTATATGAAAATAGAAGAATTGTAAAGTCCCCGATCCGGAAATTTTTCCGTTACAGGTTTGAGTATTATGTAATTCTTTGTGTTTCCGTCCAAGCAGAAATGTTTCAATTAACATGTGCTTGTACTTGGGAAAGCCTCACAGGAGTAAGTAATTATCTAAATTCATGAAATTTCAAGAAAAATAATGTTAAGAACATATTTGAATTATACCAATGATGCTGCTAAATTTAAATGTTTAAATAATCTTTTAGTAAAATGTCAGTCAGTTCAGTGAAGTCATGTATAAGAAACTATTGTTAATGTCAATTATTATGTTTTTTGGGTAAATCTAGATGATATATATGTCATTTGTTTTTTTTTTTTTTGTTTTTTTGTTTTTTTTTTGTTTTTTTTTTTTTTTTTTTTTTTGAGTTGTATCTAGTTTTTTACCCTCTTCACGAGGTGGAATGTCGCTTCCAATAAACTCAAACTGGAAACATTACAAGAATTATTACAAAACAATTCGTTATCATTCATTTTAGACGCAAATGAATATATCAGTTTTAATGAATTTGCAGATTATAGATGAAGCACCTTTTCTGTGCTACCTGCATGATTTTTACGCGGAGCACTACTTAAATATAACAAAATTTACATCATTTATAATGAATTTCCAAAGATCTCAATTTCTAAAATATTTAACTAACATTAATTGTTTAAATATTTATATTTGAAACTCAATAAATCCGAAAAAATTGAAGCATTGGGTAAATTTTGTATTTTATACTTCCCTAAATAAAATTGATAGTCTTACTTGAAGAAAAAAAAAATCAATATTGTGAATTTGCACCGTATATTTTAGCTAATTCGTTACATGGATATAACGAATTACGGATGAAATAGCATGTTTAATTTTTGATTTAGTGCATGTTATCAAACAAGTTCTGTCATTTCATATTCAATGTGCCGTAAATACTCGCATATAAGTTGCTCCGCCTATAAGCGGTTATATCTTTCCCGTTATTTTGGAGGGATTTGCCTCTGACCCTATACTAAGTAGGAATTTTTTTTTTTTTTTTTTTTTTTTTTTTTTCAGATTTGGTTTACAATTTCAAATTAATGCTTTGATCTTTTAACTCGGTTTCAATAAATAAGTCGAAATTTAATTTTAATTCATTGAATAAAATAAGTAATGTAAACGTATGGTAAAAATAAAATTATTGAAATTTATAATACTTGTAATTAATGCATAATCTTAGAATACAAAAATGATATAATATATAAAGACTTTTTTTCACCGATAATAATCGGGGATGTTTATAAAATCATCATCCAGAAAATTGCCAATCTTTCTTCGACTCGCCTATAAGTGGCACACAGAGTTTTGGACCAGAATTGAACTCCCCCCCCCCCCTCCCCAAAAAAAAAAAAAAAAAAAAAAACGACTTATACGCGAGCATATACGGTATACCTACAACCTGTTGTGTTATCTAGGCCAAATGCTGATGTCATGAATATGTAATTAAAATTTCAAAGGCCATCCTCCTATTACATTCACAGGAACTCTTTAAGATTGCTACCATTACAATAACAGGAACTCTATAAGATAGCTCTGATATAACGTACATCCTCCCATTACATTAACATGAACTCTATAAGATAGTTCAGATATAATCCTCCCATATCATTAAAAGAAACTCTACAGGACAGATATAATGTACATCCTCCCATTACATTAATAGAAACTCTATGAGACAGATATAACGTACATCCTCCCATTACATTAATAGAAACTCTATAAGTGTAATGAGTTCTTTAGGATTTTGTATGGCTGAGATGAAAGAACAAATTGTAAAATTAACAAAAAAAAAATTATTAATGAAAATAAACAAAATTAATAATAATATGTTCTCTCTCTCTCTCTCCTTTCACACCACACACAAACTAGAAATAATATGAAAACAGTTATTAACTTTACAAATATCTGATACTCAAATTACTTTTAAATCACAAGTCTTGTCTCAAATAACGGGTCAGATACAATGATTCAAAATTATCTTTTTTTAATTTGAAATTAGAAAAAGTTCAACATCAATGAATAATCTGTATAATAGTATTCGGAAATTCCTTTTTTAGATTTTATTCACATGTAAAATTTATTCACTAAATTCACTACTCGACACTAGTCACACAGGAAGGGTTCCCGCTACCACGTGCTGATCCGCCCCCTGATAACCAAACATGCGGATAATCGACTTCGAAGGATTCACAACTCTAGCTAGAGGCCCGGACTCTCTGGTCTCACCCTCCTACTTGGAACGAACGTAACACGTTTGTCCTTTACAACAATCCACCCCTCAGTGCCCGCATGACCATCCATAATGTCGCTTTACATCACACATGACTCTAATTGGTATCCGTCGAGAAAATGTGCCAAACACCCCTCACGCCTCACGCACTGAAAATATCATACTTTTAACTAACCCTTAACGAAATTTACACCTAGAAAAACTCCAAATACACGAACATACTTACAATATTGACAAACTGAACAAACAAAACAGATAAGCTTACCGGCTGATAAGATAGGGAAAACACAAAAATTTGCCAGTCCAAACAAGCGTAGCTCTAATGGCTACCCGTTTGACAGTCCTTCTAACTGCAATATTCGCTAGGACGTAAGAACGTAAAGGACAAGCAGAAACGTGGCATCCGGCTGATGTTGTTACCGCTCCCTAATCTGACCACTCTGGCCTAACCGGTCACTTATATAGTCCTTCTAAAAATAACTCTCATTCTACACCCATCTACGGTCATCCAATACAGTCAAAATTAAATTAACAAAACTATATGAAACTAAACAATTGAATCAACTTTAATACATACGCCCTCATTTTTTTTTTACCAATGTCCATTGTAAATAAATCACAAATGAAGTTGATGAGAACCTCTATGTAAACCGAGACAATAGGTCAGCCATCTTATTGTCTTTTCCAGGGATATGTTTCACTGTGAATTTGTATTCCTGTAGAATCAAGCTCCATCGTAATAGCCTTGGATTCTTGGATCTCATGGTTTTTAACCACTGTTAAGCTCTGTGGTCTGTCTCTATTGCAAATTCCTTACCGTACAGATATTTCTGTAAACGCTGCACAGTCCATACTATTGCGTAGCATTCCTTCTCAACCGTAGCGAAGTTTTGCTCTCTAGGTATAAGCTTTTTACTGAGATATACCACAGGATGATACTCACCGTTCTTCTCTTGAGGTAATATCGCCCCTAGTCCTCTGTCACTGGCATCTGTTTGTAAGAAAAATACTGGAGAAAAATCTGGATTCCACAGAACTGGAGCAGTTACTAAGTCTGACTTCAATTGACTGAATGCCTTGTCATGATCATCCGTCAATATGACTTTGTTTGGACTAGACTTCCTCGTAAGATCAGACAAAATAGCTGATTTTTCAGAAAAAGTTTGATATAAACTTCCTGTAGAAATTGATTGAGCCTAAGAAAGATCTTACCTCCTTTTTCTTTGTTGGGATAGGTATGTCACAAATAGCTTGAACCTTGTCTGATGTCGGTTTAACCCGACCATTTCCAACTAAATGACCAAGAAATATCATTTCTCTGGCACAAAACTCACATGTCTTTGGATTTGCTGTCAACTCTGCGTCTTGGATAGATTTAAGTACTGCCTTCATGTGTTTGATGTGACTATCCCAGTTCATCAATGAATGCGTCTGAAAACTCTTGATGATCTACTAGAATTTTTCTCACTAACCTGTTGAAAGTGGCTGCTGAATTCATCATGCCAAATGGCAATACAGTAAACTGATAATGGCAAAATGGTGTGATGAATGCACTCTTCTCTTTTGCGCCATCATCAAGCAAAATTTGCCAGTATCCTTTAGTTAGATCTACTTTACTAAGATACGTAGCCTCTCCCAACCTATCTATAATGTCTTCTATTTGTGCATTAGGCTCTGGATGAAACTGAGTACTTTGGTAAAGTTTTCTATAATCTACACAAAACCTTATAGATTTGTCTTTCTTTGGAATGAGCACTAATGGTGACACATATGGACTAACTGACTTTTCTACTATACCTGTCTCCACCATGACCGATAACTCCTTTTTGACTTCATCACGCAAGGAATGTGGCATCTGATAAGGTTTCTGACAAACTGTTATCTCATTTGTAGTTACCACATGATGTCTCAACAGATTAGTCCGACCTGGAACATTGGACAGAACCGAACTGAATTGCTCTAAACAAACTTGTAACTCACCTCTTTGTTCTGGTGTAAGCGTTTGAGAAATTTTAGTCGTTTAACTTATCTCGAGCGTGCATTAAAGGATTATCAATCCAATCATCATCATCTGCAGACTCTACGTTACATACGGCCGTCATCACCACATTGTCTTCTTCTCTCTCTACCCATCGTTTCAGTACGTTAATATGGTAGACTTTACTCACCCCATCATCATACTGAAATCTATAGTCAACAGGACTTACCTTTCCAGTGACCGTTGCTGGTCCCTTCCACTGGGCCAAGAGCTTTTTAGTACTTGTAGGGAGTAAAACTAAAACCTTTTCACCTACATCCAAAGACTGCTGTCTTGATTTCCGATCATAGTACCTTTTTTGATCTCGTTTACTTACTTCCTCATTTCCCGTGACAATGTCCGCCATCTTGGCTAGCTTCTCTCTGCTCTCAATAATATAACTCAGCACTGATGGCTGCAAGCGATCACTGTCTTCTTCGCTTTCCTTCAAATTCTCTCGCAAAATAGCAAGTGGACCTCTTACATACCTCCCGTAAAGTAATTCAAATGGGAAGAATTCAGTGGTTTCTTGAGGTACTTCTCTATAAGCAAACAGCAAGTAAGGTAACACTTTATCCCACTTACTTGGTTCGTCTTGCGCATAAATCTGAAGCTTTCTTTTCAAAGTTCCATTGAACCTCTCAACAAGTCCGTTCGCTTGTGGATGATATGGTGTAGTGTTTAACTTGCGTACACTCAACAGTCGGCAGAGTTCTGAAATTAAGGAAGACATGAAATTTGCACCTTGGTCTGAGATAATCTCTCTGGGTACACCGACTCTCGTGAAAACTTCCATCATTGCTTCAGCTACCACTTCAGCGTCTTGGTTTGTGAGAGGAATCGCTTCTGGATATTTTGTTGCCTAGTCACACAACCCCTAAAATATACTGATTACCTCGCTTTGTTTTCGGCAACGGTCCAACCATGTCAATCGCCACTCGTTGAAACGGGACTTAACTAACGGTACTTTACTTGCCTTTGTCTTTGACATTCCTTTCTGACATCTGGGACATGACTGACAATATTTTTTTTGTATCTTCAAATATACCTGGCCAAAAGAAATTCCTAAGAATATTTTCTCTCGTCTTCTTGATTCCCATATGACACGTTAGAGGAATATCGTGACCCAATGATAGAATCTGGTTTCGAAACTTTCTTGGTACCATAACCTGTTTCAGAATGTCTTCCGTAGCAGTTCTGAACACTCTGTATATCATTCCCTTCTCTTTTGTGATATAACTGTCTGCCTCCTCTGTACCACTATCGACTACCCGTTTCCTACACACTTGTAAACTTTCATCCCTACCTTGTTCCTCTATCCATTCCTCTCTGGAAACTATATCACAAACCATAGACTTTACATCAAGACTTTCGTCCCTTTGTTCCTTGTGTTTTGCTGAAACTCTGGTTTCCTTCTCTTCACATGACTTATGAATACTCTTAGACTTCTCCACTCGAATGTCAACCCTGCGAATGGAGAGTTCATCACTAATGCTACAACCTTACCTTTTACATAAGGTGTACTTATCTGTATCCAACTTTCTGGACAATTCTGCAAACATCCATTGGCCAATGTAACCTCACTCATTACTCCTGTTTTGTCTTCATCTGTAACAAGTTTCTCTGATACTAGTATCGAAGTACAGCCAGTATCTCTCAGTACAGATGCACTCTTACCATTCACTGTACTTTAGTCCTCTATGACTATCAAACTTACCAATAAATTCGTTTTCTTTGACTATGACTGGAATTTCCATTACCACTCCCTTCCTAGATATAGTTGGTGAATGAATCAAACCTGCCTTATCTTTACCTGAATGTCCCAGTGTTGCACTACTCCTTTCCGCAACAAATGGTTGTCTTATACTGGCAGTAGTACTAGTCTTAGGCATTTGCTTTCGTAAAGGACAATTGCTTATCAAGTGACCTACCCTTTGATACTGGAAACATCTTTTCTCTACCTTGTTCTGACTTTCCATAGGAGTAATATTGCCTCTGACTCCGATACATATATATTATTATAACAGTAACTTGATCCGAAGAGCCGTATCACGTCAAGTTGACAGGCGCGGATTATCAGATCAAACGAGACGCGAAGCGTCGAGTTTGATCTGATGATCCGCGACTGTCAACGAGACGTGATACGGCTCTTCGGATCAAGTTACTGTTATAATGATAAATTTATTATATACCCCTTTACAACTAGCAAAATGTAATAAAAGGTAACTTTTTGGATAAATTACATAACTTTTATACATTAAACAAACCATTTTTTCAAGGAACTTTTTGAAGCGCGAGAATAAAAACGTCATTTATCTGTGTACTACGTCATCAGTTTCAGAGAGGGGTGATATGGATTCAGAAAACCACAGTGTGGTGATCCGGAACGTCGGATCACACCGTCATAAATTGCATAAATTCAACAGTAAAACTGAGTGACAAACAGTTGGGTATATAATAATTTTGTTTCTTACCTGTCTATGGGGAAATGTTCCTTTGCTCATTACTACTGAACTTTGATGTGCAGTTTGGTAGGCCTCTGCTAATATTACCATTTCTTCCATTGACTTTGTCTTTCTTTTAACCAGATTTGTAGATCTCTGGAAGAACTATTAGTTAGTTGTTCAAGCATAAGAACATCAACTAGAGTATTGTAGTTTTTGTTTACCTTTTCCATCTGACAGCAAAGGTCAAAGTAATTTATAGCACGACCACAAAATTTCCTAAATGTCTCATTAGGGTATTGCTTACAACCTCTGAACTTATCTTTATTACAAGAACTTACCAAACTTTAACCATGTCCATAACTTTTAAACTGTTGTTGCTAGGGCTTTCATATTTCACATGTATATTCCCTCTGACAAAACCTTTCCATAGAAATAAATATTTTTGACCTTTTCACCTTGACCTTTGGGTTTGACCCACTCTTAAGATTGATTGATTGATTGTTTGCTGTTCATATTTCACGCGTGTATTCCTTGATATAAGGCCTTCCTTTTGATATCAATAATTTTGACCTTTCGACTTCGACCTTGAAGTTTAACCTACTTTTGAAAAAAAAAGCTTTAACCTCGGTCATATTTTTTGAATGGTTAATGCGTGGGATTTCATATTCCAGTCCTTTTTTGATAACTCTTGACCTTGGAGTTTGATTTACATTGACAATCTTTAATCTTCTCCAAATGCTGCCATACGGGGGCATCAGTGGTTCACAAACACATCTTGCTTGTATAAAAATTCAAGTAAAATGGTTATTTTTGTCAGTGTGGGCACATTTTAATCAAAAATTACATTTTTATCGGAAAATAATAAAAAAGTAGAGTCAATAGAGGGATAATGAAACTTGAGATATAAAACCTATCTCTCATATAATTAAGAAATAATTGATCATTTTAAAAGTTTCAATACAGGTTGGTCATGTGATAAAAATGTAGATTTGATCACATGCCATCCCGTATTTACATCCTGATAAAACTTTTAACATGATACCTTATTGCTTATATTTACATCTATGACCGATTTATTACAAAAAGTAAAGTACTGAAGTTTTAAACCCATTTTTTTTTCTCTCACAAAACTCAGCGGTATAAATTGAAAGTGATGAACAAGTCGATCACCAATGACGTCAATATTAAATTGCGTAGATCGTTTATGTCTAAACAATCAATTCATTGTCACATGACGAACTTGTTTTACACAGGTGTAAAACCGCCTTTATTCAAATAGTGTTATACAAGTTAAAAAATTGCAAATGTAAATATTGATACTTAAGATATAAAGTCTTTCTCTCATACTGTTTGACAGTCAAAAGAATTATACTTAAGATATAAAGCTTATCTCTCTTATAATAATACCTGAGATATAAAACCAATTTCTCATATTGTTTGAATCAATAGAGGAATGATAATACTTGATATCTCTCATATAATGATAACACCTCTGGAATTTACTGGGGTCCGTGTTTATTCTCCGTTCACAGATTTGTATTATATATAGAGTTTTTTTAAGATCGGTCACTGTTTGTTATATTGATCTTTCTTTTCAATTTTCTGACAACGTTAAAAGTCCAATACTTTCATTATTTGGATGCTTTATAGACTATTAACAAAAAAGATCAATTAACAACTAAATTGCGTGAAAAGAAAAAGACATAAGCTTTTCCATCGTCAATTTTTTTTTTATTTTTGTAGTGACATTCCGCTATTACCTGCCTAAGGTGTGTTTATGTCTCCCAACTTACTCGATCCTTTATAGCATGCTTTGAGTTCATCAATTTGAAATCGAAGCAGGCTACTGGCAAACAAGGTAATTTTACAGGAATTTTAACAATTTCCTTTAAAGACAGTATTCCAGAAATTATTTTTTACTAAATTCAAACCTTATACGGAGTTAATTTCTTCCAACTTATTCGATACCAAAAATTCTAAGCCGAGGCAGACTGCTGATTATTTGACAAATAAATTGATGATATAAGAGTTTCAGAAATTTCTATTAAATTCAGTATTTCCCAATTTTTTTTTCTTTATTTTTTTTTTTTTTTTTTTTTTGCTTTGGAAGAGAACCAGACAACAATATTAAAATCAGTTTAGTAGGAAATTGAATGAAACAGGTTTTATATGGATATTTCAATAATGATATTATTTTCTTTCCTTTTTCTGCAGAAGTTGATTTCAATGGCTCTTTTGCATTCCGTGCCAATGTTTTTACATTTGACGACAATGCCTTGCTTCACTATTTTTTAAATAATTCTATTATCCTTCAGGTAAATTACAATTAATAGAAGTAAACATGAATATTGACATTGCACATATACTTGCGTTGAAATTTTTCGATGTCAAAATGAAATGCGTGCTATAATCTTTTGCAACCCCGTCTTTTTCTTGTGTTTTGAATGCGTAGCTATCAACAAGCGGAAAACTCTAAATTTTATTCTTTTTAAATGATTATCTACAACAATAAAAGATATTTATCTTCAGAAAATGTGATGTTTTGACTTTAACCTCATACATACCCTTGTTAAAAAAGTTAGACCTGTGGGTGTAATAATCTGGCATCATTGCGTTTGTTGCCAGAAAAATTTGAGCCAAATAGATTTATTAATGGTATAATTCAATTTGTTGAAAGAAATATGAAGTACTTGTACGTCTGAATATTTAGCTCATTTTTTTTCCCATAAAATAAAAATGGAACATAAGCATCCAATTAAGGAATTATTGTTATGTATATAAGGTATGTTAAGTATATAAAGGATTATGTCTGCTCATTCATTGAAAATGCTGCATGCATGGAAAAAAGATGGGGTATATATCTATAGAGAAGTATAATCCTGGATATATTGTACTGAGGTACATGAACATCAAATGTAACTAATTATGATTGGGTTATAAAGTATCTTGAATGCAATGAATCCTGTTTTATCCGATATGCACTTGGAGAAAATAAACATGATGTAAGATTACACAGTGTAAAGATAATAGAAATTAGTAGAAATGAGAGTGAAATTCAATGTCGGAATTCACAGATTGTACTGGTGTCGGAGAAAACAGTTTCCTATGTAAAACGTTCAATAATAGAGCAATCTTTATCCCATTTATCCGTCGAGGCATCTTCATGTGGCAGTGTTCTTAAATAAAAACGAAATATTTCTAATTTCCAATTTATTACAACACATATTATGTACAGCTTTAACTGGGTACATTCGGTAAGGAAAGTTAGTAAATCTTTATTGCTTCTGCAAATAGTTTAACCACAAATCCCCCTGAAAACACAATCCTTTACAAGTTTTCTCTTTTATAAGAGAACATTATTTAAGAAAAGAATGAATAGAATCCCCATGATAAATTTAAAATTGTCTCTTTCATCAGAAATGTTTCATTTGACTGATTGGTTGTTCTCGTCAATTTGAGGCCTGGTCTCTCAATTTTGAATGTTATCTGTTGAGAAAAAAGTATTAAAAAGGTTTAAGAAAAATAAAAGGGTATGTTTTATTAAAAAAATAAAAGAATTAAGTAATGTTTTAAATGTTTAAATAATGTTTAAGACAAATAAAAGGGCATGTTTTATACCTCGTACAAATTTTCTAATAACCGTTGAAAATGTTCAAGAAAATACCAAATATTAAAAAAGGGTTTTAAGATTGAGTGTTGTTTACCTAGTGAGGTCTTATTAACATCATGGTCTGCCTCACATTTGCCCCACTCACTACTGTAGGATACCAAGGTAAGAACCAGTTTGCCGGGTACCAGGGACCGTTGAGGAAGGCATCGTAACAGTACTAGTAGTTAAACCACCAGCCTCCTCTACGTCTACTGTCAGCAGCACAATTACCTCCACTTTTCCTGTCGTTATCCCTGTCTGGTGTACTGAAGTACATCCCAGACAGATTGTCCAAAGAATTTCCCGTGTTTAACATACTGTCACCTGTAGACAAAAAATAAATTATGTTCAAAACTTAATTCAGTTCAAGGCATTTCCTTGTCAATATCTTAAATGATTAAAATAAATTATACAATCCCAACACAAGATTTCAAATAAGTTACATGAATTTTGAAATAATTTAAATGGACTTTTATACATAACAAAGGATGTCAAACAAGTTACAAGGACTCTGAAATGATTAAAATGAATTGTGCACACCTAGCACAGGATTCAAATAAATAATAAATAAATGTATTCCCATTCTTTGTTAAAGATATTTCTTTAAGGAGTATTCTACTTAAGTATAGTAGTGTGGTCCCTTTTTACACCCTTGGTTTACCGGTTAAATATTAGCATACGGTATTTTGTTTGTTTTCATTGTGTGTAACAAAATATGTCTAATTAAAACGTTGTGTATTTATAATGAATAATTAAACATATAAAAAAAATTACAAGCCTATTTTTAACACCTATCGCACTAAAAAATGCCGGATCATTTTCCCCCGATCAGACTACGGTTTCTCTATTACATGGAAATGGGCGGAAATATTTAGATTAGATACTATAAAAAGAAGATCTTTGTATGATATTTTTCTTTCAAATAATTATTATTATATGTTCAAAATTCACAATCAACTACAAATACAATTTTCTATTAACAAAACTTTGGCATAAAAAGCCATAACAAAACGAAACAAACAAGTCCATGCTGATCGATATAAAACTGAGTATGTTTCAACTGAGAACTAGGACGTTTATACTGGGGGCATTTATCCGAAACTATACGAATCCACGTCGCTTGTTATGATTCTAAACAGGTCATAAAGAGGTTAATCGCATGTAAATGAAGTCAGCGAAGAGATTCAAAATTACAATACTTTTAATTAGAAAACATAGAGCACAAGGTTGTTCAACCAAGATATTTTCACTCAACCCTTACACAATAATATAGACATTATATTTCAAACTCGACTCTGAACAAAGCTGTGCTCGGTGTTTACGAAAGCTTTGAAGTGTGCACCTGTCATTATTTCTTATGATATTCATGAAAATCAAAGGACCCTACCATCAACGCACAGTTTCGTATGCTGCCTCTATCAATTATTTGACATTTTTAGATGATGATTCAAATAATAAAGACATTAGTTAATAATAAAATTTAATTTTTAAAAATTTTAGTAAATGTTCGAAATTTTACGAGTAACCGGGGACCACAGATAAGCCTTATCGAGACTTGTTCTTTAACGACTTTTACTTCCACTTAAAACAATATTCCCCTGTTTAAGTCAAATAGCGAACAAATAGAAATACTTCAAAATGACGTACACAATAACATTTCATCCTTTCTATTGTTTTTTTATCATTTGCTAGATCTATTACTTATCTCTATAACATATCCACATAATCATATCCCATTCTCTGACATTAGCTTATTGAGACTAGTGACACCAAATAGCGATTAAATCATGTAAAAGCAATCCTTTTATGGTGAAGAATGTGACATATACAAAATATATTGGCTGATGAAAATCTTTTAAAAAAAGATTGGTAACATTTTTTTTTTCAAAGTAATAAATCGTTTTCTTAGAGCATATTTCCATTTATACGAATTTTTGTAGCTTCACGGGAAATGTGAAAGGCGTGGGCATTATTTATCAATAACGTACCCTGAAAATATTTTAACCTTATTTAAAAATATTTACATTTGCTGTGTTTTCTACTAAGCCAGCTGTGAAATTGATTTTAATACCATTTTCGTGTATACTCACGCGTAGAAATATGCACAAAGAAACTCCGAAACTTCCTGAAATATGCCTATGTGACAAGTCTGTGTGATTTACACACCAATAACTCACACAAAGCTTAAAAACATTTCTTAAAGAATCATTGATATAAACGGGGCGGGGGGTGGGGGGGGGCGGGGTGGGGGGGGTGGGGGTTGTATTCAAGAATAAGAAACAGGACACATGCATTTTGCTGGTAGAAGACATTATAGATTAAAATTTCCATAGTCCTTTTTATACATTAAGCATGTCTCATTTTTTTTTTCTAATTTTCTCCCTCTTCTCATCTTTCCTCTTTTCTCTCCTTCTATCACACTTGAGCTCTCACTTTCTTTGTATTGGTAGTCACACACTTTCCCTATTACTTACCCAAGGTTCCGAAAGCTGGCCCTCCAAGGAAAAGTTTGATGTTGTCTGATTTATCAGACACAGAAAACTGATGATAAAGTTCGTATAAAATTGTGCCATTTCGTAATGTAATACAGACGTAGAGGGATGAGTTGCCTCCCTTTGTAAGAGTGTGAATAACGTCGTTTCCTTCATTAGGAAATTGTACGAGTATATTAGTTTCTGTAAATATACATGAAACAGTAAATCATTTCATACAGAATTAACAAGATAGTCGCCCGTGTGGCGCAGTGCTTAGGTCGTCTGCTCTAGAGTCGCGAAGTAAGGAGTTGATTCGAATTGGTTCGAATCCCATTGTGGGACGTGGAGACCGATCCTTCGGATGAGACCGTATAAACCGAGGAAGAATTAACTGTCTTAGCTGCTACGAGAGCTTCGTTCCTTTCCGGATACAAGTCCCAGGCAGTAATTGAAAAAGATTGAGCCGCTAGTTTTTCTTCAAGAAAAGAGTTACATCTATTTTGGACATGGACATCATATCGCTTTTAATTAGTATCAAACAGCAGTGGAGATTGAAAAAAAATATCATAAAGTCTAGGTTTAATTAGCTACTCTTAATTATATGAATAAAATGACCAACCAATATAACAGCGACTTGATTTTTTTTTTAAACCCGAGTGTATATACAAAGCGACTTTTCACGCGATACATGAAAGTGTTTGACGCGTGACCAGGCGATCATTTTCAAAACCTGCAAATACAGGTTATCAGGTTGCACGGGTAGCTGGCCTGTAAATCAAATCTGAAGCTATTGTTTTTTTTCTATGATTGACAGGCGGTATATTATTGATCTTGAATAAGTTAGATTTTGGGGCGTAAACGTAAAATTGGGTGTTTAACGTTCTGAAAAAAATAAAAGTATAATGTGAGGGTGATCTAAGCAGACATGGAAAGAGCCGACATTTTGATAATATTCTTTATTTCATGCTAGGGATACCTATTATGATTAGAAAATGTTCAAAATGTTCAATTAAATTTAAACTTTAGATATTCAGTACCTTGAATTATTTTTGAATAAATGTGACCTTATTTTTTTGAAAGGTAGATAAACAGGGTACCAATGTTACTTACACCATAGATGCAGAAGATCCATCTTGCAGTAAGTGGTTGCGATTCGTCAACTCTCCCGCCAAACACAAAGAAGAAAATGTCATCCCTATAACATGCCAGGGAATCATCTTCTATATGACGTCACGTGACGTATAGAACTGGGGACAGAGCTTCCGGTCTGGTTTGGGGACGGATATGGGAGATTTTTAGGGGTAAACCGCATACATTCGGGTGAATAACAGTTTTCTTATCCCATAAGTATATTTCCTTGACAAAAAAATATATATATTCAATAATGATTCTCTGCCAATTTTCTATAATAAGCAATTGATTTAAAAAATAGACTCAATGTTTATGTAGATTCATGTATAAACACCTTAGACAGATAGTAAGGTATATATATATATATATATATATATATATATATATATATATATATATATATATATATATATATATATATATATATAAATATATATATATATTTACCTGTTTTTGTTTTTCGGTATCTTTTTTGTTCTACAAGATTAATTTTAACCTTTTAGGTTAAAAACTTCATCTCTAATCTGGAAGATTATCCAAAAGACCATCATTTTGGTTTTGAACACAACCCTATGATACTTTTCCTTTGTTCTTCAAATTGAATTTTAATTTCGCCTTGGCTTGCTAATGCGTATCAAAATGGGATACTAGTTCAATTTTATCGATTTGTAAGTTTTTAAAGGATACGCGGTGTAGAACAACGATTTCAGTAATGATATAATTTCTTTTCTTTTTCTGCAGAAGTTGATCCCAATGGCTCTTTTGCATTCTGTGCCAATTATATGACATTTGACGACAATGAAAGACTAATTTTTTGATAATTGGACACCTGTGACGCATCAGAACTGGAATCCGAATGACGATGGTGAGACGACAGTTGACCCTATCTTTGGCCTCCTTTTGATTTATCATAACGGCGGTAGGTGGCGCTGGGTTACTGAAAGGAATTACACGTACTATACAGGAGAAGACGGATTAAAACTTCTCTTTATTTGTGAGGATTCTCCGTTTTATTTGGAGCCAGAAGAGTGTTCTATTACGTAATGTTTCATTGTTTTAAAATGAAAATAAACTTTTGCCACCATTATATTTTTATCATTGAAAAAATGCAGTAAAAAATGTTAATAATTAAATGGAATCTTCTCAATTTTATGTAGTTCATTTGTTTTCTCGGGAGAGATTTTTTAAATAAACTTCGGATAGCATGTAGACAGAATGCATATTGTGGCGTCTCGTTATCTTCGCACTTCGTCAGGGAAACTTACATTCAGATCTCTTCTTTCCAAACGTAGAAAATAATACCTAACACCAAGTGTCATTATAAAGTTTTATGCACCCGTAATGGAAGATTCGGAGCCATATATATTTTACTCTGACTGTCCGTCTGTTTTTCTGTCTGTCTGTCTGTCAGTTTATCTGTTTGTCTGTTAGTCTGTAAAAAAAGAACTTTAACCTTACCCATAATTTTGGATTGGTTAAAGAATGGCTTTCTTTCCTCTCAGGCGTATTTCATGCGAAAAGACCTTTCCCAGGGTGTAAATATTTTTGACCTTTTGAACTTGATCTTGGAGTTTGACACACTTTAAAAAAATACCACATTTTAACCTTGGCCAAATCTATTGAACAGTTAAATCAGGTAATTGCATGCACCACGTGTTCATTTCTTTTGACAAGACATCCTCCTAGGTACCAACAATATTGACCATTTGACCTTGACCTGATGAGTTTGACCTATATTTGAAAAACTTTAAACTTGACCGTAATTTTTGAATGGTTAGTGCTAGGGCTTTAATATTTCACCGCTTTATTTCTTGTGGCAAGAGCTTTTCTTGAATACCGACATTTTTTACCCTTTGATGTTGACCTCAGACTTTGACCTCTTTTTAAAATCTTCGGTCATAATTTTTTAATGGCTGATTCTAAAACTTTCGTAATTCACCTGTGTATTTCTTCTGAAATTCATTTGTGTACTATTAATTTTGGCCTTTTGGCCTGACAATTTTTGATAACTTTTGAAAATCTTTAATTTTGGCCATAATTATTGAACTGTTGGTGCTTTTATAGCTTTTAGATTTCAAAGATGAACTCATTTTGACAAGACCATTTTTTTGGAGTACCAACAATGATGATCTCTTGACCCTGGCCTTAGAGTTTAACTTGCAAATGACAACCTCCGCGATAAGCGACCATACGAGGGCATCATTGTTTCCCAAAACATCTTGTTGTATTTACATCAGCTCCTTAAAAAAAACTTTTCTCTTTATTGGACTACATGTACCAAAATGCAGTCTCTCTCTCTCTCTATATATATATATATTGGAAATATGTCATAGTCCATACACCGCATAATAGAGAATGAATTGTCCTAACACAGACTTAAGCATTGAATCATTTTTTTTTTAAATGTTGTCTCATAATATTAACGGTGAGTGCAAACAAATTGAGAAACGCGAGCTAGCGCTTTATGAAAATTTGTTTGTACACACCATTGCTGATTCGAGACGGCATCTTTCAAAAAATAATGAATCAATAATGAATCAATGCTTATATATACTCTTTTTTTACTCCTCGCCTTGCTTTTTTTTTTTTTTTTTTTTTAAATTTGTATTATCCCTTGGGTATATTACAATTAATAGAAGTAAACGTGAATTTTGATTTCCGCTTATGACATTGCACTGACACGGCGTTGAACTTTTGTGACGTCAAAATTAAAATGCATACTATAACCTTTCCCCCCCCCCCGTCTTTGTTATTGTGTTTTGAATGCGTAGCTATCAACACATTTTGTAAACAAAATACTTGTAAAATGTAAATATATCTATCTGTGTTTCAACCTGAACAAAAATTACAGTGACGATATTAGTCTTCGATGACGGATCTTGTACATTCAAGAGCGGAAAACTCTAATTTTTATCTTTTTTAAATGATTGTCTGTAGCAATAAAAGATATTTATCTTCAGAAAATGTGACGTCTTGACTCTAACCTCATAACGTACCCTTGCTAAAAACGTTAGACCTCTAAGACGTACGAATCTGGCATCATTGCGTTTCTTGCCAGAAAAAAAAATAAGCCAAACAAATAAATTAATTGCATTTATCACCATATTGTGATAAATGCTTTTAATACCAGTGCAAGAGCGATAACTCGTGCGTTCTTGGTAGTGGTTAAACATTATTGAGACCATGAGTTTTAAATAGAGGACGCAATATAATCAAGCACCTTATGACCCCGATTTTCATAGTCTACCGAAAAAGCTAGAAGGGCAGACATGTTGCAAAATTTCATCTCTAGTCTGCACACTTTGTCTGGAAAATGTTTTGACCCACAGTTCAGCAAAATTATTTCCATTTTCGTGCATTATTTTGTTCCAAGGATACGGTTTATAGACACTGTAAGTAATTTATGCGAACAATAACATGATGCCCCTTGTTATAAAGGCTTGAATTTATAATCGTTGCACTTTGTGGTATCTGTGACTGTACATCATGATGCTGAGGATAGAATGACATTAAAAGTCCTTATTCTGGGGCATTCATTTATACGCAGTTTTGAGAACTTTGTTTATATCAACTTGTTCTGACCATCGGGTGACGCCGAATTTAAATCTTAATTCAGAGGAGCTACAGATTTTCTATTTAGGTTATGGGGGAGCGCCACTGGCTCAAATTCGTGCGCAAGGCACTCGTTACGTAAGAGACTTGCGTCCAGATGTTGTTTTGTTACAAGCTGTATCAAACGATCTGTGTCGGAGAAACACATCAGTGGAAGACATTTTTCATGAACTTGCAGACTTTGTAATTTATCTCCGTGATGCGGAAGATGTGAAAAAAGTAGTGGTGCTTCAGACATTGCATAGAATTCCCCCGACAAGACGTATCAGGTTTCCTGTGGACACAGAGTGCAAGAGAGTTGATGAATTAAATAGACGCATGTCCTATTACTTGCAGAATGTAGAGGGAGCAGCATTCTTTCGCCTATCTGGTTAATCATAGTATGGTATTTCTGGCGGATGGGGTCCATTTGAATAATCAGGGAAATAAGGAATATTATAATAATTTGAGAGCTGTTATTGTTTCCTTGATAAAGTCTATCAATAATGGTGGGTACATGTTTGTGCAGCATTTATATTTAGTCTAACGATACATTTTTCCATTTTTCACCTGTTGATTTTCAAAATCCACATATGCAGTGGTGATTTAATGCAATCTAATATAATGATGCATATAGTCATATAAATATTATATCATTTAATTTATACATTTATGACACCCCCGTAAAGTTGAGGTTGTTTAATTGGATCCTGTGTATTATTTATTAACAGCTTATTTAAGACTAACCATAAATTTTAGTTTTAGAAGGATTTCACACCCCTATATGGTCGGGGTTTAGTTTTAGCAGGATCTTGCACCCCTATATGGTCGGGGTTTACTTACGCAATATCCTGCACCCCTATATGGTCGGTGTTTAATTTTAGCGGGATTTTGCATATGTATGGTTGAAGTTTACTTAAGCAGTATCCTGCACCCCTATATGGTCGGGGTTTAATTTTAGCAGGATTTTTCACCCCTATATTGTCGGCGTTGAATTCAAACAAGATGTTGCACCCCTATATGGTCGGGGTTGAATTCAGACAAGATGTTATACCCCTATATGGTCGGGGTTTTATTTTAAAGGATTTATTCCCCTAAATATTGGGTTTGTTTAACTGAATATATTGCATAAAATGAATAAGATACATATATTCCAATAGTGTTAAGATTTCTAGAGGTTTCTTATCTATAGAATTGTCAATGATGTAGATATTTTTGGAATTCTGCATATATAATCACCTCGCATTTATAGAGCAGAATTTAAAATATAAACAGAAATGATATAATTTTAGACACAGTTATAATACACTCCACTGTCATTTATTCTTCTCCGGTGAAGTATCATAATTGCAAATAAATGTAGCTGTAAGGTTAGCTAGAATTATATTACCAATATGGATTGGGCATTAAATGATTTAGATTTTAGAAATATCCAATGATATTAAACTTCATGGAGTGTATATTTGATTAAGAATTAAGAAATTCTATTGGTGCCTTCATTGGTCTTTAATAGCTCTGAAATAATTTTATTGATAATGTTATTACATAGATGATTTTTTTATTTTTACAGGAAAATTGGGTGACACTATTTGTAAACATATGCTAGATATTTTGCACTAGGTTTGTGTTGAACGTGGAATATCTACTGACAAGACCGCGGAACTCTCATCAGGTTTGACTCTAAAGGATAGAATGGAGACAGTTATATCTATTCTTAATAGTTTTACCTCAAGATACATTGACTGAGCTATGTAACAATCCCAGGATAGGTGTCTAGAATGCTAAACACAAATTAAGTAAAATAACTAAAAATAAAAGTAGATGAAGTTATGTAGCTGATTTTCGTAATCTTGAATATCCGCTCCCCAGCCAAGAAGGATAACTCTTTATAAAAATAAAAAAAAAATGATCATTTAATCAAAAAAGACTCAAATTAAGCTTGAAATTCAATCGTTTCGTAAAACAATTTTTATTCATGCAACTCAAGTTCTTCGTAGTCTAGAAACTGGGAAAAGTTGACATTTGTGTCCCATAAAAGTATTTAAAAATCTTTAGATAAATCGTTTTTCCTTCAAGCTTGCTTTGTTAACTATGATATGAAATTTGAAGTGATATTTGATGTTTTCCAACGATAGCACATGCTTTTTACACTACAGGTATGTGTTATATAATGATTGAAAAAAATATAAGAAAAATGCCATTATGATATGAGTATTAATACCATGCAATTTTTTCCAAATTCCGGAATACCTATAAATGTTTATCGAGGTACCTTTGGCTAACAACAGGATATTATTGCATACTGACAAGCAATCGGTCGTACAAATAGTCAATTCTGCTAAGGTCAGACTATTGGTTAGAAATTGTAGTTAATATCACTTATTTCACTATTATATTTAAGCAGAGTTCATTAGTTAGTTATTATATCAAATTAAATTGCAGATTCTATTTTGCATTGACAGTGGCTTCATTTTTGGGCTTTGGGTCCTCGTGCATCTCAGGTCAATAGTGGAAACAATAAGTTTCAATAATTGATTCACACCTTTTCAACAATGTCACATTGGTATCATTAAGCTAGATTGATGAATAAATCGTTAACAATAGAGTATGAACTTGGTACACCTAGCCATGGCCAAATTTTGGTACATTTCAATGTTAATCCCCTAACTACTAACGTGTTATTAGTTATCAAACCCTAATTGCAATACTATACATTTCTGTAACATAAACAAATACTGTTTTAGATCACACTCTTTTCAGCAGCAGTATTATAGGGCATTCCTGAACAAATTATTAAACAATTGGGCAGGTGGAATCCATAACTATATATGCCTCAAACATTGGTGTGAGATTTGTATAATTAAAATATTATAGCTCAATTTTGGCTTAAACGTATTATACATTTATCCATATAAAAATTTTAGTTTTTGTAGATTGTGTGTAGTCTGGGATATGGCATTCATAGGATACTGAGCTACCCAAAGTGACACCATTTGTCCTTGAGGAAAAAGCCCTCAATTTGATTTAAAAAAATGGGTTTGGAGTGGAGGAATTTGACTCTTTGTTTTAGAATAGATTAAATTGCACTCGGGTGGTACATTAAGGTTTCAAGGACCTGGGCACCTCGCCTGGATCATTATTGTTTCATAGTATGGAACGTTCCTGCTTATGCTGCAAGTTATTAGTCCAAAGTATGTCAGTTATTTGGTCTGATATAAGTTTAATCCAAGATGAGTTCAAGATGAGTCTTGATTTATTACACGGAACAACTAACAAGTGTCTATTATACATGAACACTTATAAAATTTGAAATTTAAAGGTCAGGTGGGTGAAATGGAATGAATTAAAAACTAACATGTATACACCTAACACGTTAGTGGGGGGTGAACTTGTATAGACAAGTTCATTTGGCGGTTGGGGATTACCACGAATGAGGAATTCTCTCATGTCTGGCTCAAAACTCTGGGTAATCTATCCTCAGTACTGGGGAGGATTGATTTGGGGGTTACCTCAGCGGTACCTGAGGGACCAGCTTGATCTTTGTGGGTACCAAAGGCAAGTTTTGGGGCCTACCCCTGGGGGTATTATCCCCATGTTGTTGTTGTATTCCAGGGGAGGCAGGTATAGAGTTAGGGCCCGAGTCAGAACTTGAATTCATTCATTTGATGTGGCACTCACTCTTGTTGGTACCAAGAGGTCTGTTCCCACCACAGTCACTTGTGGGGGCGCTATCGCGCCAAGGATCTAGGGAGGTCATCCCGGTAGGCAGGTAGTGATTCTCTGGGTTCCGCCGGGGTATTTACATCTATGTATAAATAGATTGTGACAAATAGTCGCCACAAAATGTAATCATTGTTTCACAATAAATGTGTAAAATTAATATTTGTTACTATTCATTGCATCTGGGATTAATGGTATAATTCAATTTGTAGAAAGAAATATAAAGTATATCTGACGTCAAATATTTAGCTCATTTCTTTTTTCACAAAATAAAAATGGAACAAGAGCATCAAAAAAAAACAAAAAAAAACAAAAAAACAAAAACAAAAACAAAAAAAAAAAAAAAAACAAAAAAAAAAAAAAAAAACAAAAAAAAAAAAAAAAAAAACAATTATTGTTATGTATATAAAGTATCTTAAGTATATAATGGATTATGTCTGCTCATCCATTCAAAATATGCATGCATGGAAAAAAAAATGGGGGGCAATCTCTTAAATGAAGCATAACCGTGGATATATTGTACTGCAGAACATGAACATCCAATGTAACTAATTATGATTAGGTTATAAAATACCTTGATTACAATGAAACCTGTTTTATCCGACATACACTGGGAGAAAATAAACATGATGTAAGATTACACAGTGTAAAGATAATAGAAATTAGTAGAAATAAGAATGAAATTCAATGTCGGAATTCACAGATTGTACAGGTGTCGGAGAAAACAGTTTCCACTGTAATACTTTTTATAATAGAACAATCTTTATCCCAATTATCCGTCAAGGTATCTTCATATGGCAGTGTGGCAGTGTTTGTAAATAAGAACGAAATATTTCTATTTTCAAATTTATTACAACACATGTTATGTACAGTTTTAACTGGGTACATTTGGTAAGGAAAATTGATAAAACATTATTGCTTCAGCAAATATTTCAACCACAATACCCCCTCAAAACACAATCCTTTACAAGTTTTCTCTCTTAATATATAACATTATCCAAAAAAAAAAAAAAAAAAAAAAAAAAAAAATGAATAGAATCCCATGATAAATTTAAAATTGTCTCTTTTATCAGAAATGTTTCATTTGACTGATTGGTGATCGTCGTCAATTTGAGGCCTGGTCTCTCAATTTTGAATGTCCATCTGTTGTAAGTAAAAAAAAAAAAAAATAATAAAAATATTAAATAATTTTTAAGAAAAATAAAAGGGTATGTTTTATAAAAAAAATAAAAGAATTAAATAATGTTTTATGAAAAAAGTAAAAGAATTTGAAAATGTTTTAGAAAAAAAGGCATGTTTTATGCCTTTTACGAATATTCTGATAACCGTTTAAAATGTTCAAGGAAATACCAAATATTAAATACGGGTTTTTAAGATTGAGTGTTGTTTACCTAGTGACGTTTTATTAACATCAGAGTCCCCCTCACATATGTTCCATTCAGTACCTTAAGAGACCAAGGCCACCACCAGTCTGCCGGGGACCAGGGACCGTTGAGGAAGGCGGTGTGACAGCGGTTAAACCACCACCCTCCTCTAATGTCAATTTCAGCAGCACAGTTATCACTCCACCTGTCGTTATCCCTGTCTGGTGTGCTGAAGTACATCCCTGACAGGTTGTAGCTAGAATCCCCCGTGTTTAACATACTGTCACCTGTCGAGAAAATACATCACAGAGATAATAGATTGATTCATTTAAGTATTGAATCATTATTTTATGCAGGATATAGTCTCATAACTGCAACAGTATGTGCAAACGAATTGAGTAACGAGCTTTTTCGCTTATATTATTTTACATTTTTAACTCCTTGCATTGACGAAATTTGATTTAGATTTCAAAATCCCTGTATTATCCTTAGATAAGTTACAATTAATAGAAGAGACATTGCAACAGATTCTGTTCAATGTGAGCGCGAATTTTGATTTTGATTTTAACTCCTGACGTAGCACTTCCAAGGCGTTCAACGTTTGTGACGTCAAAATAAAACGCATACTTTAACCTTTTGACCACCTTTCTGTGTTATGGTGTTTTGAATGCCGTAGCATTCCTCAGCAAAATACATTAGGATGTTTTGAATTCGGTTGTTTTAATTTGACTATGTTCCCGATCAAATAATTTTCTTTAAACATCAAGCTTTCATAAACATTTTGACATTACATATCAAATACGCACTGTAAACTTCCTAATCATTAGTAGTCAAAAATGTAAATTATTGAAAATCATCAAGAAACTCAAGCTGAATAACAATAGACCATCAAAGGTAGTTACTGGATATACACGTTACTGGATATACACGTTACTGGACATACACGTTACTGGATATACTAGTTACTATATATACTAGTTACTGGATATACACGTTACTGGATATACACGTTACTGGATATACACGTTACTGGATATTCTAGTTACTGGATATACACGTTACTGGATATACACGTTACTGGATATACACGTTACTGGATATACACGTTGCTGGATATACACGTTACTAGATATACACGTTACTGGATATACACGTTACTGGATATACACGTTACTGGATAAACACGTTACTGGATGTACTAGTTACTGGATATACACGTTACTGGATATACACGTTACTGGATATACTAGTTACTGGATGTACTAGTTACTGGATATACACGTTACTGGATATACACGTTACTGGATATACACGTTACTGGATATACACGTTACTGGATATACACGTTACTGGATATACACGTTACTGGATATATTACTTAGTGGATATACACGTTACTGGATATACTAGTTACTGAATATACTAGTTATTGGATATACTAGTTACTGGATATACTAGTTACTGGATATACAATTTACTATATATACTAGTTACTGGATATACAAGTTACTGGATATACTAGCTACTGGATATACTAGTTACTGGATATACTAGTTACTGAATATGCTAGTTACTGGATATACAAGTTACTGGATATACTAGTTACTGGATATACTAGTTACTGGATATACTAGTTACTGGATATACACGTTATTGGATGTACTACTTACTGGATATACTAGTTACTGGATATACTAGTTACTGGATATACTAGTTACTGGATATGCTAGTTGCTGGATATACAAGTTACTGGATATACTACTTACTGGATACACTAGTTACTGGATATACTAGTTACTAGATATACACGTTACTGGATATACTAGTTACTGGAAATGCTAATTACTGGATATACTAGTTACTGTATATACTAGTTACTGGATATACTAGTTACTGTATATACTACTTGCTGTATATACTAGTTACTGGATATGCTAGTTTCTGGATATACACGTTACTGGAAATACTAGTTACTGGATATACAGTACCCGCATCGTTATTCTTTACAGGATACACGATACGATAGGATAAACGCACGATACGATAGGATACATGCACGATAGGACAGGATACACGCACGATAGGATAAACGCAAAACACGATAAACGCAAAATACGATAAACGCAAAATACGATAGACCTGATAAACGATCTTCACGATAGGATAAACGCAAACCTGATAGGATTGTTTTAAAATGCGAAACGTTTTTTGACAAGACGAAAAGTTTCCTCTTTGATATACTGTAGTATGATAATTTTAATTACTTACAAAGCCTCAATTTTAAATCGAAATGATAAAACATTTTAAATCTATCGTTATAAAACATTTGAAGTAATGATGTTTTTGTAAAAGATGCGTTTTTTTTTCAATAAAATTGATCGTCATCAAATTCAAACTGTAATTATTTTAAGATTAATTCCACTCTATGATGGAAAATAGGCGAATTTTTTGTGTAATTATACAAATGTCGAAATCCGTCGAATCGTTAAATTTGAATTTTGAGTCGTATAATTGCGGAAATTTTAATTTGTCGGTGGCTCAAAAATTCCGTAAACAAGCGCAGTTTTACACCCAAGTGCAATAAATTCACGAAACGCTTTAAATATATTCATTATTTTAACAAATAAAACCTTATGAAATTCATAATAAACATTGATTACTTTTACGGAAAAACATGTAAAAAAAAAATGAAATATTTGGATTCAATATCTTTTGCTAGAAGTCTGCGAAGTATCCAAAATCGCCTTTAATAATTTGTATTTAATAAATCAAATCTTACGAAAAAAAATTACTAGTCTTAATTTAGGGGAAACAATTGAAAAATTATTTGATAATTATTTTAAGGTTAATGCTTTCTCCTCTAAGTTTTTACGAATTTTCTTTAATTTATATTTTATATAAATTAATTAAATTTTCTTTTACGTTTTAAAATTCCTCAAATTTGCTAGTTGTATTGAGACAGATCGTGCTCTGGACTGTGATTAATTAATCTCCCCTATATGTGAATATTTATGTCACACATATCCCGTGCACATAGAAATTATTTACATATTCCAAGTACATACATTGTTTATGTATATATGAGGAAGGAGACCGGCAAAAAGAAATCAAATTTAAATAAATTAATAAACGTCACTAGATCTGTCATCATCTATTATCCGAAAAAAAATATCGCATGTCCATTCTTTTGTATTTATTTTGGTATTTTTAATGTTATAGGCTTTTAAGATTAAGCTAGAAGGGAGCATGCAATTGTATACCAAAAAATGTTACAGTGTACCAACATGTGTAGTATAAAGTAGAAATACAATGCTTATAAAATATTGCCCATAGACAATAATAATGTCTTTAACAATTTTTGTTTGCTTTTCAAAACATTTCTATTAGAACTCCCCCTCCCCTTCCCGCCGCCTCCAAAGAAATCACATTGCTTTCAACGCGTGCTTGTGTTATAAGCATTTACAATAATAGAACTTGTATCTACTATAGACACGTGTAAGCAAAGCTTACAATGTATGTGAATATATTTATTGGGTACTTAAACTTTGTATTAAATAAATAACATTGCATGATTACATACATGTACACTTGTTTACAACGTATTAGAACACACACACACACACACACACACACACACACACACAAATTAATAATAAATCAATTTCCAACAAGTGGATTTTTGGATTGAATAATTGTCAATTATTGCTATTAGACTTTGTATTAATTGTTACAAAACAACATCGGCAAAAATAGACAAAACATTGTAAATTATGAAAGTCTTAACCACATTTGAGGCACAGTCAGCAGGGAAGGGGAAGGTGGTCCATAACCACACCACCACCCCCCCCCCCCTCCAAAAAAAAAAGGTCCGATTCAAAATGCCAAAAAAAAAATAAATAAATAAAAATAAAAAAAAATAAAAATAAATAAATAAATAAATAAATAAAAATATATATTGACTTCTTCAATATAGTCACGTATTAAATGCAATCGATAAACAATAGTTAAATTAAATTCAAGGTATTTACCAGTCTTGTGTATCAGGGCAGAACCGGGCGTTTTCTTTTATTTTTAATTTTTTTCCATGTATCTTTGAGACGCCGTTAAAAACGACAGACAACACAGAAAACCCGAAGATCCAGAAGTTTTTTTTTTTATTTGATCACACCAATCATGTTTATGATTGTAAACCTATAAAAGTTACATAAAAATATACAAATGAACTAATTCAACGGAGTTTGGAGGACGAACCTCGCCTATATTCTATTTGATTCAATTATTCAATTTTTAATCTGTAACGGAAGTGTACATTTACCATTTTTTTAGTATAAAATCTTTAATTGTTGATTAAGTGTTGTTCATACAAATTATGAATAATATCCAGAAAATAAGTAGATGTATTTCATTGAAATCCAGTAGGATTCAATGTAAATACTTGACACCAGGTGAGAGAGGAGTTCAGGCATGTCTACGTTGAATACACACGGGCGATCATGTAGGGGAAGGGGGAGGGGTGTCTTGATCTGACAAGAAGACCGTGTACAGATTGGGCAGGTACATGTACATATAGGTGTCAGTTGTCACGGGAGTGCTTCCACCTGTCACTTAGTTAAGGTATATATTGCTTCATTTCCACGCCGAAACAGGCAAGTTGCATAATAAAAATTTGTGTGGTTTGTTTATTTATTATTTTTTTTTTTACATCTTCTAAATGCAGTAGGTAAATATGAATGGCAAACATCTATATTATAATACATACTTATTATATGATGAATTGAATGGAGCATGTTCATGTATAATAAATTGTCATTAAACTTGTAGACACACATCATAGAAACAAATAAATAAAAAATGATGATAAAAATGAACAACAAAACTTGCGCACATGGACAAAATTTATGTTTCCGTCATTGATAAAAAGGATAGACTTAATAAAGATTCTGTTATTTTTTAATTCATAATTTATTTTTTGCACATATACCTAATGTTTTACGTTTCTATAATTATCAAAACAAAGTTAATAAAGATCTTGCTTTTGTGACTCTGACTGTGTAAAGGGATTATAATACCTCTATCTTTGACAAAAATATTTCTTACATATCGACAAATTAAAAAAAAAAATAACGAATGACTCAAACAGTAGATCGATTATTTCATGTCCAAAAATAGAATTTGACTTTCGAATTACCCTCTCTGCTTGGTCACGGAACTTGACGTTTATTTATTTATTTATTTATTTTCTTAAACAAATATACCAGAGTATTAATTTCTCTTTCTGTTCAACAGTTAGATTAATCCTAAATAAATTAACAAAACGAAAAATGAACTCGAGATATCTCGGGAGTTTCTCTTTAAGGTAAGGATAAAAAGCGAGAGTTTCCGAATGCACACGATAAACGCAAAACACGATATACGATAGAACCTGATAAACGATCTTCACGATAAACGCAAAACCTGATAAACGGAAAACACAATGGAAAACGCCAAACGTGATAAACGGAAAACACGACACGATAGGATACGATAGGATACACGCACGATACAACAGGATACACGCACGATATGATAGGATAAATGCACGACAGGACACGATAGAATTGTAAAGAATAACGATGCGGGTACTGTATTAATTACTGGATATACTAGTTACTGGATATACTAGTTACTGGATATACAAGTTACTGGATATACTAATTACTGGATATACTAGTTCCTGTATATACTACTTACTGGATATACTTGTAACTGGAAATGCTAGTTACTGGATATGCTAGTAACTGGATATACACGTTACTAGAAATACTAGTTACTGGATATATTAGTTACTGGATATACTAATTACTGGATATACTAGTTACTGGATATACTAGTTACTGGATATACTTGTTACTGGATATACTTGTTACTGAATATACTAGTTACTGGATATACTATTTACAGGTTATACTAGTTACTGTATATACTTATTACTGGATATACTAGTCACTGGATATACTAGTTACTGCATGTACTAGTTACTGCATGTACTAGTTACTGCATGTACTAGTTACTGCATGTACTAGTTACTGCATGTACTAGTTACTGCATGTACTAGTTACTGCATTTACTAGTTACTGGATATACTAATAACTGGATATACTAGTTACTGGATATACTAGTAACTGGATATACTAGTTACTGGATATACTAGTAACTGGATATACTAGTTACTGTATATACTAATTACTGGATATACTAGTTACTGTATATACTAATTACTGGATATACTAGTTACTGTATATACTAATTACTGGATATACTAGTTACTGTATATACTAATTACTGTATATACTAATTACTGGATATACTATTTGAAAAGTGCTGCGAACCTGATGAAATCTTGCAAATGAATTAATTTTGCAAATGAATTAATTATATCTATATTTAATGTACTTGACCAGCACAGTATTTAACATACAATCTTAAAAACATAATTTTAGCAATTATATAGTTGAATCTATATAGGTTCGCAACACCTTTCACAAACTACAAAGAGTGTTGAAAATAATTATAAATTAAACTTAGATTGTTAACGTGGTTATGCCCTTGCAATATTGGAATTTATATATGACCTCAATACTGCAGGTATATTTGTCAAAATCACGTGACTGCCACATTACGTCACATCTCTAGATAAGTAATCTAATCGTCCCCAACATGCAGTTTTCAACCACATTGCATTTGTCCGATAATAGTAAAGTCCTAAAAAGAATTGCCCATCCTTGTAAAGAATGTGTTTTCTTCGCCGATATTTCCATTCGTCACCTTAACTGTACTGCGTAAATACAAATAATTAAACATAATTTTCTTCGTTTTTAAGATATATAATTTAAAATTTCTTCTACTTAGCAGTTACTAATTCAATGCATGCGGAATTTGTGAATTGTACTCACAAATGATATCGTAAAATACAAAAAAGAAGTTTGCTTAACTCAGAATCAAAGACCTTTACTGAATACTAGAGAAACATGTCTCTTTGTCTCTTTTTTCAACAACTAAATAAACATTATATGCAAAGAATTATATGATGGTGCACTTGATTTGAACCCAATTTTCAGAACTTACCTAAAAAAAACACTTACCTAAGGTTCCCGTGGCCGGTCCTGCAAGAAAGAGTTGATATTTTTCTGTTTCATCGGAGACAGAGAAGCGATCGTACAACTCATACAGCCTTGTACCATTGTGGAGAGTGATAGCAGCATAGAGGAATGAGTTGTTTTCTTTTGTTAACTGATGAATTATATCATTTCCTGCATTAAGATATATTTAAAATCAACTGTAAAGTGTATTGCATACAATTAATTCTATTTTGAATATGAATATACCTTGATGAAAATCAAATTATTTTCTTAAGCTGTAGACACTAGTGCTATTTTTCGTCTCTTTAATACCATGCCACTAAGTGATTTTTAATTACCTCTTGCTTTCATTATTTTCTCATTATTTAAGATACAAATTAAACAGGATAAGTGAGTATTGTCGAAACATACTACCCAGTCTTAAAACCAAATCTTTGATACGCTTCAAATTTATATCTGCCATAATAAAGAAATGTTGTCAAACTTCGTAGCGGGTGATAACCCTTATTTGAAAGTGATTTACACTTACCAACCCAGACGTCCTCTTCAAGTGAACCAAAACCATTCTTATATTCCGTCCAGGTCCTATCAAAACTCAGGGACCCGTTCACGCGTTTCTGAATTGCCTTTGAAAATTAAAATGTATAACAATACAATTCATTGGTTCGAAGAAGAATTGTAGAATCAATGTGTTATGATATATCAACTCAAATTATACATATATTTTTTTTTAATTCTACAATCCTTTAAACAGCAAGAACACTGACTGTAAATTATTTTTTGTACTTTTAATTTTGATATAAACTAGATACCGTCCACCCTCCGTCCCTTGTCTCCATGTCGCAGTAAACTCTGACAGGACTGGTAATGGTGCCATGGGGGTAAATGTTATACACCCCTGTATCAGTGTAACCATCTGCGTGAAGATCCTTACAATCTAAGGGAATAACTGAAAAAGAAAAAAAAATATACTGGAATCATATTATGCCTAAATACAGGCAGTGAGAGGATACATTATACCTGCAAGATATATTAAGGTTAATTGTTGAAGCTAGATTGTGAACTAAAATGTAGATTATGTTAAGCTCCCCTAATTACATGAAATTATTTTGGTTTTCTAATTGTTTCAGATTTTTAATCGATGATATGGTTAAAAGTATTTTTAAAATTTAATACAATTAACTCCAATACTCTGTTGATAATTCGAACATTATTTGTATTTCTTATAGGAATATTGATGAGGAATACATTTATAGATCAGATGGTGTACCACGTGGACAGTGAAAGAGAACTAATTTTACTTGTAAAAAAAACATGGCAATGATATCGTTTCTTTCAGCTGATATAAGGTATGTTAAAGTGAACATTTCCTAAATTCTTAGGTCCGTACAATGACCTTGTTTTCAAATACAGTCTGTCGTTGTATTGAATGTAGACTGACGTCTTTAACACAGATTGTAAGGCCTTTATTTTCACAATGAAATGTCCACGAACTTTCCGTTTTCCAGATCAGGACAGGGGACACACGGTGGATCTGACCGGTAGACAGAGGGTGCTTACTACTGCATGGCGCAGGATTCTCCACCCAGCTTTCAGGACAGTTATTTGCAAGATAGCATTTTCGAGTTCCTAACTAAAAGTGCTCTCTTTTTCGATTATTTAGTCAATTACAAGCTATAATTTTCTAATGGTTAAGAATGATACAGTGTCATTAAGCTAAAAATTAATATAATTACTGTAGAATCACCGTGTGAAAAGTTTACCTTATATATGTCATAAATATATTCTATACAATAGAAGTTTAAATTATTTTTTTTATCAAAGTTAATACTAACAGAAAGTAAAGAAAAATAAAATTGTGGAATCACAAAATATAATTCCATCAACCTCAAATTAATCATTAATTAGAAATAAAAATAATAAGAAAAAATCAGTAAAGAGACAAATATATTATACAGAATTAATAATGTTGAAAACAAAACTGTTTATACCGCATAAAACAGTAATCTCACGGGAAAAATCGTATCGTGAATAGTAAATATTGGTAAACCTCTTCGACCTAAAAGGAGTTGGATAAAAGCAGATGAAGCGTTTAGAGTGTTTTTTGTGATTTATGTTAGACAGAAAAAGTCGCCGGCGTGGCGCAGTGGTTAGAGCATCTGCTCTAGACTCGCCGAGTAAGGAGCTAATCCTTACGTCGCGGGTTCGAATCCACCGCGGGACGTGGACACTGGACCTTCGGATAAGACTGTATAAACCGATGTCCCCTGTCGAAGTAGGTGTTGGCACGAAAAAGATTATTCACTTTTCAATGGCCCCCGAGTGCCGAACATAGGTAAACATTTGTAGCCCTCCATCGGCAAGTGGTGGCGTCTCCATGTGAGTGAAAAATTCTTCAATGGGACCTTAAAAACAAACAACCAAACAAGCAAACAGACATAAAAGAAATAACAATTATACATACAGTTACCAGAGTAGTATCTCCAACCGGCCTCATCAGACATCTCAGACGTTAATCTTTCCTTGTGGGTACGACATTTCTTCATTTGAGAGTTGAAACCAAAGAAGACACATTCCCTTTGACACATCGCGGCACACTCGTCAATGAATGAGAATTATATTCTCCTAAAAGTTCGTGATTTGATTTCTTATCATTAAATTCCAGTATCGCATTATATTTCTGTGAAATAATGATAGGTTCGGATAAAACTATGAATCCGACAATAAAAGAGATAAGACACTGATTGCTCATTTTTTCTTCTTTTTGTAAGGAAAAAAAGTAACTGCTGCGTTCCTGTGAAAGTTTGCTAAATGATCTTTCAACCGCCAAATATATATATATATATATCAGAAACTTAATCAATGACAGAAAAGTGATTGGCTAACTGTTACGTACTCTGTTTTTTACAATCGTTCAAGTATCGATTTTATTGAAGTTAATATGAATTGTCATAAATGATTACTTTGCAATTGCAATTCAAATATCAAAATGAAAAATTTGCTGTTTCTTCACATAGTTTATGCCTCTAATGTTAAGCTACTGTTGAGTGTTTTTTTTTTTTAGTCAGCTGTCTTGAAAATATCGAATTTTTATACATATTTTCCTTATTCACTATTGGTCTCTTACTCAATGCAATTATAATTCTGCGATTTCGGTATTCAAAATCAAAGAAACAAATGTCCGATTCTCGGAATTTATTAAGAATTTATTGAAGTGTTTCAACTTTTATACATTAGCTTCCAAATGTCAGTGTAACACATTACATTATCAATGTTCTTTTTTTTTAACTTTTGAATTTAATTTTTCGGATTACAATTCTCGAGCACACCTTAGAAAGACATTATGTAGATTTGTAATATACAGTAGTAAAAGTGTTCTTTGAGATCGTTCTAAGACGTGTTAAAAATCTTTCAAAAATGGCAAGATTTTACGATACATGTTCTAAATAAAGGGTTCAAAATACGTTGTTTTTACAAAATACGAATCATGGTAAATAGATATTATTTGTAACTTATGAAACTCATACTCATTATTTTAACCTCCAAAGTGAGGCGCAATAATTGTTTGGATTGTACAAATAATGCTTAAAATGCACACAATGCAACAGGCGTGTTTGCGGAGTTATTTCTGTTTTATTTATACTGCTGAGATTATTGTTCTTCATGTTTTGTTTTAAAAACATAGCATAGTTCACATGAAATATGTTCTTCTAATAAAGTAGAAAGCCTTATAATAAATCAACCAACGAACGATACCAGATGAATAAAAATCATCCGTGATAAAGTAATTGGACCTTAATGCAGCTATGAAGAGAAATTTGGAATAGCTGACTTATCATATTAAAATATTTTTTGGTCCTGGCAGAGCTCGGTACAAATTTGTTTAAAAAAAGTTTTAACAAAAACGATGATTATAGATCCGCTTACGACGTCATCATGTATTACAAAACCCGGTATACTGGGCACACGGAACCATGACGTCATTGCATTAATTAATATATCACAAAAATTGTGACTTTATTAGAGGTATACAACTTCAACGTCTACGAAAAGGCTTCATCAAAAAAGTTTGGAACTTTTCAAATACCCTCCGTTTATAATTTCATGGAGTAAAGATTTACCAGCAGAATAACATAAATTAGATTTAAAATCATATCTTTTTTTTTCATTTTCAAATAATAATGCCACAAATTGCAATCATGAAATATGATGATAACGAACAGGAATCAAGCTCAATAGTCCATTGAAACAAAACAAATAGGAAGCAGAGCAAATACGGACATCTAAAAACATCAGAGGTGGGGTCAGGTGTCATAGAGGAGTAAGTATCTCTGTCCACCGCTCCCACTCCCTGTGCTCCTTGTCATTATCGAGCAAACGGTAAAACCATGATATTTTCTATATAGTAATTTGCTAAGTTAGCAATTACGTAAGGAAAATATCTACACGTGCAATTTTAAAAGCGATTACAACATAAACCAGGGAGAAATTTGCTCTGTTGTCAGTAAGCAAACGGTCAACGCTGGCAGGTCGAAGGGGGTGCAACGGAATATTAAAAAGTGAAATCTTCTGGTTTAAAATATCTGGAAATAAACTTGCTTGTCGATACATCTTAGTATACACGTACAACTTGATTTACAGTAAATACCCCTGTATTTAAATTGCTATGAAGATGAAATACTTGAAAATGTGAGAATAACACTCACATTAAGAAAAACTTAGTCTAAGGTCGTTTTATTATTTTAATATTTTCATAAACTTCGTAATAATTTTTTTTACATTTTTTGTTTTCAATTTGTACTAAAGTCAACATAAATTGTTATTTGGAAATTAAAAATCGAACAACACCTGCTGCATTACAGAATTATATCTCTTATCATCCTCGACATTAACCAGCAATTACTTCGATAAATATGCATTTGAATTTTTTTTCCACTTAGAAAAAAAATTTCATTGTATAAATTAAAAATAGAAACACATGATTAAAACATATCCTTTAAAACACACAGAGAGAGAAAAAAAAGATTTAGAGAAGCTGAAGGTAAAACATAAAAAGAATTATTAATCATGCTTCTCAACAAGTTTATAACATAGTCGCATTGAACTTGTTATTGCACAGACTTATCATCCTCGCAATCCAGGGGTCCTGAGTCAACACGTTGCCGTTGGACCCCTGGCATATTTAATTCAATATTCGTGGGCTTGCTTCTCTCATTGAGAAGCACCAATCAAATTAAAGCTTTCATAAATAGTTAGATAAGGATTCAGTTGACACCTCAAATGCACGTGTTACAAGTTGTTTATCATAGAATGGCTTAATGTGATTGGTTGAAAGATAAGAAAAACAATCAGGATTTGTAATCTTTCCGAAAGACGTCGCTACAGTCAGCCCATAAATATTGAATGAAATATGCCAGGGGTCCAACGGCAACGTGTTGACTCAGGAACCCTGGCTTGCGAGGATGGAGACTTATACGCTGATAAACATTATACCACAACGTACGTTGAAATGTAGTTCGGGAACTAAATATAACTATATCCATTGGAAAATAGAAAGAAAAATCCGTCCGTAGACATACATCAGGTCAAAATGATGAACATAAGAAAAATTGAATGATTATTTCTATAAACACCTATAAAAAGGATGTTTAAGACCTCAAGACCCTACAAAATAAATACAAATAACTTATCACCTCAATTACCTTGACTTTTCATTGTAATCGATATAAGTATAAATACTGTATATAAAACAATTTACTCCTCTCACTTAGAGGTTTAATTCCTACTCGAAATATTTACATTACCAATATAATACTTTTTTTTCTTTTTTGCTCAAAAGACGAATGATATTTAGTTTATCAACTTGATCTCTATCTTCCGATTATACAAAAAATAATCTTGTTAATAATTTAAAAGAAAATGAAATAACTTCTAAATGATTTAAAATTACAAAAAGATGAAATTCTTATAATCTAATATATATAATTAACAATTTGTTAAGTTTTTATTTATCCATTATTTAAACTGAATACTAACATACGTTATCAAGTACATATTATTCTTTTTTACCTATCCATTTGCTCCTTTTTTCTCACTAACACTCATTCATTGTGGTTCATGGAAGCTTACTTGTTAATATATTTTAAAATTAAGAGAGAGAAAAATAGTTATTTATCAATATAAGTACACAGGAAAACCTCACGTATTGTAACAGATTAAAACTTAATATTATTGTCAAATAGACCTTCCCATTTATTCCATAAATAAAATTTTTGCATTTCCAAATTCTGGCTTGCAATATATTTTTCAACTCTATATTAGTGTATAAGTAAAATAGAATTTCCAGAACTTTTGGCAGTTTGCCTTTTTAAAAGCATGAAAAATATATTGATTTGTATACAAGACAGAAAATTTACAACTCTATAACATTTTGACAAAGGAAGTTCAACTAACAAAATATTAATTACATTAAAAGTCTGTCCGTGCAAAATTAAAAGAATCGTCCAAATGGAAGGTTGCAACCTAGGATTTTTTAGTGGCTTAAAATTTTCTGCATAAAAGTAGAAGTCAGAATATTTACAGAAAATTGTTGAACCTCGCATCTATTTCTACTAACAACTCATTTGCATATTCACACTAATAAAATCACACTAAATTATACGGACAAAACCGTACAAACTGATTAATTCAAAAAGTGACCTTCTGCCATCAGATTATTTTCAAATTGTGTTTTCTTTTCAAAAGCATGGTCTTATTTATATGCAAATAATGAAGAAAAACTTAATTCAAATGAATGTTTTATCTTTTAAAGGTCTTTTTATAGATCCTAAATCAATGAGTATGATTCTTTAGCAAATTTTAAATGCTATTTTCTCTCAAGACCAAGCAAAAAATTTAATTAAAATAAGCGTAATCTTTAGAATGGTCTTAGGTCTACTATGTATTAAAATATTGAGCTTGGGAAATAATATCTACATGTTCAAAATAAATTTTGAAATACCACACTTTGCTACAATTTCGCATATTTCAAATAACAGCCTATTATCATATTTATTGGCTATTTCCTAAATATCTAAATGAAAAAAAAAAGAAAGAAAATTCTAAATCGAATATATATATATATTTTTTGAAAATAGGAATAACCGATTTAGATACTTCATATAAATTTCTATTGCTTATTTAAGCCCCCTGCAACCAATTTCCTGGAGTTAAATTGTTATCTCCCCTTGTTGGAACTCTTTGGTATTATGGGGTAAAAATGACATTTTTATAAACATGGAATAACGAAGGTCATCATGGTGATGTATGATCATTTTGTATGAACAAAGGGAGTTGTGGATCATCATTGTACAATGAAAGTGGAAAACTCATTTTAAATATCTTTAAATGTAAGAAAAAAAAGCAACAATCTAGCTAGAACAAGCAAATAGCCCCTGCGCTAAGGCCCATTATGTTGTATCGGTGTGTAGACATGGAAATTGTGATGAAATCTAATTGTTAAAACGTTTATAATACATGTATGCTTTAAAACATCGTGATGATGTTTTGTTTATTGGAGAGACAAGCAAACATTGTGCATGTATGCGGATAGAAGATTCATCCTAAAACAAGCAAGGACAAAGCAAGTATCATGATACACGTTTACAATATTCCGCTTGTGCAAAGAACACACGAATGCAGCCAAAACATATGGCCTTCAGTACAAACTGGAAAGAATTAAAAAAGGGAATGAAATTAAGATCTATAAACATGATAAAAGAGTGATAATTTCATTCAAATAGGAGGGGGGAGCTGTTGAATTTTGTCAGGGCATTTATCTTAGTTTTGTAGAATACATGTATTCTTAAAAAAAATTGTATTAAGCTTTGTAATTTATTCGATACTTTGTCTAAATAACCATAATAGTAATAATAATACCCTTGCAGATAGAGTTTTATTTTAGGAGATGACCGGATACTTTTTTGTATATATTTATTCACTGAAACTAGTTGGCAGGGAGGGGGTGGGGGTATTCAAGGTCAGATTGACTTCTTCCCAGTGGAGGAAAGTTTACTCATTTTCAAGTTCAGGTTCTATATACATGTGTATCTACCCAGTAGTTTTACCCCATCCACCCACCTCCCTACAAATGAAACTGAAATGGTTGTTCCCCAAGAAAATGGATGTTATAATAAATAATTAATAATGGTTCTTATTTTATCAGAATGGTTATACCAGTTTCAATGAGCAAAATAAAAAAAAAAAAGGTATATATTGAGAAAATTATTAGATGTACATACACCCCGAAATGTACAGGGACTCACATAGGATCATAAACATAATTTTGGTAAAAATTTTCATTACTTATAAAATATACACATTTTGCATGAATATTACCAGTTACAATGTAGTGCAGCACATGTATATGCAGTTTATCTACGGAATTTATAATGACCATGTAATTTTATTGAAATAATTGTGCTTTTATATCTGTGCTAACATTCCTTTTCACAAGACTTGAATACTGTAACATGTATAATATTCCATGATCTGATAACAAAGCACAATAGAAGCTATTGAAGTTACACAATTATGGATATTAGGGCATGTCAACAAAGGAGGAGGTGCATGCTGATGACAGTTATACATATGAACCAGAGCAAGAATAAACGCTCAAAGGTTTAATGGAAAAAGTTCACTAATAGACTGTCTCATAAGTGAAATCATTATATATGGAAGCATGTTTACAGCAACAAGGAAAATGCCTCGACATAGTAAATCATTTACAAGCAAGAAAATATTTGATTGCTATTGGTCAGACTTAGAGGTTGAAAAGAATATTACAGATATAGTGATACCCATATCAGAAGGATGGGTCATGAAGATAATCAAAATTCTAATTAAACGAGACTTAGTGCTGAAGTGAAAGAAGCAAGGTATCCGGATAGGGTCATTTGCAAAAGCTCAACAGCGTGTTCAGAAAAAAACACAAGGTCGCGCTACCATACAACACGCCATCACTACGTAGTAGTAGTTGTGGTAATAGTACAGACAATAAAACGTGCTACTAAACACTTGAACGGTTCGGTTCGTTTCGTTTTGTGTACGGTACGGTACGCTTCTTGCACGGAACGGTAGCTTTGTGAACCGTACGGTTCGCTTTGTGCACGGTACGGTACGCTTCTTGCTTGGAACGGTTCGTTTTGTGAACGGTACGCTTTGGTGAAGGGTATGCAAATTAAGTGGGCGGAGCTTGTACGCTTTAGTTTATGATTGGCTACTTCATAAAGTCTTTTATTTCTTTATTATGATCTTTTTATTTTATATCAATGGAAGGACGGTGTTGCATGCATTTTTTAACAAGCTGATTTTAAGTTAAAGCTGTTAAAAATATTTCCATTTTACAACTGTATTTTCGTTATTACATGTAACTAGTTGTCTTATTTACTGTATCTTTTTTTTTTAATTTACTTTCTGTATGAACTACTTTTGATTTTTAAAAAAAAATACGCTAAGTTGTCTATTGATTGTCTTATTTTGTACACTATCTCCTTATGGTTCAATAACATGGAAAGAAATGGAGCATATCAACACATACTGTATAACAAGGATGAAAAAAAATATTTGGTTGCGTCGCCATAAAGGTCCATCTGCATTTTTTTTTTAAAGAATAAGCGTAGATTATTTTTTTTTTTTGTTTAATTTTTCTAATTGAATACAATTATTATTTTATATATTCACCTATCATACTTTTAAACAAATGAGTTTGATTTTGTAAATCCCTTATGCTTTAATTTCGTCTATCATTCTTTTTATGTTCTTGTTGCTGTTGCTTCATAAAAAAATCTCTTAACCGATTGACCAAACAAACAATAAAATAATAAATAGGTTTAATTTTATTTGCGAGGAATTATATTTTTTTTTTACATGGATACCTAAGGTGTTTGGCTCACTAGAAAAAAAAATACTTTGAAAAGTAATCGGTAGAAGTGCACAAAATTAGTGCAAAATATCACTTACTTTTCTGCTAATTGTTTTTCTTTTTACATGAAACATGGACCTCCAAACATCAGAGGTGGGATCAGGTGCCATGGAGGAGTGAGCATCCCCTGCCGACCGGTCACACCCGCCGTGTGCTCCTAGTCATGATCGGGAAATAACGGAAAAATCCGTCGACAATTCAGTGTGTAAATAATGGCCTAACAATTAGTATGAAAAACGTCAGTCAGCATTTGACTCAGTGATAAATTGTATTTGCTGACAAGGTCATTGTATCGACCATAGAACTTACGAAATGATGACTTTAAACGAGACAGCTGATATTCTTGTTGCATCAACTTATTTGTCAATAATTTACCTCGTTTTAGAAATTGTACATACGTAGAGCATGCTCTTGCCTATCGAATCAACTGAGAGATATATACCCCGTATGTAGGTGATGAAGGTATATTGCTGCATCAGTAAGGGAAGTTGACGATTGAAAAGTTAAAGTCATCACGTTTATCATAAAGCTTGGTTGTTAGATTACCATTAACGTCTTTTTCAAGTAAAATATCCAAATATGAAACAGATGGTATCTTTATCTCAAGTTCACCAGGATATATCGTATCGACATAAGAATGGAAATAGCCATTGTTAATTGACAATACGTCGTCGATATATGTGTGACCGGTCGGCAGGGGATGCTCACTCCTCCATGGCACCTGATCCCACCTCTGATGTTTGGAGGTCCGTGTTTGCTCTGCTCCTATTTTGTATTGTATAATGGACTTTTGAGCTTGAATACTGTTCGTTATCTCCATATATTTCATCTAAATGTCGAGTTGAACGCCACAGCAAGTGTTTTCTTCTTTTCACGTACAAGATTTTGGACAATTTCTTTCATATGAATACAAAAAAGGTCTTCTAATAACGGGGCGCAATTGATACCCATAGGAATTCCAATACATTGTTGGAAGACCTGGTCTCCAAAAACCACATAGATATTGTCAATCAGAAACTCAAACATATTTTTAATGTCAACTTCAGAGTACTTGTGTGTACAATCAGAATGTTTTGTAACAAAATAATTTTGCAAATGACCAATGACAAGGTAAGTATATTTACGAGTTCCATTTTTATTGAAAAAGCAGCTGTCAATGATATCAAAAAGCCTGGACTTCAATTTATCGTGGGGAATGGTTGTGTATAAAGTTGAAAAGTCGTAAGTTTTTAAGCTGTTGATTTTGGTAAAATCTTGTGATTTCAAATTTTCCAAAAGTTCCTTGGAATTTTTAAGTATCCACATCTGATTTACACCACTTCTCGAATATATTATTGTACAGTACTCTTGAAGTTTCTCCTTCACCACTGTTAATATCTTAGTGAGGAGTAAAGATAGAGGCTTGGTTGAACATTTACTGGAAGCCGCTATGTATCTTTGTTAGTAAGGATTTTTATGAAGTTTCGGAATCCAATATAAATATGGTAATTCGAATTCATTTTGGTTGTTTGGAATATTAAAAATATTCAAAACTGACATATGATTTTGAAGAATTTCTTCCTTAGAAAGGGAACTATGAGTATAAGTTGGATTACCACTTGTAGAATTAAATCCAAGTTCCTCTAAAATACATTTAATATAATGAGCCTTACAAACAAAGACAATGTTGTTACCTGCTTTGTCAGCAGGGACCAGTACGTACTGATCATGTAATCTATCTAATTCTATTTTCACTTCTGGATTATTGAATACAGAAGGATAGATGGTTTTCATATTGCCTCTCAATCTTTTAATGCGCGATTTTAACATACATCTGATACATTTAATCCATTCTGACAAAGTGTCAAGGTCTTCTTTTGCATGTCTGGCCCATCGCCTGGCGTAGTCCTCTACAGAATCCATCACATTTATGAAATTCTTACGCCAGTTGAAGGATCTGGGTTCCCTAAATTTAGGACATTTTAAAATTAGTGATCTAAGGCCCTCATTATTAACTATATTTACGTCACCAGTAATAACGTGTCCAGCAGGACTATAGTTATAGGGCGAAGAAGAACATGAACACGATGGAGGATTATGTTTCAGATATTCGATATCCAGGCCCTGTAAAGTTTTCTTGTAATTAAAAAGTTTGGAAGCAATAGTCGATTTATATTTGTAGGAAATACAAGGTGTAGTCTTTAACTTGAAATATGGTGGAATACAAGACTGGACCCTTTTGTGATTAAGAATATTACTTATATTAACCGCGTCAATTCCTTTGTTGGCATATTGAAGTTTAAGGAAAAAAACGGATTGTTTGAGCTGCATTTTCTTCAGTAAAACGCGGGGGTTTAAAAAGCCTATAATTGGCAATATCCATAACTACAGATCCGAGCCTATATTCTGGTGTCTAGGAATCCAAAAATGGACTTTCCTTGACCTTTTCAAGAAGAAAAGTTAAAAAGTTTAAAAGTTTCAAAGGAACAGAGTAAAGTTTGGTGCGAATATGATGTAGTCCTAACTGTTGATTTACGTAAGGTAGTAATGAATCAAAAGAGACATCGTGTATTAAAGGTTTATTGTAAGACCGATGCCCATGACTACGCTTACGTTTCTGTGTATGGTTAAAAAGTCCCATCACATTTACATTGTTACACTGTGGACTGGAAAGATTTCCAACACTATCGACATTGTCATTACATCCATAGGGAAAGGCTGTCCCTAGCTTTCTTATCCAAAATTCTTCTCGTTGTCTACGGAAAGGTGTACTCAGTGATGGACTGTTTGTGTGGTGGTAAATCTTTTCCAGAATTCTAACTTTCATTGACAAAATAGAATGATCAGGTAAATTAAAATGTTTGTATAAAAGTTACTGACCCCCATTATTTATCTGAAATCTTTGACCTGATGCTCTTTTATTGAGTGATACCTTGGTTTCACCAACATAAACAAGTCCACAAAGATTACATTCTATTCCGTAGACAACATTAGAAGATTTGCAGTTCAGATTTTCCCAAGTTTTTGTACAGAAGCTCTGCCCAGTAAGATTACTGGTGAAAGAAGTGTTAGTTATCAAAATGTCACAGGTTTTACAGTTTTTTGCAGGACATTTTGAAATAGAAGACATGGGATCGGAAAAGGAGTCTTCGAATATATCTCTAATAGAAACATTACATTCTTTCAATTGTTTGTATGAACTATTGGTTTTATACCAAAACTGGGAATCTGAAGACTGTACGTATGACATATGTTTAATATCCCTGAGGATTATCCGAGGGGCACCGAATGAACTCCTTGAGTCTGTGTTCCTTATAGACTCAAAAGAGTGATGCCTTTTTATACTTGGCGACGCGTCTGCCAGTATCATTTCGTTATTCTGTGTACTCATGAATGAATAGGTACCGAACGACAAGTATCCTCGGGGACAGACTGTCCACCAGCAGAGATACATGTTCGGTGGTTAAAATGAAAATGAATAATTTGCCCATGCCAGGAGCTACTCGTCCCACCGCACACCCTTTGTTTCCTTGTCAAACTTTTTTTTTCTTGAGGATCTAGAAGAAAAGCTGAGTGCATATGAAATTCTGTTTATCTGCTGATTAAAACTGGTTCTTTGTTGTAGACTTACTGTTTAAGACAATAAACTGTTGATGCACGTGTGAATGTAGGCATATCTGGACTAACGGGATTAGATACGGTTCAGTATACACAGCTTAAGTTTTTACCTGTGCACGTGCGATGACAATACATGATCGAAATTTTCAAATGTTTTTGAGTAAATAACGGAAGCATAGAAAGACGCCAGTCTAGATAACGAGACCATGGCAAAAAATGTATCAGTTTCATTAAAAAAAAATGGATGAACACGCATGCACGGATCTCTTTAAAAAGATTAAACTGGGCTTTATGTGTAAATTCCATGTAACATATTTTACCTGAAGGTTTCAGTGAATAAAGCAAATGAAATGGGAAAATGCTTTAAATAAAAATTAATTCTGACACATATCCAGATTTTTTTTTCTTTTTTGTTTTTTTTTTTTTTTTTTGTTTTGTTTTCTTTTTTTGTTTTTGTTTTTGCTTTTTGTTTTTTGTTTTGTTTTTTTTTTATTTCGTGTATTAAACTGAAAATTCCATGCGAAAATATGGCGATCGAACTTTTTGACAGTATGTTATATTGACGATAACATCTTGGGTTGGTCAGAAGAGTGTAAACCAACACATATTATTTATATATACATCGCCTTTATTTATTTTCTCTTTTGATTGAGAGGCGTTTACATTTTAACATGTCCGCTTTCAAATTGACAATTTAGTTTGATTTTTTTTTTTTTTTTTTTTTTTTTTTTTTTTTTTTTTTTTTTTTTTTTTTTTAATTTTTTTTTGTTGCTAAATCTGTAATCATTTCTCCCTAAAAGTATTGCATGAATGAAAATGATTTAAGGGCTTGATTTGACAAAATAGCACAGAATCCTAAAACATTTTTCACTGTGTTTTGGTTTCCGAGAACGTTCATAGAGACAAGAATAGGGTAGAAAAAAGCATAGAAATAAACGATAAAGTATTTAATTCACTTTTATTTATTTTAAGTTGTTCATGAAAATATTACGATGCTGCATTTAATATAAAAAAAGTAAGTCAATCACAACCCGATCATGCATAGCGAATAAGGAATCACCTCACACTCTGTCGAGTTGTTTTGAAGTCGTAACTAGTTTTGAATAGCTTCCTTATATTAACAGATGTTAGTCAAGATAAGATTAGGCATGATAATTAATAATAATATCTTGAATCTCTAGCGTTAATTTCCGTCCTTCTTTAACGGGCGCTGCATCGAAAGAAATAAAAGAAAATGACTAACTGTATTTGGTCATTGCAAGATTCGGAATGCTTTCGGGGCGTGGCTTGCATAATTATTTTAAAAAAATATTCATGAACTTGTAGTAGTAGTAGTAGTGGTAGTAGTAGTAGTACTAGTGCTAATAGTAGTAGTAGTAGTGGTGGTGGAGGTGGTGGTGGTAATAGTAGTAGTAGTAGTAGTAGCAGTAGTGGTAGTAGTAGTAGTAGTAGTAGTAGTGCTAATAGTAGTTGTAGTAGTAGTACTAGTAGTAGTAGGTGGTGGTGGTAATAGAAGTTGTAGTAGTAATAGTAGTAGTTATAGTAGTTGTTGAAATAATAGTAGTAGTAGTAGTAGTAGTAGTAGTGCTAATAGTAGTAGTAGTAGTAGTAGTAGTGGTAGTAGTAGTAGTAGTGGTAATTTTAGTAGTAGTAGTAGTAGTAGTAGTAAGAGTAGTAGTAGGTAGTAGTAGTAATAGTAGTAGCAGTATGATAGCAGCCGAACTGATAAGACGTGTTTTTGATTTCTACTGATTACCAGTGTTTAATTGCTATGAGTGATAATATTGTGGGTTCTATGGCTGAATACCTGACTAAATCTCAGAATAATTATGGATCAAAGTATTAACTCAAGCTTGTTTACATCTTTTTCTGGACTTTCACAATCATTTACTGAATTTGGAATTATCACAGCTAATGAAGTGAGTATACCAAGTTTTTTGAATGTGACTTTTAACAAATACAGTATAACTGTATCATTTCAACAAGACAAATATACCACTATTTTGAACTATTTGGAAGAAGAGCTTAAAGCAATTAAAGAAGTAGGGAAGAATGGTCAGATTTTCAAGTCTGAATGCAATACTGTGACAGCCACACTCTATTCTGGCACCAGCGTTCTGCACATTCAAGGATCATCGGCAAACTCCTGGCTTGACAAATTCCTTCATGACATCAAAAAGAAAAACTCTAACAGCATTAGTAGTATGTTGGAACAATCTATTCCACAAATGGCATCAACGCCTGTTAAAAATGATTCTCTTCTGACAGCAAGTACAGGTGATGTTCAAAATTGTACACAGTGTGCTGGTACTATACAAGCTATAAAATCGGCAGTCTGTGAGTTAGCAAACGAAATACAAGAATTAAAAGAGAAACTCAAATGCAAAAACAACCCCACTTTGTTGGACAAAAACACGCAGACTCTTTTTAAGGTAGTGAAAAACAAGGAAACTGATGTAAAGGGTTTGAATTCTTTACCACAAAATTCAGAATCTCGACACACACAGTGTGATTTTACAGTCCCCGACAAGGAAGCAAAATATACCTCAGATTCGGGAACAAACACAGAACCATATATCAACACCACACCAACATGTACACCTGAAAGATCCTTTGAACAGAAGAAAACTTCTGGTGAAGCCAAACTTATTATAGGCAGCTCTATATTACAAAGGGTGAGAACAGGGGACTGCAACAAGGTGTCCATGTACGAACCAATAGAGGGGCCAAGCTCTCTGGAATCAAGTCAAAATTATATCAAACCGCTGTTGAAGATTACTCTCTTATAATTGTCCACGCCAGGGGAAATGATGCCTCATCTCATAGAGATATAGATGCTGTAGAACACGACGCTGTAGAAATAATCAAAAACATCAAAGATCGGTCTCCAACAACCAAAGTTTATTTCTCAGAAGTTTTACCGAGACGGGATGTAGATGTTTCACATTTGAATAATACGCTAAAATATGTTTGTGATGAGTACGGAGGTTTGTTTATATCTAATATAAGTGTATTCAAAGAGGTCAACAAAGTGCATTATTGGAAAGATGGGATCCACCTTTCCGACAAGGGGACGTCAGCGCTGCTTAAACAGATGAACAGCGAAGTTCCAATCTTACGTGGCAAGGGAGCCTTAAAGGACAACAGAAATTCCAGCTTTAACCAGTCCGTAACTTGTTATTTGTGTTGTGAACATGGACATACCTCTCGGCACTGCAGGCACGGACGAAAACTAGACTGCTGGAACTGCGGCGAACTTGGCCACAAGACCAAATTCTGTGTGTATTAGGTATCAGGCAAGAAATGTGTAGCCGTTTACGACAATACTAATTCTACCTTAAATTCAAATAGATATTCTATTCTAGGCACTGTATGTACTGAATGTAACAATTTTCAATGTTCTTGTTTAAATCACGATTACAACTTTGTATATAATACCTCTGTTAAATTTGAATTGCCTAGAAAACCATAGATTAAGAATAAGACTCTCTTAGACAAAGTGAAAACTTCTCTAAATGATGAGAGCTCATTTATACAACCTGCTAACATTACGCCTCTTAAGATAAGCTCATTCAAACCTGTTTCACAAACAAAAAATCCAGTTCTTGTGACCAGTAACCAAATTCATACTTCACAAACACATAATGACCAAGGATTTGGATTGATAAAAAAGGTATACGATTCGGAAATTTAAATATTTGTCATATTATTCCTAAAATTGATGAAATTAAACTGTTGCTTCAAAGTCGGCAATCTTTAGATAGTTTAGGATTTTGTGAAACTTTTTTGACTGAGCAAGTAGGGAACTCAGAACTGTATATTGATGGGTTTGTTTTTGAAAGAAAGGATCGTACATTAAAGGCAGGTGGTGGAATTCTTATTTATATTTCTAGTGAAATTACATATAAACGTAGAACTGATTTTGAGATCAGTAATATTGAGACAATCTGGCTAGAGATAAATCTGAAAAAATCAAAACCTATATTTTATTGCTCTGCTTATCGTCCACCATTTGCCCCCTCCTGCTGGGCGGAGGACCTAGCAAGGGAGGTGAATCGTGCCTCCTGCTGTGACGACACTGAAATAATTCTAACAGGTGATTTCAATATTGATTTAATGAAAGACCCCCCACAATACTGGACATCTGCTTTAGAAGAATTTGGACTTTCACAGGTAATTACTGTACCTACCCGAGTTACCAGTACCTCAAGTACCTTAATTGATCATTTTTATACGACCAAACCAGATAACATATGTGAAATCTGTGTCCCCCCTATTGCTATCTCTGACAACTACCCTGTGTGTTCGACACGCAAAAGTAACTGCATGCAGCGAAAAGGCAAACATATTGAAATTCAATACCGAGACTTTAAAAAAATTAATGAAAATAATTTTCCTACAGATTTAGCAAACGCAAATTTAAACACTCTTCTCCAACATGATGATCCAAACGAAATATTAAACAGTTTTTATGATTTATTTAATGACATTCTTAACAAGCATGCAAAAGTAAAAACAAAAAGAGTCAAGACAGATATTCGACCTAAATGGCTTACACAAGAAATTAACGAGGCTAGGCATTTACGTGATTTATACCATTTACGAGGGGATTCAGACAATTTCAGATTTTGGAGAAATAAAGTCACACAGCTAATTGATCAGGCCAAAACATCTTATTACAAACCAGTTGGCATTTCCAGACTCCAAAATCTTTACACCAACCCGTATCACTCAGAATGGTTCTGATTTTGAAAATTTACAGGATATAGTTGATATTTTTAATAAACACTTTACAGAAGTATTCAGTAAGTTATTGTCAGATATGTCAGTGCAAAATTTTGATTCTGAATTATTAAACAACTTTACAAAATCAAAACTTGGGAATGAAAACTTTTTCAGTATTCACCAAATTAGTGAGACAGAAGTATTTAATATGTTGAATGCACTTGATGTAAATAAATCAGCAGGTGTTGATTTTATTGGCCCTCGTCTACTAAAACTTTCAGCTAATGTCATAAGCAAATCCATTACACATCTTATAAATGCTAGCATCATTAATGTTGTATTTCCATCACGTTTAAAGAAAGCAAGAATTACTCCTATTTTTAAGAATGGTGACCATGCTGATCCAGGAAACTACAGACCTATATCAATTCTTCCAACATTGTCCAAATTAATTGAAAAGTACATAGCCAATCAACTACGGGATTTTACCACTACCTTTGATCTTATATATAAATCACAATCTGGTTTTCTCGAGTTTCTTTCCTGTCAAACAGCATTAACAAAACTAACAGACAATTGGTTACATGCTATGGATCAAGGAACTCTTGTAGGGATAACTTTTCTATATTTTAGTAAAGCATTCGATTTAGTTAATCACAATATTCTGATAAATAAACTTAAGTTGTATCACTTTCATCAAATGTCAATTAAATGGTTTTATTCCTATTTAAGCTCCAGGACACAATGTGTAAAACTAGGTACATATTCCTCTAACTTCTTGCCCGTCACAGCAGGTGTGCCTCAAGGTTCTATTTTAGGGCCACTTTTATTTTTACTGTATATAAATGATCTTCCTCTACATGTAAATAATACAGATATTGATTTGTTTGCTGATGATGCAACTTTACATACATATTATAATAATATGCATTCTATTGAAAATGCCCTAAATGATGATTTGTGTGAGATTGAAAACTGGTGTTCTAGAAATCAAATGATGTTGAATATTGATAAGACAAAATGTATGCTTATGGGAACTCAACATAGAAAATCTAAGTTAACATCTTCAAAATTAGATTTGTGTGTATCAGACAAAGTTCTTAAAAATGTTGAATCAGAAAAACTCCTAGGAGTACATATTGATCATTCATTGCGCTTTAATAGTCATATTGATTCTGTTTGCAAGTCCTTGACATATAAACTATTTACATTACGTAAAATCAAAAAAATTCTCCCATTACACACACGAAATCTTTTCTATAATGCATATTTTCTGCCTTCTTTGAATTATTGTTTGACTATTTGGGGCAATGCTCCAGGTGCTGGCAAAGAAAGTTTTTTTTTTTTAATTACAAAAAAAAGCAGCCAGAATTTTATTAGATGTGGCACCAGATGCTCCATCACTACCATTATTTGTGAAACTTGGTTGGTTGACTATATATGAATTGATAGATTTTAACAGATACACATTGCTTTATAAAACACTTCATGGTATGGCACCTGATTATATGAGAGACTCCTTTCAATTCATTTCCTCTAATAATTATATCCTACGTTCTGAATCCAATTATGACCTTAGTCTACCAAAGTATCGAACAAATATGTTTAAAAATTATTTTCAATATTCAGGCGTTCATTTATGGAACAAATTACCACTACATGTACGTTTTTCATCAACTGCACAATCCTTTCGTAAAAATGTAGAAAAATTTATCATCAATGGACGCAGCATTTCTTAATTTGTAACTTGTTTCTATGTTTTAATGATATATACTTTTCTCAAATGCATTTCACCTATGTCATATACTTGTATTTTTCTGATTATTGTACTGTTGTATTTATATTTGTACTATACATGCATAGAGGGCCCTGAGGAAGACTAGTGCTTTGCACTAGTCGGGTTACCCTCTTTAAATAAAGTATTATTAGTAGTAGTATTATTGTAGTAGTAGGCTAATAGTAGTAGTAGTAGTAGGAGTAGTAGTAGTAGTGGTGGTAGTAGTAGTAGTAGTAGTAGTAGTAATAGTAGTAGTATTAGTAGTTGTAGTAATAGAAGTAGTAGTAGTAGTAATGGTAGTAGTAGTAGTAGTAGTAGTAGTAGTAGTAGTAGTAGTAGTAGTAGTAGGTAATAGTAGTAATAGTAGTTGTAGTAATAGAAGTTGTAGCAGTAGTAGTAGTAGTAGCAGTAGTAGTAGTAGTAGTAGTAGTAGTAGTAGTAGAAATGGTAGTAGTACAGTCCCTGAAACGTTCTACTTTCCCACTTGAACGGTGAGCGAACGTTGAACGAACGGTGAACGAACGCTGAACGAACGCAGAGCGAACGGTGAGTGAACGATGTGTGAACGCTGAACGCAACTTGGTGAACGATGTGTGAACGGTGAACGGTGAGCGAACGCAGAACGCGAACGGAGCGCAAACGCGAACGCAAAGTGAACGGTGAACGAACGGTGAACGCAAGATGAAGGATATATTCGGAATGCCTCTGATCTTTTCCTTGCATCGAAACTATTTTATTGTATTATAATGTCAGGTGCCAAAAAAAAAAAAATAAATATGTAAACCAATAAATGAATGAATAAATAAGTAAATTAAATAAATTCTCCAAAATTGTCCTAAGAAAGACGATTCATGCACATTAAGTTTTTAATAATACGATTTTTAACGCATTAAAACATTGCAATTGTTGCCGAACGCTGAAGTATAAAAGATATTTTTTTAGTTGGAAAATAAAAATGTTTATTCTTATTTGATAACAAATCAGAGAAAACTTCTGACTTATAGAATGAATTAAAGCGATTGTAACACCCATTCATATATCTCCGTGTCAAGGCGATTTCATGTAAAGTAATGAAAAAAAAAATAATTACAATGGTCAGTGGACGTTTTGCATTTATACGCTCGTATTTTAAATTTTTAATACAATAATATATTATGTGTCATTTCTATTTTTCATGATGATTTATTGAGTAGACTTCTGCATGTATCTGTAGATGGCCGTGATTATACTCGGACAAGATAATACAAAGATACATATTCATATTATTTGTTATAAATTCAATTTTCAGAACTTGATATTTAAGTAATATGCTGTTATAATTTTTATTAAACAGACAAATGAGAGAGAGAGAGAGAGAGAGAGAGAGAGAGAGAGAGAGAGAGAGAGAGAGAGAGAGAGAGATTCCGTTTCAGCCCCCCCCCCTTCCTTTCAGGCTTCACTAAATGTTTGTACCTATATCAAACAATAACACTGAATTTTTTTTCTAAATATATTAGACAGTGAAAGTAACTTCTTTTTTTTTTATCAACAAATCATATCTATCTGTTTGACAGTATTACTCGTTTTTATTTTCCTGCTTCAAGTTCACACGAAGTCCACGTGCTTGTCCTGTCAATCAAAATCATGCGACACTGTGCAGGTGTGAAAGTTTTGTCACATCGAAGACGAAGTGCGAGTATTTCCAACAAGTTATAACATTTATTTTTATCATTTCTAGATTTGATACCAACATTTGAATAATAAATGAATAAAATATATTGGGCATTAACACTTGAATTTGAAACATACTCTCTGCCAATTTCAAATACCACCGCCGACACGTGTACATTGTGAACTACTATTGTTTTGTGACTTTTTTAGGTGCATGTTTGTTTTGAGACTGAAATTTTTGTTCTAAAAAAGACCTTAACTTTTTTTAACAGGTTAATTAAAATTTTCTGGAAATACAGTACTGACTAAGTAACCGATTTAGGGGAAAAGGGGGGGGGGTATTAATCATATCGAATGGCAAACATATAAAGTTACGGTGAAGAAAGAATTTTTTTTTCTCTATAACTATAGACTTTACATACATGTATTATAGTAGCGAAAATTCTGTAGTGCATTTCATTTTAAATAAATATTTCCTTTAAACACACTATCAATTTAATTCGCTCCAAAGATAATAAATTAACGGGATATCCGCAGTACTATGTATAACTCTCAGAACTAGTTCTATCATATTTTCTGTAGTAACTGAATAAAAAAACGCGTTAGAAATAAATATTTTCGTAATTTTGCTGCGTAATTATTTGACTTGGATAATTATATCTCCATTAACGATTTGTCGTCTTTAACAAAACAAAATGTTGCAATCCTTGAAGTATTTGCACATTGCCCTTAGTTAAATTTAATATTTCAGCATCGTTCTACATAGGTACAGAACAACATTTATTTTCCAGAGTAATTTAATAAATAACCTAATAGCTAAGTTAGAATAATAAAAATATATATCTTAGATATTTTCCCCCATGAAATAATGATTCTTCAAACACGATATGTTAGTTATTAAATTAAAAAATCTGTAACTCCTTACCTACAAAAAGATAAGTCCTATCACTTGGGAGTTCCGAATGGCAATGAAAACTGAACGATAGGTGAACGCTGAACGCAAGGTGAACGCAAAGTGAACGGAACGAAGAGCGAACGCTGAACGCTATGTGAACGGTGAACGCGAGCGCACGGTGAACGGTGAACGCAAAACTGTGAACGGAGAGCGAACGGTGAACGCACGGTGAACGAACGGTGAACGCACGCTGAACGAACGGTGAACGAACGGTGAGCGAACGGAAAAATGGGAAAGTAGAACGTTTCAGGGACTGTAGTAGTAGTAGTAGTAGTAGTAGTAGTAGTAGTAGTAGTAGTAGTAATAGTAATAGTAGTAGTAGTAGTAGTACATTTCACTTATAATGAACATAACCAGATACCCTTGAAAGCATTAAAATTTAAACCCGAACTAAAAGGCCAAAGATTAATGAGGGTTATAGCTTTCATTTGTCTGTTGCGAAATGAGATCACAATTTTTAAGGTTTCAACTGAAGTGCCCGAAACGTTCACGTTAATATGCCGAACGCTTGTCTAAAAATAATGTAAATTATTTCATTTCTTAACTTGACTACGCTTTATTCCATGAAGAGGAAGGGGAGGGGGTATTTCTACTCCTAGACACCTCCTTCCGCCCCTGGTATTTCCTGAGAACACTGTTAATGCCCTGTTCACAAACTTGTATTCTTTAAATAATTTTGAGATCAATCACTCTTCGGTGTTGTCACTTTTGTTATTTAGATTGATTTATTGATTTCATGTTGTTTTACGTCCCCTTAGAGAACTTTTCACTCATATGGAGACGTCACCATTTACCAGTGAAGGGCTTCAAATTTACTCGGCACTCAGGACCATTGAGCATTGAGGGTTCTTCATCGTACCAACACCTACCGTGACGTGGGACTTCGGTTTTAAGGTCTCATCCGAAGGACCCTCAACTTTCACTCAAAGTGTCAAGCGCTCAGCGAAGGAACAGTTGCTATCTATTTTTTTTTTTTTTATCAGCGTAAGTCAGTCGCGGTCGTGATTTGAATACACGACCTTCCGATCACGGAGCGAGCACTATTCTGACTGAGCTACCGTGACGGCTTGACATTTAGAATTTTCATTTAGACACTGTGTAGGAATGTAGAAATAAACACTTTATTATCAAGAAATGCTGCAGTCTCATGAGTTTACCTGATAAGCCTTTTTATACTGTAATATGGAGATAACGAACAATATTCAAGCTCAAAAGTCTATTTAAACAACAAAAATCGGGATCATAGCAAACACAAACCTCTAAAATATTAAGAAGCATGATCAGGTGCAATGGAGGAGTAAGCATCACCTTTTCTTTTTCTAGTAAAATATCCAGATCTGAAACAATTCAAACATTTCAAATTCACTCGGACATATCGAGTAGACATATGAATGGAAGTAACTATTTTTAATTGATAATTGATAATACGTCGTCGATATATCTTAATGTCGAGTTGAAGGTCACAGCAAGTGTCTTCTTCTTCCTATGTAGAAGTTTTTGAATAAACTCTGCTTCATATGAATACAAAAATAGATCTGCTAATAAGGGGGCGCAATTGGTACCTATGGCAATTCCGACAGATTGTTGGATGAACTGGTCTCCAAAAACTACGTAGAAATTGTCAATCAGAAACTCAAGCATCTTTTCATTGTAACCTTCAGAGTACTTGTGTGTACAATCAGAATGTTTTTCTAACAAAATAATGTTGCAAATGACCAATGACAATGTAAGTAAATTTACGAGTTTCTTTTGTATTGAAAAAGCTGCTGTCAATGATATAAAAAAAGCCTGGACTTTAATTAATCGTGGGGAATGGTTGTAAAAAGAGTTTTAAAGGTCGTAGGTCTTCATTTTACTGATTTTGGTAAAATTTGTAATTTTCTATTTTCAAATTTTCTAAAAGTTCCTTGGAATTATAAGTATCCGCATCTGATTTAAACCACTTCTTGAATATTTTGTTGTACAGTACTCCTAAAGTTTATCCTTCACTGCTTTTATTATTTTAGTGAGGAGTAAAGAAAGAGGCTTGGTAGAACACTTACTTGAACCCGCTAGGTTTCTTTGTTTGTAAGAATTTTTATAAAGTTAAGGAATCCGGTATAGGTATGGTTATTTAAATTCATTTTGACTGTTGGAAATATTAAAAATATTTAAAATGGTATATGGCTTTTTTGATTTTTTTTTCCCTAGAAAGGGAGCTGTGGGTTTGTTGGATTACCACTTGAAGAATTCCAGTTCCTCCAAAAAACATTTAAAATAATGAGCCTTTCAAACAAAGATAATGTTGTTAACTGCTTTGTCAGTTCTGACCAGTAAAAACTATTTTTTTCTCACTTCTTAGTTATTAAAAGAGAAGGATATATGGTTTTCATATTGTCCCTCAAACGCTTATTGTGAGATTTTAACATCCATCTGATACATTTAATCCATTCTGACAATGTGTCAAGGTCTTCTTTTTCATGTTTGGCGTAATTTTCCACAAAATTCATAATATCTAAAAAAAATAATTTGAAAGATCAGGTCCCCTTAATTTTGGCTCTTTTAAAATAATGATATTGTCGTTTATAGTTTATATTTCTTAGATTTTCATACTTATCACTAGAAAAAGGAAGTTGAACTCACGTTATGTTAAGGATCCACAATAGGCATTTTTTTACAGACAGCTTAAACCATGTCAAAACTTTCTCTATGTTCCTAATTGTTGTGACTTGAGAATTACACCCCTGCAAACCATTGTTACAGTTATATAGAAATAATTAACCTAAACGTTTGAAGAAGGAAATATTCTATGTATATTTTAGAAACTTAAAATAAAAAGATGAAGTAGTAAAATTAGTCGCAAAATATGGCCCCTTTATCCACCATTATTCAAGAAGAAACGATATTCAAATTATTTCACATACATTAATAAAGTAAAAAAAGAACATTCAAACATCTGGTAATTGATTTTTAGAATTTTCGTGACGAAAACTCATCTTTTTTTCCATGAACTCATTTAAATTCTCTGTACAGTTGAATTATGTATGAGAAATCTTATCGATAATTTTTATTGGTAGGAAGATGATATGTAATATTTAAGCTTCATTTCCTTTGATCTTTAGTAGACAAATTGTTTCTATGGAATTATGCTTCCCTCATGAATAGCTTAATACAAAACAAATAGGTTCTCTTTACGAAAAATACGTTTTATTTCCTCCTCGTAGGTAGCTTGTTAATGGATTGGAACGCATAAACGTTATTGATTGATTCAATCATTACTTAGAATCGTTAATTTATTGATGGATTAATTAATTCTACGCCAAATTGTGAAGACTTTTTTTTTTATCAAAATAAAAGTTTTATTAACTGTACAAAAGGAAACCCCTTTCACAAAAAATCATTTACATTTGTTAAAAGTTAAATAATTGATAAGACATCATATACTTTAAAAAAAACAAAACAAAATATTTTTCTCTCCCTCTTGTTTCGGCAAATTGGTAATTTTTTTATGAGCTTATGCAGTAAAAATGATCAGATGATAAAACACAATATGACGATAAGGGACAACGATCGATCTCAAAAAGCCTACGAACAATACAAATCGGTGAAAAGGTAAAAAAAAAAAAAAACACGGACCTCTGGAGATACCAGTGATGGGACCCTACCTAGGAAAAGTTTACATCCCAATTCCACCGATCACACAGTATGTTTTGATAAGGTAGGAATTACCCGTAGACAAATTTGATATAAAAACAAATGCCCAACAATAGGTATGAAATATTTCAGACAAAATACGAGTAATGATCGGTTGTATTGGCTAAAAAAGTTATTATACGCACCATAGAATTTAAAGAGAAAAAAAAATATTCGATTAATAACATTATAGAACTAGAAATATTTAAAGTAGAATACCAATGGGTTTCCTATGAATTATCGATTCATAAAAAACAAAATATTCTCCAAAATTAAGGTCCTGATACAGTTATATTTTCTTCATGTCAAAATTGTTGTAATTGTCCTTTTTATTCAGTACGTTAAAAAATATATTTAGTTTTCATAACGTAAAATTTCCACTTGATCGGTTTTTTTTATTGTTATCATTAAGATATATTCAAATCATTTTGTAATCAAATAACACACTTGCATTCAAGCATCTCTATAATGATAATTTTTGTTATTACAGTTTTGTTGTTTTGTCACATTTTATTCTTAATATTTCAGTTGTTAAAAATGCTTTTTCATATTTACGTCACAGTATCAGCGACACACATATCAGACAAAACATTTATGATTTATAAAGCATTTTTTTTTATGGAAAACAAAAACATTTCTTAAATTATACAAAAAACATTCCTTCAAAATACACTTTAATTCATTATGCTATAATTAAGGTCGAATGTTTACCATTCTTTGAGGATTCGGACAATTTTTGCCGAAATCTTCTAATAATGCTCAATTATATCATACTATGCCTGAACTTTTTTTTTTTTGTTCTCGGAGTTAAATGATATGTTAATCGTGCTTATAGTACATCAAAGACATAATGATGTACATATCACCAAACAAGTAAATTTAACTTCATAACACAATTTATATACTAAGATTACCTTACCGCAGTATTCATACTTTACTGGACAGAGGCACTTTCCCCTATAATTTGCCTCTGAAAATCACAAGGGTCTTCTTTAAGCCATTGGGAGTTATATGAAATTTGAAAAAAAAAGATCAAGGTAGAAAAGTGGAAACCTTTTTTGCAATGTATGAATTTCTAACATAGGCCTTTGATATTTACACCTGAAAATATTTATTTAAAGTCATCAGGAGTTATGATATATAACTTATTAAAAAAGGATAAAAAAGAACGAAAGTTGTTTTTTCTGGAAATTATTTCATGCAATAAATAATTTCTTGACCTTGATCTTTGACCTCTTGACTTCAAATCGATAACGGTTTTCGTTTTGCCATAGAGAGTTGTGATGTAAAATTTCATTGCAAGATCTCAAAGACTATTTTAAGATATAATCCGGAAACAAGAGATTTACACACAGACAGAATGTATGAATTCTGACCTTGACCTTTGACCTTTTTACCTCCAAATCAATTGTAGTCTTTTAATACCAAGGGGCTTGATTTATAAAACTTCATTGAAAGAAGCTTAAAGAATACTGAAGCTATAGTATGGAAACTTTTATTTGCAGCGTTTTCATTGCTGTCCTTGACATTAGATCTTTTGATCTCAAATTAGTTAGGTCTTGAAAGAGTTGCGTTGTAAAATATCGCTTCGAAATCTGTAAAAAAAAAAAAAGTGTTACACACAGACGAAATGTATGAATTTCTAACCACGAACATGACCATAACCTTTGACATTTTCACCTTAAACTCATTCTTTGTGCTGTTTTAAGACATTTTGATTTTAAATTTCATTGAAAAGGGTTATCATCTGGAACCTGCTATTCACATTGTTTGACCTTTGATTCTTAGACCTTATAATCAATGGCTTTTTTCTTAAGGCCATAGGAGAGATACAAAATTTAATTGCAAAGGTTCAAAAGTTTTTTTTAAGATATTGCTTGGACATGAAAAGTGTTAAACACAAAGATAATGTATGAATTTCTATCCTTGACCTTTTAGCTTTTACCTCAAATTTCAAGTATTGTGGCTCAAGTTGAAATATGCATGACATTGACCAAGTATTTAGTGTATCTGTTATGCAACGTTCGTGATTCATAATTTCACGAAAGCAGCACAACTTTTCAGGATAAGGAATACTTCATTTATCTATATTTTCAAAAAATGGACAAGATCCATTTTGTGTATACTCTTGCGAAAAGACAATTAAACGGGGCACTTCCATGCTCAACCTGTCATTTTAAAACCCACAACGCTATGGAATAAATTCAATACACTCTCTAAATATTTATTGAATTCTGTAAAATCATATATTTTCGGGAGTCAAATTTTCGAGGATTGAGGTAAAAATATAACTTTAAGGGGCTTTAATTTCGTGGCTGAAGAAGAAACATGATCAGGTATATACATGTAGCATTTCGTAGGGAAAATGAATTGGTTGGATTCGTCATACCACTAAATCAACGAAGTCCCCATAAAAAATCGGGATTTAATAGCAATGGCATTAAACAAAGGCTATGCATTGGAATGAGTGGTCGATTAAATATCTTTATCAAAAATTCTGTTTAATAATTAATTTCTTTTTCACTGTTAAATAAATTTTGATCCACCTATCAGCGCACATAATATGCTTGAAAGTTCTCTAACATGATTCATATCGAAAACTTCACTGCGATCAGCTACTTGTTTACATCTTGATGTGTGGTACTTAACTATAGACAAAAATGAATACAATGTTTGCATTTTAAGCTTGGGTGTAGTTTTATACTTTTAACTGTTATAATTGCAAATTATTTAATAGGGGTCTGTTCTAGACCAAAGGAAATTATGATATATAATTTCATTGAAAAAATTCATCAGTTTTTTAAGATATTGTTCAGAAACAAAATGTTAACACACAGACAAAATAACAGTCTGAAAATATTCCACGCAGACAAAATAACATTTCGAAGAACAGAAGGACGGATAACTGGAAATGCCGAAATTAATATTCCCAACTTTCAGTGAAAGCAGGGACAGAAAAGTTAAATTTACGGCCATTTTTTTATTTACTTCTTCTTAAATAGCGGAAATAATGTTAAATGATTAGTTTTGACATTTAGAAATAAGGAATGTGAAGAAAACGAACAGAAACCAAGGTCAAAAGTTTATTGAAACAAACAGATAGGGAACAGAGCAATCACGGGCGTCTAAAAGCATCAGAGTTGGGATGAGGTGCCATGGAGGAGTAAGCATCCCCTGTGGACCAGTCACATCCGCCGTGTTCTCTTGGTCATGGTCAGGCAATCAAAAAATCCGTAGACAACTCAGTGTGTAAATAATGGCCTAACAATTAGTATGAAAACGTTGGTCACCATTCGACTAAATAATAGATTGTATTTGCTAAAAAGGTCATTGTATCGACCAGAGAACTTGCGAAATGTTGACTTCAAACGAGATTTTTAGTATCCTTGTTTCATCAACGTGTTTGTTAATAGATTCCTTGGTTATAGAAATTCTTCGTACGTAGAGCATGCCCTAGAGTATCAACTGGGTGACATAAACTCTATGTGCAGGTGATGAGTGTATATTGCTACATAAATAAGGAAAGTTGATGATTGAAAAGTCGAAGTCATCACGTTAATGATAAAGTTATTTTTTTGTAAGGTTATAATTGACGTCTTTTTCTTGTAAAATATCCAAATATGAAACAGATTTGTCAGACTTTGTGGTATCTTTTATTTCAAGTTCACAAGGATATATCGAGTCGACACAAGTAACTACTGTGAATTGATAATATGTCGTCCATATATCTAAATGTCAAGTTGAATGCCACAGCATGTTTTCTTCTTCTCATGAAGAAGTTTTTGAATAAATTCTGCTTCATATGAATATAAAAATAAATATTCTAATAAAGGGGCGGAATTACGACTCATTGTTGGAAGACTTGATCTCCAAAAAACTACATAGATGCTGTCAATCAGAAAGTCGTGTATCTTTTTAAAATCAACCTCGGAGTACTTGTGTGTACAATCAAAAATTTGTTTAGCAAAATAATTTTGCAAATTTCCAATATCAAAGTAAGTACATTTACGAGTTCTACTGAGTTCTACTGAGTTCTACTGAGATTATAAATGGTAATTCCATTAAGAGTAAGAAAATTTCCGTATAAACCCAGAATGGTCAAATGAATTAATGCTGTGAAAAATTACACATTCACTAGTTTAGGTTTTGAGGTCCGTTTAGTCACATATCCATCCCTCTGTGGAAAGACATTTTTTTAGATAATGATCGACTTATGAAATGTAAAACATGACTTGCAAAATTTCTTTGAATAAGTTTGCTTATAATACATAACAAATTTTCATTAAATATAAGGTCACATGGGAACTTTTCAATCCGGGCCAATCACGCATTATTCCAAAAAAGAATATTCCATTCACGTGCTTCGATATTTGTCGGTTAGATTTTTTGATATTAACTGAGAAAAGAAACAATGATTGAAAATACATTTTTACATATATCGGTCTGCTACAAAATTCGTGTACCTTTTTTTTCCATCCGGGGCAAAGAGGAGGAATTTGATAGATTCTGATCCTTATCTTATTTTCTGGCTGAACCAAGTTTTCCTCATAAAATAACAGCATCAATTCTTTAAATTAATAGATGCTTTTATATGAAAATGTAGAACTGGGTATTGATTAGATATTTTTAATGCGATATATTGTGATATTTTGGAGTGTATTGCGATATGTATTGCAATATTTTAATTAAAAATTTAAATGGTATTATCTTATTATATTAACTTCCTTTTACATTCACAACATTGTCCTTGTTTGTAAGGCTCATTATATAAATTGCATTTTAGAGGAAATGGGATTTGATTCTACAAGTGGAAATCCAATTTATACGCATAGCTCCCTTTCTAAGGAAGAAATTCTTCAAAACCATATCTATATTGGATTCCGAAACTTCATAAAAATCCTTACAAACAGAGATACATAGCGGGTTCCAGTAAATGTTCTACCAAGCCTCTTTCTTTACTCCTCACTAAGATATTAACAGTAGTAAAGGAGAAACTTCAAGAGTACTGCGCAACTCGAGAAGTGGTGTTAATCAGATACGGATACTACAAAAATTCCAAGGAACTTTTGGAACATTTGAAATCACAAAATTTTACCAAAATCAACAACATAAAAACTTACGATTTTTCAACTTTATATACAACTATTCCCCATGATAAATTAAAGTCCAGACTTTCTGACATCGTTGACATCTGGTTTTTTTTTTTTTTCAATAAAAATGAAACTCGTAAATTTACTTACCTTGTCATTGGTCATTTGCAAACTTACTTTGTTAAAAAACAATCTGATTGTACACACAAGTAATCTGAAGTTGACATTAAAAAGATGCTCAAGTTTCTATTGATAACATCTATGTGGTTTTTGGAGACCAGATCTTCCAACAATCTATTGGAATTCCCATGGGTACCAATTGCGCCCCGTTATTAGCAGACCTATTTTTGTATTCATATGAAGCAGAATTTGTTCAAAATCTTTAACGTGAAAAGAAGAAAACACTTGCCGTGGTCTTCAACTCGACATTTAGATATATCGACGACGCATTGTCATTAACAAAGGTTATTTCCATTCTTATGTCGACACGATATATCCCGGTGAGCTTGAGATAAAAGATACAACAAAGTTTGACACATCTGTTTCATATTTAGATATTTTATTAGAAAAAGACATTAATGGTAATCTAACAACCAAGCTTTATGATAAACGTGATGACTTTAACTTTTCAATCGTTATCTTCCCTTATTTTTGCAGCAATGCATACTAGGTTTATATCTCTCAGATGTTTCGATACGCCAAAGCATGCTCTACGTATGAACAATTTCTAAAACGAGGTAGGTTATTGGCAAACAAGTTGATGAAACAAAAATATCAGCAATCTCGTTTAAAGTCATCATTTCGTAAGTCCTATATAGTCGATACAACGACCTTGTCAGCAAATACAATCTATCATTAAGTCAAATGCTGGCTTACTTTTTCATACTTATTGTTAGGCCATTATTTTCACACTGAATTGTCGACGGATTTTTCTGTTGTTTCCCGAATATGACAAGGAGCACACGGCGGGTGTGACCGGTCGGCAGGGGATGCTGCCTCCTCCATGGCACCTGATCCCACCTCTGATGTCTTAGAGGTCCGTGTTTGCTCTGTTCCTATTTTGTAATGTTTCATGGACTTTTGAGCTCGAATACTGTTTGTTATCTCCACATATTTCATTTAGAATGTACATAAGTAACATAAGTATGGTAATTGAGAATTTGAATTAAGAAGTATCCTGTTGATTTAATTACAGTTATGCAATGAAATACGTCTATATAACATGTTTTGTCCTGCTCTCTTACCGTTTGATCACAAACCTTTCTGACAACTGATACTTTATACAGTGTGATAGAATTCCTGAGTCCAAACATATTGCCAGTTTATCGGTATTACGTAAACATACTGCAATACGATATTTTTTGTCAACATACCGCAATATACAGGAACATTGTTTTTATTGCCCAGCCCTATTAAAATGTATCATCAAAATTAAATTTTAAATGAAATATAGAGATAAAAAAAAACAGTATTCAAGCTCAAAGTCCATTTAAACAGCAAAAATCGGGAGCAGAGCAAACATTGACCTCCAAAAACATCAGAGGCGGGATCAGGTGCCATGACAACTCCGATACCTAGAAAAAACGTACAGGGATGAGCTTGTACAAATTTTTCAGGTTTTCGAATATTTTGGGCGAAAGGGGGGAGGGATTTCAATCCGAAATCAGAGTTTGCCTGGGAATACTTAATTTTAGGCAATAAAAAAAAGTGTTTCTCTCTTAAGGTTCGTTGATACTTTGATAAGAGAGACAACTCTTAATGACGTATATTTTCTATCATTTCTTCATAAATTTATGAAGATGGAAGGTCTTTTACTGTCAAAGGATGAATCCTTTAAACGACCAAATCTGGCCCCCTGATAATTTACAACAAAAAAATTAAAATAAAGATTTTCTATATATTTTTGCCTCAATCTTTCCATCAAACATTGTAGGTTATTAATTTCAATTTTTACTTCCTTGCACTGCAATTCATCATGTCTTTAGAAAAATAAATTGTTTGTTACAAGTGCACAAATGCATACTTCCAAAAGAAGAATCCTTAAGGGAAAGAAAATGAAGTACGGAGCGCTCAAAAAATGTGTATCGAATGAAAAGTCACCGGATGAATACATGTGCACAAAAGCACCCCTAAGGACAAGGTACGGTTTAAACACAAATCTTGCCCTGTATTTTTCTGAAATATGAAAGTGATGTAAAAAAAAAATAGAACTCATGCATTCTGAATCATTGAAAGTCCATGCGGAAAGATTACACAAATCATTTTTCTCGCATGACCTTTTAAATGCTAAAAGTGACGTCATGAACTTGTGCATTTTCCGGTATTTCCTTAAAAAGTTGCAGAAGACATAAAATTTCAATGAAATTTTCTTTCAGATATAGACGACATGCATCTTCCACAAAGATTTTGAGATATGTGATTTTTCAAAGAATGTTACACAACATATTCGAAAATTAAAGTGGGCGACGGCTGTGGACACTACTTTCTTAAGGAAAATAACCCCAGAAAAGGGCCATTTGAGGCTATTTCTGCTTATAACAGAGAAATGTATCAAAATAATGACGTTATATTTCCAGAATGCTACTCCTTTATGCCATATTCCTTATTTATTACAGTCATATACTCATCTCATATTTAAACCAGTCTCAAAACTTTTAGAAAACAATATTTTTTTTTTAGGGCACAATAAAGTCAAAACCGTACCTTCTTCTTTGAATAGAGGGAAGCTTCAGGTTTTTTCTGACGCAAATGCTATAACTATTTACATCGGCACAAAAAATTTCACTATTTTTTTTTTTTTTTTTTTTTTTTTTTTTTTTTTTTTTAAGATCATGTTAAAAAAAGTCCATGTTCGCAGGTATTTTTTAAAGCATAATGTTTAAAAGCAAGAACATGCATTTGTATGGCCCTTTCACGTGTCCGATCAACGAAGATATTAGTAAAAAAAAATCAGTCGAATTATTATTCATCTTTCCACAGGGAGAGAGTTTGTTAAAATTAAAAAGTACAGGAGTGGATTCCGACAATTAAAGAATTCATAAATGAGGAAGATTATATTAACTTGTCAGGCATGAATAAACAGGATTTTTTTTTTTTTTTTTTTTTTTTTTTTTTTGGAAACAATACAATTGGGACTGTACAAAGCACACTGACACTGATGTGTTTTTATCCACAAGTGATAATACTGACGTTTAATTGACATTTAAATTTTCACTTTCTTAACTATCTATTTTTTTTTATACCGAGTGTAGTTTTATATCATAATTCAACCGCCTACGTGTATATGTTGTAGCACGCAGCACAGTTAAGGCTAAAAAAAGGGGACGGAGCATACTTTGTACGGGAAACGTTAACTATGACACTATACAAAATTTCATTAAAATACTACAAAATAAAAAAAAAGGCTATTTTAAATTATCGGAGCCTATCAAACTATATCAAAACTTACTTTAACACGATGTTTTGTCTTTAGTTAAATCCCACATAGTAAGGTATAAACAAGTCACTGATCGTGATGCGCTGGTCAATGTGACGTCATTTCGTAAAACTTGACGTAGTTTGTACGCGGTGGGTAATGTAAGGGTCATAATAAATCGATCTAGTGCAAGGGCATACGCTTAATTGATCGCAGTAAGCTTTTACATGTAACCTCAAGAAGTATTAAGGTATCCGAAAAGTGCTGCGATCCTGGTGAAATCTTGAAAATGAATTATTATACCTACCGTTGACCTGCAAAAAATGCAGCATGGAGCCATACAAATATGATTTTAACAGTAAATAAGCTGAATCTATAAAGGATCGCAGCACTTTTTTTAGAAACTACAATGCGTGTTGAAAATATTTATACACTAAATTTAGAATTTTAACTTGATTATGCCCTGGCACTAGTGAAATTTATAGGTGACCTCGATACTACAAGTATATATGCTACTTAATTAAAAAGTTTATTTAATCTAAAACATTGCTAGAACTGTTGGATTTTCGGGACAGGGTTCCATTTCTATGTTAAACTGAGAGACGAAATTCCTATCTCCCTTTATATATTTATATATTTATTTATTTTTTTGGACAGATGCACAACCATTTCATCTAAATATGCAGGATTTCCTATGAAATAAAAAAAAAGAAGAAATGAGAAGAGAAGAATAATCACTCGTTAAGATTTTTGTGACAGTCGTTTTACGGAATTTGAAGGGGAGTTACATACCACATATGGTATTTGTAGCATACAATATATCTGTTTCACTTTATACGAATTATTTTTTTTTTACATACAAAAGGTAATATGTCTCTCAAATTTCTATTGGACGACAATAATTCGTCAAATTAAAGGAGTCAATTTATTCTAATTGATATATTCTTAGCAATATTATGGTCGATATATGAATGAAATACAAACGTACTGCTGATGGTGTGTTCCAATTATTCTTACAATTCCTCCTGGTGTACCCTCTATCTATTCTGACAATTCCACCTGGTGCATCCTCTATCTATTCTGATAATTCCTCCTGGTTCACCCTCTATCTACTAAGACAATTCCACCTGGTGCACCCTCTATCTATTCTGACAAATTCCACCTGATTCACCCTCTGTCTATTCTGACAATAACACCTGGTGCACCCTTTATCTATTCTGACAATTCCTCCTGGTTCAACGTCTATCTATTCTGACAATTCCACCTGGTTCACCCTCTATCTATTCTGACAATAACACCTGGTGCACCCTCTATCTATTCTGACAATAACACCTGTTGCGTTCTCTATCTATTCTGACAATTCCACCTGGTGACCCTCTAGCTATCCTGACGATTCATCCTGGTGTTTCCTCTATCTATTCTGACAATTCCACCTGGTGACCCTCTAGCTATTCTGACGATTCATCCTGGTGTATCCTCTATCTATTCCGACAATTCCACCTGGTGCACCCTCTATTTATTCTTACAATTCCACTTGTGCATCCTCTATCTATTCCGCCAATTCAACTTGGTGCACCCTCCACCTATTCAGACAATTCCACCGGGTACACCCACCATCAATTCTGATAATTGCACCTGGTGCACCCTCTATCTATTCTGACAATTCATCCTGGTGCACTCTCCACCTATTCTGACAATTTCACTTGGTGCATCATCCACCTATTCAGATAATTCCACCTAGTACACCCTCCATCTATTCTGACAATTCCACCTGGAGAACCCTCTATTTATTCTGACAATTCACCCTGGTGCACTCTCCACCTATTCTGACAATTCCACTTGGTTCATCCTCTATCTATTCTGACAATTCCTTCAGGTGAACCCTCCATCTATTCTGGCAATTCCACCTGGAGCACCCTCTAACTATTCAGACAATTCCACCTAGTACACCCTCCGTCTTCTCTGACAATTCCTCCTGGTGCAACCTACACCAATTCTGTCTATTCCACCTGCTGTGCACCCTCCATCTATTCTGACAATTCCTCCTGGTCCACCCTACGCCTATTCTGACTATTCCACCTGGTGCACCCTCCATCTATTCTGAAATTACTACTCCAACTTCGTAAATTACAAGGTATACGTGATATGTTTACGTTTGATAAAATGGGGACTATTGATTGCTTACTTCATTATAAGATTTATTTACTCTTAAACTAAAAAGGAGGTCAAACCCCTAACTAATCCTCCGCTATAGATTTTCAGATGGTGGGTTTTGTATTTCTACATTCAACTTTGTTGTACATTTCAGTATAAATGAGTTCATTCCCTCAATTTTTGTGCACAGTTTTCATGAAACAGGAGCTGAAAAAACTCATAAGATCACCATGCAAATGTTTCCAGTGGTGAGTTTATTTAGCATCAGAAGAAAGGCTTGCATGTATTGGATCACCTGCAAAGTATCGTCAAATAAATTGAACGACTCTGACATATTCAAAGGGGAATAAAATATTCTTCTTTGGGAATATTTTAGAATAGAATTGTATTTTTTACCTAATCATTTGTTATCAAACAATGAAAACTTTATGCGTTATCAGAGCAGAAAACTTCAAAATTGAATGTGCGTTAAACTGCGTGATTGCGGAGTAAATGTATATGCGTTAAAATGCGTGACTCTACTGCGGGGAAGGGGTTTTTATTGGTATGAACACAATGTGAAAAAGATAATACAGACCCTTGCTGGAAAAAAATGAACAAATAGATAATGTTATATCCTTAGTTTAACTTCTGGTAAATGTATCTTCTCCTTTTACATTTTAACTTCCGGTAAATACAAACGAAATACATTTTGCCATCACATGTCTATGGCATGACGAATTTTATGAATAAGCGTATTTAGATCGAATTTAAAACAAACTTGCAGATTATAAAGTCGAAATAAAATCGAAACGTTGCATACGTATAAAATTATTTCATCAATGAAATATGTGGAGATAACGAACAGTATTCGAGCTCAAAAGTCCATTAAACATTACAAAATAGGAGCAGGGCAAACACGGACCTCTAAGACATCAGAGGTGGGATCAGGTGCCATGGAGGCATTGACTTTTTTAAACTTCATTTTTGGTAAATATGTTGTGAATGAAATATGTTATATCCTGTTTAAAATCTTATTGCCACCTACCTGGTTAACAAACAATTGACCAATAAAGTACATACCCCCCCCCCCCAAAAAAAAAAAAAAAAAAAAAATCCTGAAATATTTCAAAAAAGCGTCAAAATGAAAATAAAACACTTTTCATCAAACATTAACTAAAAAAAAAAAAATTCATTTGTCGAATTTTGTTAATTGTGGATCAAGCTTCCTAGCTCGCACAAAATTTGAGGACATCAAAACCCTCTAAAACAGTTCACCATGCCAATGATTCTAGTGGTGAGTTTATTTAGAGTCATTAGAAAGGCTTGCATAAATTGACTCGTCTGCGAAGTATCGTCAGGTAAATTGAACAACTCGGACTTCTTGAAAGGGGAAATAAACATTCTTCTTTGGGCAATATTTTAAAATAGATTTGCAAAATTGTTTACCTAATCATTTATTATCAAAAATTGAAAACGTTATCAGAGCAGAAATCTTCAAAATTGAATGTGTGTTAAAGTGCTTAATTGCAGTAAATGTATATACATTAAAATGCGTGACTGTACTGCGAGGAAGGGGTTTACATTGGTGTGAACACTATATTAAACTAGATAATAGAGACCCTTGCTGAAAAAATACAATAATGTTATCACCTATGTACATATCAGTAATGTTATCTCCTTAGTTTAACTTCTGGTAAATGTATCTTCTCCCTTTACATTTTAACTTTTGGTAAATGTGAATGGGGTTCCTCTTTGTGCAATGTTTATCAATTATCATTAGATAAGAAGGTCTTTATAATTTGAGGTAAAATCGCATGACTGTTTCCTGAATGGTTGATTGACAAGAAACTTAGTCCATAATTAATTCACGATTCTATGCAATGACTGAATCAATCAATACCATCTATGCATATCAAATCCATTAACCGGATACCCATGAGGAAGAAGAAAATGTGAGAATCGTTTTTATTTATTTGGCGTCTTCCTATTCATGAAGGGAGCAGAATTTCATAGAAATCCCCTTCCTACTAAAGATCAAAGGAAATGAAGCTAAAATATTACATATCCACTTCCTGCTAAAATTTTGAGTGGGTTTCCCATACGTCATGTACTTATGAATTTATTCAAAACCGAACCATTTCATGATTTTGATGTTGATTTTAGCTAACATAATTCGTATATTTGTTTTAAAAAATTGTTTGAAACCAAAACACATCAATAATATAATAACAACAACCAACTGTTTCAAAATGATCGATGTAAATGTGAAAGATGTTATACCGTACAGTTTTACTGATCTGCTTGCGCGCGTGCGCACGTGGTGTAGGGCTGGTGTAGGGGATCGCATCTTGTAGAGTATACAGGTATGAGGACGAAGTATGAGTACCAAGTAAAGCTCTAGACATTACGTAATTTTACATATCTTTTAAGGACTGGTGGTGTGTTCCCGTTTTGCACACATTTGATAATTAGGTATAGAACAATAGGTGTGAAATATGTTTTGATAGCAATTATAGTCTGATTTCTGTCGATCAGGGATTTACCTGGAATTACCAGTGTTTTAACAATGCACTATAATATAAATTTTGAAAATTTAATTTGTCCAATCCAACTGAAGAAGTTAATAATTTAGACAAATATCCTCATCGCAGTTACCCCTTTTATTCATAAAGATACAAATGAATGAGTGAATGAATTCATTCTTAATTAATTAAGTAGAAAGAGGGTGAGGGACAGAGATAATCATATGAAAATAGTTATAGTTTTGATTAGTATTTATGATCAATTAAAATATGAAATGCAAAATTAATATCTTTTTTATTCCAATTCTTTCCATAAATTCTCTTTCTCCAAATTCCAAATTATGATATAGACTATAGCAATTAAGTAATTATCTGGACGAATTCCCGTTTTGCACACATTCTTTCAATACCTAAAATTCAAATGTGTGCAAAACAGGAACAAACCGGACTGAGGGGTCATCAAATTACGCACACATATTATCCCATTCCTACGGATTTCAAGAACTACACCCGAAATACATGTACATTTAGATAGGAATGACGTTTCACAGACGACTCCGAGAATGATAATTACATCCAAAATCTTCTGCTTATTTTAATCTTATATTGGATTTTTAATAATTAAATATAGCCTCCCCCTTTCCAATGAAACTGCGATAGATGCATTCTTTAACACCCCCCCCCCCTAAAAATATACGTCTAAAATTTACAAAACACACTAAGAAAATATTAATTAATATCGAACATCATGAATAGCATATAGGGTATATTACCTTGCATAGTCCTAAAACTATATCACCTACAGGTATTTATATCGACGGTTCTGGTTTCTAATAGAATGAACACATTGCTTGACTTTCGCTACATGCACATTAAATAAAGTTCAAGGCTTATATAACGCTATTTGAAAAATGCAAAAAAAAAAGGTTTAAAATTATCTTAAATACACGAGAATATATTTTTATTAGAAAATTTATTTTCATTTTGTACTTGAAATATTCTAATATTTCAGCTTCTGTATTTTAAATATCATTACTCATATATTTTTTTTATTTTTCTTTCTTTCTGTTTGGTTTCGTTTTTATATAATTTCGAATGGAGATAACTCGCCTTTTAGACCAAGACTGTTTTTCACCTATGATCGGTAGGCTGCACCGCGGCGGCGTGAATTACCTGGATGGCCGAACCGCGTGGGCACGCAATTTTCACCTGAGACACCTGTACTAACCGCGATGAGATTCACACCGCGGGGATGCGCGGTAAATGCATAAACTGCGTTGACTGTACTGTATGTGTTAGATGGTGCGACCGTTTATAGCCATTGAGAACATGAGAAAGCAACCGTTCAAATCACAACATTTGTACTATCCACAGTGCTATAACACTGTGTTATATTGTATCAGGGAGTTTGATATTTTATAAATATTGTAAATGTTTGCTTAGGCTGCATGGTTGCCCTCTACCCACTATTTGTTGTAGTATAGTTAAAGTCATATATAGCGTATTTCTGATAAGTTCAGACTAACTAAAATTAAAAAGACCTTTCTATTTATTTTATTACTTTATATAAAGATAGGACTTTCCTGTAAATAACACAATTAAAACCAATCATGTTTCAAAGATATTAGAAATTAAAAAAAAAAAAAAAAAATAACCAATTGATTTACTGAGCCCGCATTAAAATAATGGACATATTTTAAAGTCACTTTAACTATGGAAACATGGGGTTATTCAAATTCAAAATCGGGGAAAATTTTAACATATATCATGTTTATCTTCACTCAGTCTCGTGTTTTTATTTTTTAGCTCAGATACGCCATATATAGCTTTAAATCATAGTATTATATGTAAAGATATAATTGGGTTTTTAAAGGAAGGTGGAACTTACACCCCCAGGGTAAGTTAAAAAAAATTCTGCCACCCCCCCTCCCATCCATCCACTTTCAAAAATGATGCTACATGCCTGAATCAAGTTTTCACATCAGTTTCTCATTAAAATTAATATTTTCTTAGTATAAATAGAAAAAAAAAATGTGGATTCATTATTTTCTTTTTTAACGAATCTGGGAAAAAGAAATTTAACTTTTATTGAGTTTTGCCACAGTTGTTTATGCAGATAGCCAGATACTCTAAATTTAAAATCATATGCAAATCTTAATTATGAATTATACATTTCTCTGAAGATAAAAAGGTCATACTTTTTAAAACCCTGACTATGAGAAAACCAAACAGGATAATCATGCAATTCTCATGATTGAAGCTAGGAGAAAATATAAGCCTATGGAAATTTTATTTCAAGAGATGGCATTGTAGCAACCGCTAATGATATCACGCCGCTTAATGGTACTCATATCATTATGCGTTGCACTTTTAACGCTTGATGTCATAAATTATTGCATTAATGGTTGACCTTTTCAACCATTAATGCTAGATCGCCGCTTAATGATAGAATTATAACATTAAGCGTCACAAACGCAGAGCAGCCTTAATGCTTAATGAAACAAGCAAATATTTACATGATCGACCGCTAATGATACAATCTAACGTATCATTAATCGTTGCAATCGCACCCTTAGTGATAAAAATCTCACCAACCCCCTCCGCCAAACCGGGAACTGGACGTCATATGCATTTTAATTTGTAAGAATATGTGATATATACCTTTTTTCGGGAGGAGGGGTGTTTATCATATTTCATTTCTGAAAGATCTTTGATGGTAAGATATTTTAACCACTACAACATTTCCAAGAACAAGGAAAAATAGAAAGGGGTTACTGTTGTGATTTGTGTTTAAACATCCTTCCGCGAATTACTTAAAAAAGAGATACTCAGATTTAATAGAGCTCTTTTCATTAAACAGCTTAGTCGCTTTCAATTTTTATTGAAAGCAAAGTATTTAACATCAACATAATTTATCACCAAACGAAAGGACAATATCTTTTAGACGGCTGGAGATTGAAAACAGTACCTAGTGTCCAGTATTCTTCTTGTTGTCTATGGAGAGGCATGACAATTGTCAGAACATTCAGTGGAAATGCTTGAAATCAAAATCTGAAAACGTAAAAAGTATTTCTATTGAGGACGAAATAGTTTTGTATTTTTTTTTATTTCTTCAGTTGTTTATGATTCTTTGCAACGAGTATCTACTTTATGTGTATTTCTTTATATGAAGGGGAATGTTCCTCTGATTCAGAAGGTGATATTACGGAATGGTGTATTAAAGGGAGAAATAGAGTTAGAGGTAGAACGGTGTATTAAAGGAAGAAATAGAGTTAGACGTGGAATGGTGTATTAAAGGGAGAAATAGAGTTAGAGGTGGAATAGTGTATTAAAGGGAGAAATGGAGTTAGAGGTAGAATGGTGTATTAAAGGGAGAAATAGAGTTAGACGTGGAATGGTGTATTAAAGGGAGAAAAAGAGTTAGAGGTAGAATGGTGTATTAAAGGGAGAAACAGAGTTAGAGGTGGAATGGTGTATTAAAGGGAGAAATAGAGTTAGACGTGGAATGGTGTATTAAAGGGAGAAATAGAGTTAGACGTGGAATGGTGTATTAAAGGGAGAAATAGAGTTAGAGGTAGAATGGTGTATTAAAGGGAGAAATAGAGTTAGACGTGGAATGGTGTATTAAAGAGAGAAATAGAGTTAGACGTGGAATGGTGTATTAAAGAGAGAAATAGAGTTAGACGTGGAATGGTGTATTAAAGGGAGAAATAGAGTGAGACGTGGAATAGTGTATTAAAGGGAGAAATAGAGTTAGAGGTGGAATGGTGTATCAAAGGGAGAAATAGAGTTAGAGGTGGAATGGTGTATTAAAGGGAGAAATAGAGTTAGACGTGGAATAGTGTATTAAAGGGAGAAATAGGGTTAGAGGTGGAATGGTGTATTAAAGGGAGAAATAGAGTTAGACGTGGAATAGTGTATTAAAGGGAGAAATAGAGTTAGAGGTAGAATTGTGTATTAAAGGGAGAAATAGAGTTAGAGGTGGAATGGTGTATTAAAGGGAGAAATAGAGTTAGACGTGGAATAGTGTATTAAAGGGAGAAATAGAGTTAGAGGTGGAATGGTGTATTAAAGGGAGAAATAGAGTTAGAGGTGGAATGGTGTATTAAAGGGAGAAATAGAGTTAGACGTGGAATGGTGTATTAAAGGGAGAAATAGAGTTAGACGTGGAATGGTGTATTAAAGGGAGAAATAGAGTGAGACGTGGAATAGTGTATTAAAGGGAGAAATAGAGTTAGAGGTGGAATAGTGTATTAAAGGGAGAAATGGAGTTAGAGGTAGAATGGTGTATTAAAGGGAGAAATAGAGTTAGACGTGGAATGGTGTATTAAAGGGAGAAATAGAGTTAGAGGTAGAATGGTGTATTAAAGGGAGAAACAGAGTTAGAGGTGGAATGGTGTATTAAAGGGAGAAATAGAGTTAGACGTGGAATGGTGTATTAAAGGGAGAAATAGAGTTAGACGTGGAATGGTGTATTAAAGGGAGAAATAGAGTTAGAGGTAGAATGGTGTATTAAAGGGAGAAATAGAGTTAGACGTGGAATGGTGTATTAAAGAGAGAAATAGAGTTAGACGTGGAATGGTGTATTAAAGAGAGAAATAGAGTTAGACGTGGAATGGTGTATTAAAGGGAGAAATAGAGTGAGACGTGGAATAGTGTATTAAAGGGTGAAATAGAGTTAGAGGTGGAATGGTGTATTAAAGGGAGAAATAGAGTTAGACGTGGAATGGTGTATTAAAGGGAGAAATAGAGTTAGACGTGGAATAGTGTATTAAAGGGAGAAATAGAGTTAGACGTGGAATGGTGTATTAAAGGGAGAAATAGAGTTAGACGTGGAATGGTGTATTAAAGGGAGAAATAGAGTTAGAGGTGGAATGGTGTATTAAAGGGAGAAATAGAGTTAGACGTGGAATGGTGTATTAAAGGGAGAAATAGAGTTAGACGTGGAATAGTGTATTAAAGGGAGAAATAGAGTTAGAGGTGGAATGGTGTATTAAAGGGAGAAATAGAGTTAGACGTGGAATGGTGTATTAAAGGGAGAAATAGAGTTAGACGTGGAATGGTGTATTAAAGGGAGAAATAGAGTTAGACGTGGAATGGTGTATTAAAGGGAGAAATAGAGTTAGACGTGGAATAGTGTATTAAAGGGAGAAATAGAGTTAGAGGTGGAATGGTGTATTAAAGGGAGAAATAGGGTTAGAGATGGAATGGTGTATTAAAGGGAGAAAAAGAGTTAGACTTGGAATGGTGTATTAAAGGGAGAAATAGAGTTAGAGGTAGAATGGTGTATTAAAGGGAGAAATAGAGTTAGACGTGGAATGGTGTATTAAAGAGAGAAATAGAGTTAGACGTGGAATGGTGTATTAAAGAGAGAAATAGAGTTAGACGTGGAATGGTGTATTAAAGGGAGAAATAGAGTTAGACGTGGAATGGTGTATTAAAGGGAGAAATAGAGTGAGACGTGGAATAGTGTATTAAAGGGAGAAATAGAGTTAGAGGTGGAATGGTGTATTAAAGGGAGAAATAGAGTTAGAGGTGGAATGGTGTATTAAAGGGAGAAATAGAGTTAGACGTGGAATAGTGTATTAAAGGGAGAAATAGAGTTAGAGGTGGAATGGTGTATTAAAGGGAGAAATAGAGTTAGACGTGGAATGGTGTATTAAAGGGAGAAAAAGAGTTAGAGGTGGAATGGTGTATTAAAGGGAGAAATAGAGTTAGAGGTGGAATGGTGTATTAAAGGGAGAAATAGAGTTAGAGGTGGAATGGTGTATTAAAGGGAGAAAAAGAGTAAGACGTGGAATGGTGTATTAAAGGGAGAAATAAAGTTAGACGTGGAATGGTGTATTAAAGGGAGAAATAGAGTTAGAGGTGGAATGGTGTATTAAAGGGAGAAATAGAGTTAGACGTGGAATGGTGTATTAAAGGGAGAAATAGAGTTAGAGGTGGAATGGTGTATTAAAGGGAGAAATAGAGTTAGATGTGGAATGGTGTATTAAAGGGAGAAATAGAGTTAGAGGTGGAATGGTGTATTAAAGGGAGAAATAGAGTTAGAGGTGGAATGGTGTATTAAAGGGAGAAATAGGGTTAGAGATGGAATGGTGTATTAAAGGGAGAAAAAGAGTAAGACGTGGAATGGTGTATTAAAGGGAGAAATAGAGTTAGACGTGGAATAGTGTATTAAAGGGAGAAATAGAGTTAGAGGTGGAATGGTGTATAAAGGGAGAAATAGAGTGAGACGTGGAATAGTGTATTAAAGGGAGAAATAGAGTTAGACGTTGAATGGTGTATTAAAGGGAGAAATAGAGTTAGAGGTGGAATGGTGTATTAAAGGGAGAAATAGAGTTAGAGGTGGAATGGTGTATTAAAGGGAGAAATAGAGATAGACGTGGAATGGTGTATTAAAGGGAGAAATAGAGTTAGAGGTGGAATGGTGTATTAAAGGGAGAAATAGAGTTAGAGGTGGAATGGTGTATTAAAGGGAGAAATAGAGTTAGAGGTGGAAGAGTGTATTGAAGGGGGAATTAGGGTTAGAGGTGGAATGGTGTATTAAAGGGAGAAATAGAGATAGACGTGAAATGGTGTATTAAAGGGAGAAATAGAGTTAGAGGTGGAATGGTGTATTAAAGGGAGAAATAGAGTTAGAGGTGGAATGGTGTATTAAAGGGAGAAATAGAGTTAGAGGTGGAAGAGTGTTTTAAAGGGAAAAATAGGGTTAGAGGTGGAATGGTGTATTAGAGGGAGAAATAGAGTTAGAGGTGGAAGAGTGTATTAAAGGGAGAAATAGAGTTAGAGGTGGAATGGTGTATTAGAGGGAGAAATTGAGTTAGACGTGGAATAGTGTATTAAAGGGAGAAATAGAGTTAGACGTGGAATGGTGTATTAAAGGGAGAAATAGAGTTAGACGTGGAATGGTGTATTAAAGGGAGAAATAGAGTTAGAGGTGGAATGGTGTATTAAAGGGAGAAGTAGAGTTAGAGGTGGAATGGTGTATTAAAGGGAGAAATAGAGTTAGAGGTGGAATGGTGTATTAAAGGGAGAAATAGAGTTAGAGGTGGAATGGTGTATTAAAGGGAGAAATAGAGTTAGACTTGGAATAGTGTATTAAAGGGAGAAATAGAGTTAGACGGGGAATTATGTATTAAAGGGAGAAATAGAGTTAGACGTGGAATGGTGTATCTATAAATGATTTAGATTAAAAAATAATTCATCTATAGATGAATTAGATTTGAACTTTGAATAGCGTATGCTTAGATGGATTAGATTTAGACTTAAAATAATGTGTTTACAGATGATTTAAATTTATATTTGCAATCATATCATGCTTGTGAAAAATGAACAGTTAATCAGTTTGTTTTTTTTTTAATGAAATGAAATAATTCATAAAATCATTATATTTCTATTCTGAAGGGGGTTTTAATTTCCTGTGCAGTTTAAAAAAGATTATGAGAAACTGATAAATAACACGGGTATGTTAAGGCTACACCCAGAGATATCCTACTTGTCTTCACAATATTACGTCATAGTAAGCTGTATGACGTGAACTATAGAAATAATAATTTCTTAATATCTATCTTTAAAGTTTAATTTCAGGTCCAAGAAAAGAATGGAATCATTCAAAACATAACATAAACTAAATCTTGTCGTTTTTGGGTGGTATAAATAGCTAATTATTTAGCACGGGGGTTAGATACCAAACCCATGACGTCATAAATATTGATCAGAAATTTGCCGAGTGAAATGAGAATTCATGTAAACAAATATATGAAATGGGAGTTTTAAGGCATATACCATGAATGTTATGTGTGATTCATAAAGAATTAAAGATTAAGAATCAGGTACGCTGATATATTCTTATCATGTTTTCTTATAATGAACATAGTCAGAGCTTTGAAATCCCGATCAGCCGTTCCTCTGTCGTTCTATAACAACAAAGATGCAAAAGTTCAACACTAAGCCGCATACTTTGAAATATATTTTTTGTTTGTATCGAAAGTTTGTATTCTATAGTACTTGGAAAGTGCTGCTAGAATCGTGTGGTTAACAGGAATTGATAAAAATTCCTTGATCGTATGTATAAAATGTAAAAATTTTGGTAAGGTTTCATGCGAAACTTTGGAATATTTTTTTCTGCGTCAGGAGAGTAGGATTCTAGCAGCACTTTTCATGGCCCAGTGATGTTTTTACATAATTATTTTCACTAAAAGAAATGAATTATCTCCGGGGTAGTGTTTAACTTTTCACTTTTTCATTAAGGCAATTTTTCTATTTAGAGACGTCACGTGATGACGTCGTAGTGGAGTGCTTCTTTTAGCCTAAGACTCAATGACGTCTATACAATGGATAATAATAGTAAATGTTTTATCTATGGTTTTTCCGATTTATCAATGCTACATTTTACGAAAAAAGTCTAAATTCGCCGAAATATGATCTGGGTACTGCCTTAACATACCTGCGAAATGATATAAGTCAATGAAATATTAACCTCTTGGTTCTTTCTCCTATTATATTTAGTTTGTGTTGTTGTCACGTTACTCCACTCATGTATAACTGTAGGCATATTAAAGGGGATTTATTTTAAAAAAAAGATGTAGAAATGTGATGATTTATTCAACATATTTGGTGATGGTCCCCTATATTATAAAACCAGTATTGAATAATTAATAGAAGGTTGGATGCATTTGAGACCAATTTTAAGCAATGATGAATATACTGAAGATAAAATGTCACCAGCATTTAAATTATTTAGTTTGAACTGAAAATGAGACTTTAATGATCGTAAACAGATAGACACGTTCTATTCATTACTTTGGTAATGTCCCTGCACAATTTATGATAAGCCAACAAAAGGTGTAGATTGATTCAACCATTACATCAAATCGTGCAAGTATTTATAGACTAAACTATTGTGAAGAATTCTCGTGAGATTGTTTTTTTTTTTTGTCAATTCTAAACGAAAAGGCGACATTTATATCAATCAAACGATATTCAAATTTCTTTCATACAAAGGGTACCTTTTGGTAGTTCATGAGTACTGAGAAAATAAATATCAGTGCATCTGACATGTTCCTCCTCTGAAAAGCATGCACAGCATTTAGTGCTCTGGAAAATATATTAAAAGATACACATTTAGCACATGCATCTTACATACATCTAACAGATAATCTGAACCTTTATTTGAATAATTGTCTAAATGAGTTAAAATTAACTCATTAATCTTGGTCAAACTGGTTAAAGTAAGATAATTTCTACAGAAAAAAAAAGAAGAAAAAAAAAGAAAAAGAAAACACTTTTTGGCATTTGCTTAAATGTTTTATTTCGAGACTCGAAACATTTCACACTATAAAGTCTGACCTTAGAAAATTTATCATACACACTACAAAACCTGATCCGTAGATAATTTATCACACACACAATTAAGTCTGATCCGTAGATAATTTATCACACACACAATTAAGCCTGATCCGCAGATAATATATCACATACGTGATTCTACTCGTTACACATTTCACACTACAAAGCCTGATCCGTAGATAATTTATCACACACACTATTAATTCTGATCAGTAGATAATTTATCACACACACAATTAAGCCTGATCCGTAGATAATTTATCTCACACACACTATTAAGTCTGATCCGTAGATAATTAATTACACACACAATTAAGCCTGATCCGTAGATAATTTATTACACACACAATTAAGCCTGATCCGTAGATAATTTATCACACACTGTTAAGATTGATCCGTAGGTAATTTATCACATGCACTATTCTACTACACTTTACACAGAAAATTGTGATCATAAACAAGAAAAAGCACTTCTTGAAGCAAAGAGATAAATAGATTTCTTTTGCTAAGTTTGAGAACTAATCTTCTGTAAACTTTCCTTGTAATCTTATATTAACTCAAGTTTACAACAGGAACTCGATGGCAACCTCACTATCTTAATTCCTTCTACTACTTTCATACTTTCAAAATCGTATCAGGAATAATTTCATTATTCTTAATTACCATCAAATATTATATATATATATATATATATATATACATTTTAGAATTTTCATTCATGCTTCGCACTGGTTAACACAATAAAAAAAAATCCTGTATCACGAGTGAAAAAAATATATTCCATATTCAACTACAAGATATTGAATTTTCTGTTTATTAAATTTTTTTTCCCTTCGCCTCTATCTTTTAGCAACACAACATCATAGGCTGTGACATTGAGATGTCACAGCTTAGGGATTGAAAACATTGTGAACATGGATTTCAACATATTTGGAGAAACCTGAGGAGTTCTTAAGTCTCTGTCAGGATGTTTTATTGACTCTATCTTAAAGTAGGCCATTGAGTGTATTTTTCAACACTCTTCATGAATGGAAAGAAAAATTTCTAGTTTTGTCACACTTTTGATATTCTTTAATTAACACTGTGACCAAATATCACCATGATATTTCACACTGTTGCAAAATATTACTTTTTATTCAGTAAGTAAATTGCAGTATTTTACTGTTGCTATATTATTAGATATGAACTTTTTAAAAATATTCAATAGAAATCAACATCTGTATTGTTTCCGAACATACATGGTTAGGACAGTTTCCCTTATTCCTAACAGAAACATGCCATGTATGTGCTAAAGAATTTCTTTTTGATTTCATTGTAGTACATTTACCTTTAAGTCTGTTTATCACAGATTTTCCTTAAAAATATCAGGCAGGTTGTGGACAAGGTCAATACACTTACGGCAAATGCCTACAATAAATAAATGAATTTCCTGTACAGTTTGTATACATGTACTTTCAAATTCATATAGATGATGTTAGGAACATTTTAATTCTTCATTATTATCTTGTTGCAAAAAAAGTCGTTTAACATTCCTTTTGTTTTGTGGGGGGTTGAAGGTGACACCAAAAATATCACTGATGTTTTATGTATTTCATTTGTGTAGTATACCTCCCCCCTTTTGCCCCTGAATTCACACTTCTTTGATATATTACAAGAGTACAGTGAACTTATTTTTGTCCCACTATTTCATGGAATTTATAAAACAGCACAATAGAATTAAAACTGTACACATACTTGAGCCAACTGGTATCAATGTGGCAAAATGACTGAAAACCAGCTTGCTCAATTGGAATGTAAATCTGCGGTATGGTTTGGCCTTCCCTTCATGAAGAGGATACTGGCACGTAGATTTTTGCTGCCAAGCTATTCCGAGATTGTCTCTGTGGAAGGGGCACACAGTGATGTTCCTCTTCCTTTGTGTAAAATATACGAAACTTATGTATTGTGTCAGAAGTTTGAAAAATATGGGCTTGAAAAGTGCTTAAATTTACAAAAATGACGAATCAGCAGAAAATGTAAAACATGCATATCTTAATTTTCCTTTTGCCGGAGATATCTTAAAATCTAATTTGTATGTTTTGCATTGTTAAAACACTTTAAATGTTTATCTTTACGATAACATTCATTAAAACGAATATTTTATAATATTTGTTTTTAATTTCAAGCCTTCCATATAAGTGATTTTTTCGTCCATTCACATTGAAAATCGGCTGGTTGCTAGGGAAATTTCTTTAACCAGGTTTCCATTGTACCCATAATCCAATTTGTTTTTAATTTTACATACATAATTCAAAGTGCAAAAGAAATCTATTCATGGAAAATCATCCAATTCTGAGAACCCTCATGATTCACCCTTTGCCTGATTTTTACAGAGACCTGTATTTAAGTTTTAGAGACAAATGCACTTACTGTATTTATGTAAGACAAACATAGCAAAATCGTTTGCTACTTGGCAAAATCTGCTAATCTCTTTTTCACACAGGCAAACTACAAAAATATCCTACATATCAAAGATCATAAAGGGAAGTAGTTAAACTACAGGTGTGTGTTTTATATTTCAAAACACAAATTAATTAGGGGCCACAGCTGATTACTTATGGATTATCTTAAAAACAACGTGACTATGGAAGATAAACCTTTTGTGAAAGCTTCCTTACAAAGTGTAGATTCAAACTTGTACTCACTATGTCTCGGGGGCAGGTAGGGCTTACAGTGGAGAATCAAAGCATTGAATAGGGGTTGATAAGGGATAAAAATAAGTTTTATTTTCCGAGGAAGAACAAAACGGTAATGAGTTGAATTAATGTCCATGAAGACCAGGCAGTCCAGATTCAATCTTGTTTTTAAGTCATGGCCCTGGAATTATTGTATGGGTCAAATTCTACAAGAAAATATTTAGGATATCAAAAAAGATCAAGAGTAAGATGTCTGCACATAATTGAATTAATTCTCTCCGTGATCGAACCGTTGTGTGTTTGAACCCCGGCCGCAACTGACCTTCGTCCATTAAAAAAGGTAGCAACTGTTTCTTCGCCAAGCGCTCTGCACTTTGAAGTGAAAGTTGCGGGTCCTTCGGACGAGACCTTAAAAACAACGACCCCGTGTCAAGACAGAGTTGGCACAATAAAAATCCCTCACTGCTCATTTCCATGAGTGCTGAGTAAAGCTCTAAACTTGGAGCGCTTCACTGGTGTTTGGCGACGTCTTTTTACGAGTGAAAAAATCTCAAATGGGACGAGAAACAACAAATATGTACAATCAATCAATTTAAATCGAATAACATTGTAATATGTTAGATTCCAAAGTTAAGTTGATTCAAGATTTTTTTTCCGTAGCAATCCAACAGTACTCAATCAGCGCAACTGCAGGAAAGATAACTCATCCATGCAAATGAAAGGTTTACGAGAATGAAAATGGGTAAGTTAACTTTATAAGCAGTTGTTCTCAATTCTCAATGACGATTAATGGATATAAAATTAATTAGAAAATTGTAAAACATTCAGCATTCTATTGATATCTGTTTGTACGATATATTTTTTTACCTATTCTCACTTTATTTTGGTGTAATGTAAAAAAAAAATGAAGAATACATTATTGATTGCAAACTGTTTATTGTACTGCTCATTTCAGCTTATTTAGCAAAATGTGCAAATTAGGGCTACTAAAATTACCTAAATGCGCCACAAAAATGAAATTCCTTAGTATGTACTGTATCAATGGCTGACACCTGGCATTCAAAATCATTAATTTGTTCCATTCTTATTTAAAAGATAATGAAAGTCTTTATATATTGATAAATACTCCAGGTTATTTAACCACATGTACACTTTATATTTTTTAGATACCCAACACACAGGCATGTCAGTATCAAATCTAAGTATTTTCGATCAAGAGATACAATAAAATCTAATGGTGGGAAATATATAATGAAGTGTTTGAAGTTAATGCTTCTTTACAAGTTTATGGAATCATGAGTTACAGTCTAAATATCTCATGCAGTATCGTGTTTAGTTGGATCGACTGAATTGTTGGTCGCATTTTCATAATTACGTTAAAATGAATAATTTAAGTTCTGATGACAATGAAATTTTCAGAAGGCAAAAAGAGGAAATTTCCATTCATCGAATACATACATCACGTGACTGGGACCATCACTTGAAAACAGGAAAACGCTACTAAGATATTAATTTACACTGAATAGAGTTTGGCTTGCACTAAAGATTGTGTAAAGGTTAACTTTTTCAGCAGTTGTTTGCATAGACTATATTTTGTGCAAAGATAAAAAAGATCAAAAGAGATTAAAAAAAATCTCTATCAGCTTTTTTTCTCACGAAATAAAGTTTTTGTGTAACTTGTTCCATTTTGCTTTTCTCATCACTGTTGGTGAAATTTAGTGACTTAAGATCAGGGTTATAATTATGACATAACAATTATAACTGTCCAGTTGTAGATGATACTAGCGTGATCTAAGACTCAGTCACCTAAAATATGCTGGACAGTTTCTAAAACAATACATGTTTATGACGACGTACGTAAACCTTTTAGATTATGTTTCAAAAAAGCACATTTGAAGGGGCCTGGACACGGCTGCATTGTTATCATTTTAAATTTCTATTTTTATTAACGATCACTGGTCTTAGATCAGGTCAGTTTTTAAGACAATACATATTTATGATGACTTACTGAGACGCAATAGATTTTCTGTCAAAATAAACAGGATTTTTATCAAAGTAAAAATAATTCGATGATAATTTACAAACATTATGATAGAGAATAACATTTACATTTTTAAAATGTATAAAAGCTTTAGTTGCCTAAATGGAAATGAACAATATTGAATATTTTACCATATTTCCTTTCTAAAAGCAGTTAATATACTGTAAAAGGGCAAATTAGAGCTAATAAAACTGCATAAAATTACCGAGAATGTATAAAACAACTACTTAGTACGTTCTGCTATAGAGTTCTAAAATTGCCATTCATCAAAATCATGAATTTGCTCTTGTCGAATGTATAAAATAAAACAAAAAGCATCACAATAAATATTGCATCTCAACTTTTGAACGTTGTTTCATAGTTCTTGTTGGAAAAAAAAATAGTTAAAGATTTGTCAACAAGGAATTTTTGAAAGGCAAATAGAAGAATCGTCAATATATGAGACACACATCACGTGACTGAGATGATCTCTGATAAACAGGATAACAATACTTAAGTAACTATTATATTACACTTAATAAGGAATTTAACGGCTAATTTCTTTTTGAATATTTTAACCTTGGTCTTTACTTTTGTATCTGAAAATGACAGGGCGTTCATATTTACAAGTGTACATTACTTCTGTCAAGATCATTCCAAATGTGCCATGACATTTATACAGGACCTTGAAGTTTTAAGTACCTTTCAATTTAATTTGGCTGTAACATTTGTACCAGAACATGTACCATGACCTTTATACAGGACCTTGAAGTTTTATGTACCTTTCAATTTAATTTGGCTGTAACATTTGCACAAGAGCATATTCCTTCAAAAGATAAAACTTTCTAGCATGATGATCTGACAAGATAGAACAAAGACAGGTGTTTTATTGCACCCCAATCAATAAGATCCTAAAGCGGAATCACAATTCTCTGAAATAATTGTCAGCTGGTTTTATTTCTTTTCAAATTGTATGACAGGTAAACATGCACAATTTGTTCTAGGAGGAATTGTATATTTTTTGTAGACGAAAATTCCGAGAATTTCATGTTCGGAAAATACAGTCAACAAACCGACTCAGAAATTTTAGATCTTTTACATGCATATATAAATTTTCTTAATTGATACTAATTTATTTATCTAATTGTCGTCCATACACCAATAATGTTTTGAAGATAGCAAGATACATTGTCTAATTAACATTTTAAAAATCCAATACTAATATCCCATTCTGATGTTTAAACGATTTCATAAAGAGGTTCATGAAATTGTTGATGTTCAAAAAGTTTTGTTTGTACAGGTTTCTTTTAAAATTCAGTAGATGTATGTTAATAGTTTTGCAAAACTGTGTGAGGCATGATATACAAGCTATATGTATGATTTGTGAAGTAACTTAAGTATACTAATTCCTTCAAAAGTTAAATAATTCATTTATTTTTTTTCATTTGATTTCAATTTATTGATTGGTTGGTTTACCATTGATTTATGTTTTGCTATGTGTTTGTTGACACGGAAGTATTTAGAAAGACTATAACAAAAATCCACTTTCTTATAAATGCATTACGTGTCACGATGCAGACTTAAAACCCAGGAAGTGTGTGTTAAAAATTGTCGGGAGAAAGATCAAATGCAGCACAAATTGACTTAAATCGTAAAACAAGACACTTGAGTCTGATATATCTTATAGTCTCTAGGCAGTTAATGTACATGTACAAAAAAAGGAGGGGGAAAAAGGTTTAGGATGGGTTAAATTACTTTATCTTATTTGCTCATGCCAACTAGAGTGACTTGTTGCTTACAATGGCACTGAGTTTAGAGTAGAGGTCTTAATTTGAAGCCATTCACTGGCATACAGTGACGTATCATTAAATGAGAAAATCCTGCAAGTGACCTAAATTTAATAACAATCAATCAATCTAAAAGTGAAATAACGAATAGATGCCGTCAGAAGCAATCATATTTTATATGCCTTTCTTTTAAGTTTACATCACGCTGGTATCACAATACTCAGAGTGCATTAGAACTCAAGGTCATCCATGCGATGAACATTGTCTAGGTTTTCATATATCACAACTTTCTACAATTTTTTTTTTCTATAAGAGAGCTTTTCGGTCTTCATACAAGATTAGCTTTCAAAAAGCCTATGTAGTCCGTCATTGACATGTTATGTGATAGTCAACTGATGAACAATGATCTTTCATTTCTATCGACAAAGGGTTCAGGGAAGTCTCGGAGGGAAGGGGTTTTATAACCTATGTTCCCGAGAATAGCGGCAATTTAGAGTTACAAGAAGTTTTATAAATTACAAAAAAAAAAAAAAAAAAAAAATAGCAGAATGAGGTATTTAAAATAATCCCTTTAAGGTTTTGAAGGAAAAATCTTCAATATAGATTTAAATTTAGTTGAATACAATGTATTCTATTACTTAAACAATCACATAACCTGTAGTATTACTCTGATCTTGAAGCTTTTCCTGTTATATTTTGATTTTTTTTATCTGCTCAGATCATGTTGTTTACATTGATGATGCTATAGCATTTTGATTTTAGTTTGAAATACCAATAAAAACGATTGTTATAAATATTTTTATGCAATCTGCCAAATTGCTCTTAATTATCAAAAGGGACATGAAGAACTACAAAGTCCAGAAAAAAACGTGTTGATCAATAATCGGTCATTTTTCAGTATATGACAATTACGATTATTTTCAATACCTAATAAATTTGCACTTCGGTATGTTGAATAAATGTATTCATATCTCGAATACCTTGAATATGTCAGAGTAAGTTGTGGTATTTGTATTGCATGTGCATTAGAAATATTTAAAAGTGATTCATTTATAAATCTTTCAGTCAGGATTTTTTATGGATTCTGTTATTGTTCTAGGTTTTATACCAGTTACTCTATACAAATCAGTCTTATCATATTTATATTTATAACTTATCTTTAAATGATCTTTTTCTGGTTAAATTTCGTCTTTCTCGCTATCTGCCCATTGATTAAATGGGATTCAATACGTTTAACGTAACATCATCTTCCTGTTTGGCTAATCAAGAAAATGGAAATATGGAGTTTGGGCATCCGTTCATTTTTTTCCGAACAACTGGACAAGAAAAGATAACGTATCATTGAAAGAAGGCTTCATGACAAAGCGTAGATTCAAATTTGTCCAAACCATGCCCTTGAGGGTAGGGAAAGGGTACAATATAGGATCAAAATATTACTTGGGGATTAAAGGGGGAGACATTAAAATATTTTTTCATAGGATGGTTAGAAACAATAATATTCAATCTTTTCCAGTTAAAATCAAATTCACCTTTGCTCTGGTAGATACAACTTTGTATAAACCATGGCCAGGGGGCAACTGCAGGATAGATAACTCCTGTATGTATATAAAATGATAATGAGAATGAGAAAGTTAACAAAACAAACAATTGTTGACAGTTAATCATCACTAAATGATTATTCAAATATATTGAGTAATTAAGTAGGAAATTCTGGAACATTCTTCATTCCTGTTGATATCTACATGTGTGTTATTCATTTAAAACGTATAACTAATTTATTCTGGTCAAATAACATGTACAAAACAACAGAATGCATGAGTTGATTGCAAACTGTTTATTGCACTGTAGATTTCAGTTTATTCAATTATTACAAAAAGGGAAAATTATAGCGACTAAAATTGCTTTAAATTACCAACATGAAATTACAAATCTTAAGTGTGTACTGTATTAAGGTCCTTAAATAGTTAGTATTCAAAATTCCGAACTAATTGATAAGATCATAAAAAAAATCATGTATATCCCGATAAATATTGCATCCCATTAAGCTACACTTGAAACTCATTGAAATTGATATTCAACAATGTCAATTAAAACATGTTTCATCAAGAGGTGCACAAAATATGTGGTGTTCAGAAACATCATGTGTAGAACATTAAATGTAGCGATTGTAGTTGCATGTTTCAAATTGCTCAGAATTTTTTTGAAATCATGAGATACGGTTTATATATTAGCCTTTTTACAGTATCTTGTTCAGTTGAATTGATTGATTGATTGACCGTAGTTCTACAGTTGCTATAGAAAATAAATACTTGAAAGTATGTAAACACAGAAGTATTAAGAAGGGGAAAATGAGAATTCCCGTTCATCTTTCATATTACATACATCACGTGACTGGGATGATCATTGGAAAACAGGATAACATGCAAGAGTTTGACATGCATACAAGAGCTGAATTTCTTTTTTTTTTTTGCATTCCACAATGCTATAATACAAACATAAACATATGAAATTACCACAATCTTTTCATTGTAGTATTCATTCTTGTGTGTGTGTGTGTGTGTGTGTGTGAGAGAGAGAGAGAGAGAGAGAGAGAGAGAGAGAGAGAGAGAGAGAGAGAGAGAGAGAGAGAGAGAGAGAGAGAGAGAGAGATTTGTGTGAGTGAGAGAGAGAGAGATGAGAGAGAGAACGAGAGAGAGAGATTAATACTTTTTTTTGAATTATTGTAAGAACAAAATTCAAAATTCATGCGTTTCCATCAATTCCTCGCAAAATACTTTTTTTCAATTAAATATACCTTCCAGCATATATAACGTTCATCATTCTATTGCATTCACAGGAGCTTTTTAAGATTGCTCAGAGGGAATGGGGTGTTGAGACTGAAAAGAAGAACTGTAAGTATTAGGGTTCATTGACCGCCTGAAAAGGGAGATAACTCTTACTGGAATAAATTGCTATTGTTTCTGTAGAAGAATCTAGGTAATTGGCCATTTCTGTCAGTTTCTGCACATTTTAATCATAAATAAGATTTTTATTTGGAAAATGATTTTAAAAAAGCAAAGAAGAGTCAATAGAGGGAAAGTGATACTTCAGATTTAAAGCTTATCTCAAATAGTGTTGTATGGTTACTGATTTTTACGTTTCATTTGTTCTTACAACGTTAAATGTACATTACCAGCTTTACTTGAATGTTTTACTGACTACTGACGATTGACTGTAACAGTCAACTAACAACTTGTTGTATGACAAATGAGATGATCTTAGCTCTTACAACGTCATATTTCCTTATTTATCGAGTATTATCTATCACCATATTTTCTAAATATGAAAAAAATATGACAGGCTTCTTTTATTTCAAGTTCACTGGGATAGATCGAGTCGACATATGAATGGAAGTAACTATTGTTAACTGATTATACGTCGTCAATATTTCTGAAAATCGAATTGAAGGCCAAAGCAAGTGCTCTCTTCTTCTCATGTAGAAGTTTTATTCTGCTTCATATAGAAACAGGTCGGCTAGTAAAAAGATTCAAAAAGAAAAAAAAAATAATGGAAAAACGGGAGGGGGGCATACCCCAAGTGCCTGTGAATAACCGAGCATAATTAGTGCCCATCGAAATTCCAACAGTTTGTTGGCAGAAATGGTCTCTGAAGATATGAAAAATTGTTGATGTTCCGTATGAGAACCCAAGTTAATTTCACGTCACCTGACTATATTTCACGTCGTCTGACTACATTTCACGTCACCTGACCACATTTTACGTCACCTGACTACATTTCACGTATCGCTTTACTCGGTCTACTTTTCGAACTTCACTACCTAAACTACTTTCACACCTCATCCTATATTTTTTTTTTATTTCACACCTCATTTCACGTGACCTTCATTTCATACCTCACGCGCAAAAAAAATTCTTTCTTTGATAATAAAGAGTTTCTAATGCAAACGAAATGTATATGTACATGTTTGAATGCTTGTCCATATAGTATTTTCTATTAAATTAATTTGTCAAAAACGTGTGCACAAATTTAAAATTCGATACTTCTATCCACGTTAATCAATTTCATGGTGAATTAATAAAGTATCACTTTCTTAAAATAACTCCATTCTGTTTAGCTAATACACACTTGATTTAAAAAAAAAAAAAAAAGCATTGAAGAAAAAAAAAATCAGTGCTTTATTAGCAAGAGACTTGTTATGGTATTAACAAAACCGATGTTATTAACACATGTTTATCAGGATAATACATTTCGACTGAAAATATTATGCTTTGCATACCTAGGACAGTCTTAGTACAATTTTGTTTTTCTTTGCAGTTTGTGCAGATTACATTAAACACTGTGTAAAAATTCTAAATATAGACACATTCCTAATGCAAAGGTATGTACTTAAACAATAAAATGCTTTCGTTGGTTCTTAGTACGGGAATTAATGTTGCAGCTGTTGCAGAGAAAATGCATTACCAGCGTAAGCGTATTTTTTTTCTACAATAGCTGCAACGTTAATTCCCCTACTAACCAAAAAAAAAAAAAAGACGTTTTATTGTTTATATTTATAGTTGTACAAATAATCATTTAAAGTAGAATTAAATAGATGGAATTGTGTATTATTGGTATGTACGCCATTGTATGTTTCATTGATGGAACAGCCACTACTCAAGAAATCTGTAGAGGTGATATGCTAACTGTGTTTACTGTCTGATAAATGGCTATGGCTTTCTCAAGAAATAAAGGAGACGATATTCAGTGGATGTAAATACAGCAAAATGAGCTCGAATACTATTCGTTATTTCCATATATCTCATCATAAAATTATTTAATTATCTGTCCTTGACCTATGTTTCGTGTCCTTGACATTATCTTGTACATGTAAGATTCCTCTAGGTTCCCTTCCACATCAGCGAGCTAACCTTACCACGCCACCTGGATTCTCCATAAAACTTTCGTCACTTCCGGGGGCGGGAATGGGCGCGTGGGCAGAGACCTTCGTACCGAAGTTTACGATCCTCGGGATTTATGAAGGACTTATTCACACTGTAGACCGGAAAGATGATTTTTACTCATGGCAGGTAAAATTATCTGAAGAATCATCCAAAATCAAGTACAATATCTCATCCACACACGGGACATTCTATATATTCCAGATAAACAATGTTTGAAAAAGAATGTTTTAAAGGAGAACATCTAAAAGTTTTACATCAAAAAGGCTGTTAAAATTACTTCAACAAAAGAAAAAATTAATTTATAATCAATCATTTGTATCGAAGTTTAATCTATAATCAATCATTTGTATCGAAGATTCTAATGTTTTGATCCATTTGATGATTTGTTAAAGAAAAGTCAACACAATATATGAATGTTGAACTTATGTTAAAATTATGAGTTAAAAAAAAGGAATTAATTTTTGAGAATTCATCAGGACTTGAACTAGGACGCTTCACGCCGACTAACGCGCTTCATGATAAATATGCAGGCGTGAAGCGTTGTAGTTCATGAACCCCATGGATTCTCAAAAATTAAATTTATTTCTTATATTTACATTGTTTTCGAATGACTTACCACATATTTTTTGTCATTCAACGATCATTTCTGGGGAAAAAAAAGCACTTTATTTTTTTTTAAGTTCAATTACTTCACAATGGAAATATTCTAACTCATCCCACGGTAGTTCATGAGAAGAGGAACTTTTTTTTCTAATTTGCAAAGTATCTTAAGAAAAAATATTTGGAAATGAAAATAATTTAGATGTTAACGTTCTGAAAGTTTAAATAGTGTTAAAATTAATCGCATCTGTCCGAGCCTTTCCTGCAAGCTCGGAAAGACACCTTAAATGTTCATATATTTCATCTCCGTATGTAAATATTTTATATACAATGGAGTCCCTTCTGATTTAAGACTTTTTTAAAGGTAGATAAATAGGGGACCGATGGTACTTATAACATAGATGCAGAAGCCCATCCTGTAGTAACTGGTTACGATTTGTGAACTCTTCCGCCAAATAATAGCAAGAAAATGTCATCCCTATAACGTGCGAGGGCATCATCTTCTATATGACGTCAAGTGACATAGAACCGGATGGAGAGCTTCTGTCTGGTATGGGGACGGATATTGGAGGTACACACCCGGGTAATTATTCAATCTATCACTTCACATACCTTGATTTACGGGGATATTTTTAGGGGTAAACTGTATAATTCCGGGTAAATATGCTATTTATTTATCATATACTTTGATTTTTTGGGAGGTGTTTAGGGGAAAACGGTATACACCCGGGTAATTATACAATCTATAACACCACATACCTTGATTTTTTGGGAGGTTTTTAGGTTAAACGTGTACATCCGGGTACTTATACGATCTATAACACTATATTATCTGTTACATCAGTTTTTCCAGGAATAAATCGCCTACATCTTGGTAATTAATTACTCCTTCATCACATCTTTAAGTACCTTAGCAAACGTTTTATAAACCTTATATTATGATATTTTAATAAAATTCTCTAATTTGCAACTGAGTAGAAGTCAGAACTGCTTTTCATCTATATTAATGTATAAACTCCTTATACTTTTTTTCCCCTTTTTTGCATTCCACAAATTTAAATTTTAGAACTTTTAGTTTACTAGCTTCATTGAAATCTGGAAACTGAGATTATTGCAGTGTATGAAGTTTGTAATTTTTCAATTGTTTTTCCATTTTAAAGACCTCGGTTATGGTTTCAAACACCATCCAACGATACTTATTTCCCTTTGTTCTTCAAATTGAATTTTAGTTATGCCTAGACTGGCTTATGCTTACATGTATCAGAAAATTGTACTTTTTTACCTAGGTCGAGAATAGGATACTTTCCCTTTGAATATCTGTTGGTTTTCGATACATAAGTTCAATTTTATCGATTTATAAGTTTTTAAAGGGTATGGGTGTAGAACAACAAACAAATTATATAAATAGAGTTTAGAACGTTTATATGTTATGACACAGAAATCAGTATTTCAATACTGATATTATTTTCTTTCCTTTTTCTGCAGAAGTTGATCTGAATGGGTTTTTGGAAATTCCCTGCCACTGTTTTGACATTTGACAATGAAAGACTTATTTTTGATATTTGGACACCTGTGACATATCAGAACTGGAATCCAAACGACGAGGGTGAGACGACAGTTGATCCTATCTTTGGCCTCCTTTTGACTAATCATAACGACGGTAGGTGGCGCTGGGTTACTGAAAGGAATTATACGTTCTACACAGGAGAAGACGGACTAAAACTTCCCTTTATTTGTGAGGATTCTCCGTTTTATTTGGAGCCGGAAGAGTGTTCTATTACGTAATGTTTCATTGTTTTAAAATGAAAATAAAGTTTTGCCACCATTATATTTTTATCATTGTAAAAATGCAGTGTTAGACTAGTCAGTAAAAAAAATGTAAATAATTGAATGGAATCTTCTAAATTTTATGTAATACATTTGTCTTCTCGGGAGAGATTTATCCTCAAGTTTTTAAATAAACTTCGGATAGCTTGTAGACAGAATGCATATTGTGGCGTCTCGTTATCTTCGCATTTCTTCAAGGAAAGTTACATTCAGATCTTTTCTTTCCATAGGTAGAAAATAATACCTAACACCAAGTGTTATTATAAAGTTTATGCACCCGTAATCGAAGATTCGGGACCATATATATTTTGCTCTGACCGTCCGTCTGTTTTTCTGTCTGTCTGTCAGTTTATCTGTTTTCTGTTAGTCAGTAAAATAACAACATTAACCTTACCCATAATTTTTGATTGGTAAAAGAATGGTTTTCAATCCTTTCAGGTGTATTCCATGCGAAAAGACCTTTCATAGGGTGTAAATATTTTTGACCTTTTAAAATTGATCTTGGAATTTGACATACTTAAAAAAAATACCAAATGTTAACCTTGGCCATATCTATTGAACGGTTAAATCAGGTAATTGCATGCTCCACGTGTTCATTTCTTTTGACAAGACCTCATCTTGGGTACTAACAATATTGACCATTTGGTGTTGATCTTATGAGTTTGACCTACATTTGAAAATCTTTAACCTTGGCCGTAATATCTGAATGGTTAGTGCTAGGGCTTTAATATTTCACCGCTTTATTTCTAGTGGCAAGAGCTTTTCTTGAAAACCTCAGACTTTGACCTACTTTTAAAATCTTCGATCATAACTTTTAATAGCTGATTCTAAACCTTCCATATTTCACCTGTGTATTTCTTCTGAAATTCAATTGTGTACTATTAGATTTGGTCCTTTGGCCTTGACAAGTTTTGACTTACTTTTGAAAATCTTTAATTTGGGCAATAATTATTGAACTGTTGGTGCTTTTGTGACAAGACCATTTTTTGAGTACCAACAATGATGATCTCTTGACCTTGACATCAGAGTTTGACTTGCAAATGACAACCTTCGCTATAAGCCGCCATACGAGGGCATCATTGTTTCCCCGAAACATCTTGTCGTTTTAACATCAGCTCCTAAAAACTTTTATTCTTTACTGGACGACAAGTACCAAACAACAGTTTATAAAATTTTTGGATATATGTATCATAGTCCATACACCGCATAATAGAGAATGAATTGTCTCAACATACACTTAAACATTTAATCATTTTTAAGCGCTAAGCGCAGTGCAAAGCGCTTACTGTCATCTTAATACTACTTCCGTTCGCGATCCAGCGCCACATAGCAAGTAAGATAACTCCATCGAGTCTTCTAAAAAATATGCAACTGGAAATCCCCAACTCGCTTTCGGCTTTTTTAGAGTAACACTGTGTTATGCACATGTCTAGTAATAGGTGTCAATAAGTGAGGTAGATAGTATACATTGTACGAAAATCTGCTGTTAGTTGATAAAGGCGGTTCTTCTCTCTATACACTGTAGTTCATTAAAAAATTATGTCGGCACTGTGTAACATGTAGCTAACAATTGCTGCAGTGATAATACATGTATCGAAGAAGTATTAAAAAAACCATCAATTGTGCAAATACTTTAAAAACGGTTTATTATATGTCATGTATATAGTGATTGTTTAAAACTCATATTGGATTTTAATAAGTATTTAAAACTCAAACTGGAAATAAGTTATTTAAAAGAAAATTTCGCATAAAATTGATATACAATGTTCTTATGATCTATATAATTCATATCCATATTAACTAACTTTTTTTTCTTCTAGACCCTTATTTCAGACAATGTAACTAAAAACAAGTCTTTCTATTATCAACCTTGCACCATGCAGAGAACTATCAATGATGTTGATTTTCGCATCTCAGTATCAATTATTAACAGACGTAAATGCATTCATGAACTGTCTATATTCGTGTAATATATGTAATATAGCCTTGTTTCGCAAGGAAAGGCAGTTTACGACTGTACGTACATGTAGGACACGTAGTGGCTGAATCCGCTTGAAGACGAAAACTAATTTCTCGGAAATATTGATGACAAATATGGCGCTTTGTGTGTGCTGTGCGCAAGATATGTCGAAAATGTAAAACCTTACTTTAACGTTCTCAGTAACGGGACAGGTATGTTTGAGTTGCCGATTTGTCTGCTTAGCAACTTTATGAGCACTAAATAAAAACAGAATGAAACAATGTTGTATATCTTCATGAAAATCAGAAAATGGGGTTTCATATTTGTTCATACTTGAGATTAATATACTATCTTTTCTTTTTTGGGTTGTTGAATTATATATCATGGAACTAGCACAAAAATTACTGGTCAATTATTTTCAGGATTTCTTTTCAAGGAACACACCAGTGCTGTGGATTTTATTTTATTCCTATCAGCATGTTTTGTGTTAAGTGGTAGTTGATATCATACCTAAAGCATCAAATGTCCGTAAAAAATAATTACCGATTCATTTTAAAGTATTTTAACAAGAAAGAGTTAAAAAAAATACTCGAGTTTTTAATGACATATTTTTATTCCGAAGAAAAAAGTATAAAATTTTTATTTAAAAATGTGATATTTACAAATCAGCTACACATATTGTGAAATCAACAGAAAAGACTAAATTTCGACCCAAATACATTATAAATCATGTATATGAAAGTCAAATATTAAAGAATAGCACTGAATGTTTTTTCATCAAACGAAGAAGACAAATATAATATACTTGATGCCGATATGTTGCACAGTGCGATGAATGTGAAGTGTTAAAAATGTTTAAGGCACAGCTGTAGCATATTCAAAACAAAATGTAATAGTCTAAGTCTTATTTATCATTAATTAATACCGGCGATTGTGTAAATAACTTACACACTCCATTGAATGTACTTCTTGTAAAATCCTTTCTATGAAATCGTAAATTGATAAATCGCTTATGAATATGAGAATAAATTGAGATATGATTAAAAAAAACCCAGTTCAGACTGAATATTATTTTCGTTATTTTAAAGATCTTTTATTCATAACTTTAATAAATGTTATCAATAAGGATTTTTTTTTATCGATATGCAGTATTGTATGCAATAAGAAATAACATCTACATTTTCTAACAAATAAAATGACAGTTGCCAACCATAGGCGCTTGAGACAGTTCAAATCGGCACACGATTGAAGGGCGTTATTCAATCATTTTTGAAGCTAGATCTCATCCGACAACGGTAGGAAAAGTGTAGGTATTGATTAAAATCAAGTGTGAACCGAGACACCCCCTGAAATCTAAGGTGGCAACTGTCGTACCTTGGTTATTTTTTATATACAGTTATATGATATTTTTAAAACGTGCTAATTTCAGCGATCTTCGATTTTTATTTTAATGAGTGTATTCAGACACACCTAGAAAAACACATAATACACAAAATACACCATCCATGCACCTGAAACCAAGCGCCTATGTCACCAACAGCAAATCTTCATTTTGAAACACTCGTGAACACGAAATGAATTTATTATTAAAAATTATCACAGTGCTGTAGTGTTTCAGTCTAATAAACTGAAACTGAAAGCAACAGATGTGACGATTTCTAATAACGTAAAATGTAGAAGCGTCTCGGAATTACACGAAAAGCCTAGAGAGGTCAGATTTGTTCTATCTGCATAGATTTAATGATGTTAAAGAAAAAGAAAACTAGAAGCGAGTGCTGCTCATAACGGCAAACTAGCTCTTAAAGGAACGCCGAGACGAAGAGTAAAATTCGGACTGTGCACATTGCTCCAAAATGAACTTTTTTCTATAATAATTCCGGAATTGCAATTTAACACAAATAGACAGTTTTTCCATAACTGTGGTATTGCTCTTTCTTGCCATAAATAAATTAAACTTCAAAAACAAAAAAAAAAGTAACTGAGTTGCTTTAATCGAATTTGCTGAGAGATACTAAATTTGACGCTCAGGCAAAAAACTGTGTGAATTTTATCTTGACTTTTTAAATATATATTCATTTTTGGCAAATTCTGTTGAATGAACATGTAAAATTTGTTCCAAAATATTAATTGACACCTGCATTTCAAATTCCTAGCGTATGATAACGGGGAAAATGCTCCGAGTAAAAATATGTAGGGCTAACATTCCAAGATAGTAGATTGTGTAGATTTGTAGAACTTTCTATTAAATATCTTTCCACCACAAGAAACAGTCCCCCATCAATCTTGTTCTTTATGATTTTATGGCCAGTTTTTAAATTGAATGTTTTATAATTTGTATAATTCAAATATGTTATAGAAAATGAAATTATAATAAATAGTTTTGAAGTGAGAGGTTATTACTGAACTTTTAATAGCTAACGAGTGACATACCTTAAATAGCAACGTATATACGACGTCATGGGATGTCACAGTCTCGAATCTTCAAATATATCCTCGTGCGGTTTAAGTAAATGTGTATCAAACAACTGTGCTCGCCCCTAGCGTTTGCACTGTCAACATATTACTTATTCCAATACAATAGGCAATTTCAATTCAAAATAATTCTGATGAATGTCAAATTGTAAACATTGCTTAGCGCTTTCCAGTACTTTCAGTGCTTTGATTTTTTAAAGATGTTGTCCCATAATATTAGCGGTGTGTGCAAACAAATTGAGAAACGCGCGCTAGCGCCTTATGAAAAACTGTTTGCACACACCGTTGGAGATTCGAGACTACATCTTTCAAAAAATGATGATTCAATGCATACATATACTTTTCTTAACTCTTTGCTTTGCTTCTTTTTTAAAAATATTTGTATTATTCCTCGGGTAAATTACAATTAATGGAAGTAAACGTGAATTTTGATGTTCGCTTATGATATTGCACTTGTACGGCGTTGAATTTTTCTGACAACAAAATAAAATGCATACTATAACCTTTTTCGCCCCCGTCTTTGTTACAATGTTTTGAATGGGTAGCTGTCAACACATGTTATAACCAAAGTACTTGTGAAATGTAAATATATCTATCTGCGTTCAAACTCGACTAAAAATTACAGTTTCTATATGTCTTCTATGATGGATCTTGTACATTCAAGAGCGGAAAACTCTATTTTTTATTCTTTTTTTGGATAAAGTATATTAAGTATATACTTGATTATGTCTGCTCATCCATTCAAAATATGCATTCATGGAAAAAAAATGGGGACATCTCTTTAAAGAAGCCTAATCCTGGATATATTGTACTGCGGTACATGAACATCAAATGTAACTAATTATGATTAGGTTATAAAATATCTTGAATACAACGAAACCTGTTTTATCCGACATGCACTGGGAGAAAATAAACATGATGTAAGATTACACAGTGTAAAGATAATAGAAATTAGTAGAAATGAGAATGAAATTCAATGTCGGAATTCACAGATTGTACAGGTGTCGGAGAAAACAGTTTCCACTGCAATACTTTCTATAATAGAACAATCTTTATCCCAATTATCTGTCAAGGTATCTTCATGTGGCAGTGTTCTTAAATAAGAACGAAATATTTCTAATTTCCAATTTATTACAACACATATTATGTACAGCTTTAACTGGGCACATTTGGTAAGGAAAATTGATAAAACATTATTGCTTCAGCAAATAGTTCAACCACAAACCCCCCTCAAAACACATTCCTTTACAAGTTTTCTCTCTTAATATATAACATTATGAAAAAAAAAAATAATAATGAATAGAATCCCATGATAAATTTAAAATTGTCTCTTTTATCAGAAATATTTCATTTGACTGATTGGTGATCGTCGTCAATTTTAGGCCTGGTCTCTCAATTTTGAACGTCCATCTGCTGTAATTAAAAAAGAATAAATAAAAGTATCAAATAATGTTTAAGAAAAATAAAAGGATATGTTTTATAAAAAAAAAAAGATAAAAGAATTAAATAATGTTTTATGAAAAAAAAGTAAAAGAATTTAATAATGTTTCAGAAAAAAGGGCATGTTTTATGCCTTTTACGAATATTCTAATAACCGTTTAAAATGTTCAAGGAAATACCAAATATTAAATACGGGTTTTTAAGATTGAGTGTTGTTTACCTAGTGACGTTTTATTAACATCAGAGTCCCCGTCACATTTGTTCCATTCTCTACTGTAGGAAACCAAGGCCAGAACCAGTCTGCCGAGGACCAGGGACCGTTGAAGAAGGCGGAGTAACATAAGTTAAACCACCAGCCTCCTCCAAACGAATCAGCACAATTACCACTCCACCTGTCGTTATCCCTGTCTGGTGTGCTGAAGTACATCCCAGACAGATTATAGTCAGAACTCCCCGTGTTTAACATACTGTCACCTGTAGAGAAAATACATCACAGAGATCATTGATTGATTCATTTAACGTAGGTCGCGGGTTTGCTGACGTCATTAAAACTGGGTACGCAATTTATATGGTTTGGGTGACTTTCTTGTGCACAGTTGATTATGACGTCACAATGAAAAAGCAATTTCAGTACATCATTATCTAGTTATAACTTTTGTTGGTATTTTATTGTTATATTATTTAAGGCACAACTTATCACAAATAATGAAGGCTTTTTACGATTTGAATAGTCGATACAATATTTACATATAACTTTTGTTGGAAATGGTAGTTTAGTGTAATGTTATTTATAGAACAAACTGAATTATCAAATATAATGAAGGCTTATTACGATTCGAATCCACACTGGAAGTATTAGAAAGCGTTTCATTAAGTGTTATCAATAGCATCCCGGAGAGCTCGGAATTTTCGGCTTGTCGGAAAGGTCCGTGAAATTGCGATTGATTAGATATCACATGGTATCGCGAAACGATATGGGCACAAGTTTCAACTGACCTCTTTTCCTTTGAACGTATTTGAATTAACAGTTTGTTTAATTAATAAAGAAATCATTATATAAACAATCGTAAATACACCTATTACATTAAAAGTTTAACTTTTATTTTTAAAAAGGGCATTTTAAAAATTCATTTAAAGGTTTATCACAAATTAAAAACTGCTAAAGTACTATGAAACATAAACTAATACATTTTTTGAGCGACACTGGCCTCCTGTAAATAAACACAGGCACTGGGGATATGGATTCCCCCTTCCCATTTTTTTTCTCTTTAAATTTGGGGTCGAGTCACCTTTTTCCTATTTTTGTATTCTAATACCGACAATTTACCCTTAGGCCGTAAAGATGCCCTTAGATGCGGGTGATTTATTTACTAATCGGGGGCACATGAAAATTAAATGGAAATATGAAACAGAAGAAGAATGTGTTAAAAAATATTGATGTCTGCATATTTCCTGTTTTCTTATGCTTTAGATAAATAATCATGCGAAGTTTCAAAAAGAAAAAAAAATGGAAGGGGCATTTTTATGTATCAATCGAAAACAATAAATTTATAAACAGCTTATAGAGACAAAAGGGTTACATTATTGATAACATATAGTACATATTAGAATTCAAAAATAGGAAAAGGGTGACTCGACCCCAGATTTAAAAAGAAAGAAATGAAGGGGGGGGGGGGGGGCGGTCAATACTCCAATTGCCAGTGTAAGTAACGGCTTACAATGCTGTTATCTACAGATTTTATTCGCTACTTTGCTTTCCATGTCCAACCAGTCGAATCAATGTTATATAAATTGAAAGTCTTCTGAAAAAAAAAAAAAAAAAAAAAAAAAAAAAAAAAAAAAAAATCAAAACAAAACAAAAAAAATCTGCCTGTTGAATACGTCAGATAAAATCAATTTTTAGATTCTCGTCCCATTTACCCCTCTAAAAATGTCTCGTTCGTTTTTTTTTTTTTTAGTTTTTTTTTTTTTTTTATTCTTATAGGTATAATCATAAAATTAAGTTCAGATTTTTTTGAGTTATCTCCTGTCTGTATGTAAAAATAAATAAAAACATTTTTTTAAAAAATATATACTGAAAACACAATGTATTTAGCCGGGACGATATTTGGCGGAAATTCATAAATTAAGAAGTTATCGTAGATATGAGTGCATTGCTGAATGTTCTAAATAAAAACATTTCATATGTATACTTGAATAAGAGGATAACCGTTTTCCGCCAGCACGCTGAAAAATACACAGCCAAATATAGGATATTTATCTACGAAAAAGAAAACCAAACAAAACGAAAAGAAAAGAAACGGTAAGAAAACAACACATAAAGAAAATACATTGAAAGAAAGAAACTAAAGGACTGATTGTCGTTTTAAGTCCCTTGAGATAATTTTCACTAATATGAGACGAAAGGAGTCGGCAATTTTATCCATAAAACAACGTAAACAACAACCAGTGAGCTTCGCTACGCTCGCAAAGCTCAATGGTTGTTGTTTACATTGTTTTATGGATAAAACTGCCGACTCCTGTGATGAGACGTACAAGGAATATAAGAAGAGATGCATGTCTAATAACCATTTCATTGCTATTGAATTATTATGATACGATTCGTGGGTCGTATGAAAGCAGACAGACGTGGATTAAAAATATTTTAATTTGTTTTTCTGCTCTGTATACCGGATCGATATTCACGACGTCAAGCGTGACGTCGCGATATTTTATGACGTAGTTCTTAAAAATGTTAAATTTTGCGATATAAAAGCAACTATCTACATTTAAATTACGAGAAAACAAACCTGAAGACATATTAATTTTTTCACATAGATTTATTTCAAATCAATTCTAGTTTAAGATACCAAAGGGGGAACAATTTCGTCTGCACCATTTAAAAGTTAATGACACTTTTCGAAAAAAAAATCTTGCCTGAAAACGAGCCGAAATCGACGTTTTTCCTATATAATTAAATACAATAACGTCGAAAATGTTACTTCAACAATAGCATCTTTGGGATTTAATTACTTAAAAACGATGCAGACGAATTTTATAAAACTTTCCGAGAATGTAAAACAAAGGTAGAGAAATCATATAACTAATTTTCATGGTATGTTTTCGGACACTTTTAAAAGGCCTGCAAACCCGCGACCTACATTAAACATTGAATCATTATTTTATGTAAGATTTAGTCTCATAACTACAACGGTGTGTGCAAACAAATTGAGTAACGAGCTTTATCGCTGATATTTATATTTTTAACTCCTTGCCTTGACTGTAAATTTGATTTAGATTTCAAAATCCCTGTATTATCCTTAGGATAAGTTACAATTAATAGAAGAGACATTGCAACAGATTCTGTTTAATGTGATCCCGAATTTTGATTTTGATTTTCACTCCTGACATAGCACTTCCACGGCGTTCAACGTTTGTGACGTTAAAATAAAATGCATACTTTAACCTTTTGACCCCCTGTCTGTGTTATGGTGTTTTGAATGCCGTAGATTCCTCACACTTTATAAGCAAAATACATTTGGAATGTAAATATATCACATTAATTTTATTGTCAATAATACTGAAGTACATGTAAGATAGTCGGCTTCTCGTGCTGTCTTCTGTAAATAACGATACCATTTATAAAAAATACAATACAAAACGCTATGCAATTCATACAGCATCCTTTCTAATGGAACAATAAACCCCCAGGCGTATTACAATTTTATGATTAAAAAAAACGAAATATTTTTTTTAGGTAAAGGTCACTGGAAATATTAGAACAATGAATATATCCAATATATTAAAAATTGATATCTGTTAGAGATCGTGACTTAAAAATGCATTAAATGCAATACGAAGCAAATCATTCAAAATTTTAACAAGGTAAGAAATGATGGTTTTAAAATATAAGATTTTCATTTAATATAGAATATGTATTGTAAAAGTGAAATGCCCTGAGATGTTTTGAATTCGGCAGTTTTAATTTGACTATGTTCCCGATCAAATAGTTTTCTTTGAACATCAAGCTTTCATAAACATTTTGACATTACATATCAAATACGCACTGTAAATTTCCTAATCATTAGTAGTTAAAAATATAAATTATTGAAAATCATCAAGAAACTCAAGCTGAATAACAATAGCGGATCAAAGGTAGTTACTGGATATACACGTTACTTGATATACACGTTACTGGATATACACGTTACTGGATATACACGTTACTGGATATACTAGTCACTGGATATACTAGTTACTGGATATACTAGTTCATGGATATACTAGTTACTGGACATACTACTCACTGGATATACTAGTAATTGGATATACTATTTACTGCATATACACGTTACTGGATATAGTAGTTACTGGATATATAAGTTACTGAATACACTAGTTACTGGATATACACGTTACTGGTTATACACGTTACTGGATATACTAGTCACTGGATATACACGTTACTGGATATACTAGTCACTGGATATACACGTTACTGGATACACACGTTATGGATATACACGTTACTGGATATACACGTTACTGGATATACACGTTACTGGATATACACGTTACTGGATATACTAGTTACTGGATATACTAGTTACTGGATAAACCACTTACTGGATATACTAGTTACTGGATATATTAGTTACTGGATATACCAGTTACTGGATATACTAGTTACTGGATATACTAGTTACTGGACATACTACTTACTGGATATACTAGCAATTGGATTTACTATTTACTGGATATACAAGTTACTGGATATACTAGTTACTGGATATACACGTTACTGGATACACTAGTTACTGGATATACACGTTACTGGATATACTCGTTACTGGATACACTAGTTACTGGATGTACACGTTACTGGATATACTACTTACTGGATATACACGTTACTGGATAAACTAGTTACTGGATATACTCGTTACTCGGTATACTAGTTACTGCATATACTATTTACTGGATAACACGTTACTGGATATACTAGATTCTGGATATACTAGTTACTGAATATACATGTTACTGGATATACCTGTTACTGGATATACAAGTAAGTGCATATACAAGTTACTGGAAAATGCTAGTAACTGGATATACACGTTACTGGATATATAGTTACTGGATATATTAGTTACTGGATATACAAGTTACTGGATATACCTGTTACTAGATATACAAGTAAGTGGATATACAAGTTACTGGAAAATGCTAGTTACTGGATATACACGTTACTGGATATACTAGTTACTGGATATATTAGTTACTGGATATACAAGTTACTGGATATACACGTTACTGGATATACAAGTTACTGGATATACTAGTTACTGGATATACACGTTACTGGATATACACGTTACTGGATAAACTAGTTATTGGATATACTAGTTACTGGATATACACGTTACTGGATATACTAGTTACTGGATATACTACTTACAAATAATTAAACATAATTTTCTTGGTTTTTAAGATATACAATTTAAAATTTCTACTATTTAGCAGTGACTAATTCAATGCCTGCGGAATTTGTGATTTGTACTCACAAATGATATCGTAAAATACAAAAAAAAAAGAAGTTTGCTTAACGCAGAATCAAAGACCTTTACAGAATACTAGGGAAAAATGTCTCTTTGTCTCTTTTTTCAAAAACTAAATAAACATTATATGCAAAGAATTACATCATGGTGCACTTGATTTGAACCCAATTTTCAGAACTTACCTAAAAAAAGCACTTACCTAAGGTTCCCGTGGCAGATCCTGCAAGAAAGAGTTGGTATTTTTCTGTTTCATCGGAGACAGAGAAGCGACCGTACAACTCATACAGCCTTGTACCATTGTGGAGAGTGATGGCAGCATAGAGGAATGAGTTGTTTTCTTTTGTTAACTGATGGATTATGTCATTTCCTGCATTAAGATATATTTAAAATCAACTGTAAAGTGCATTGCATACAATTAATTCTATTTGAATATGAATATATCTTGATGAAAATCAAATTATTTTCTTAAGCTGTAGACACTAGTGCTAATTTTTGTCTCTTTAATACCATGCCTCTAAGTGATTTTTAATTACCTCTTGCTTTCATTATTTTCTTATTATTTAAGATACAAATTAAACAGGATAAGTGAATATTGTCGAAACATACTACACAGTCTTAAAACCAAATCTTTGATACGCTTCAAATTTATATCTTCCATAATAAAGAAATGTTGTCAAACTTCGTAGCGGGTGATAGCCCTTATTTGAAAGTGATTTACACTTACCAACCCAGACGTCCTCTTCAAGTGAACCAAAACCATTCTTATATTCCGTCCAGGTCCTGTTAAAACTCAGGGATCCGTTTACGCGTTTCTGAATTGCCTTTGAAAATTAAAATGTATAACAATACAATTCATTGGTTCGAAGAAGAATTGTAGAATCAATGTGTTATGATATATCAACTCAAATTATACATATATTTTTTTTTAATTCTACAATCCTTTAAACAGCAAGAACACTGACTGTAAATTATTTTTTGTACTTTTAATTTTGATATAAACTAGATACCGTCCACCCTCCGTCCCTTGTCTCCATGTCGCAGTAAACTCTGACAGGACTGGTAATGGTGCCATGGGGGTAAATGTCATACACCCCTGTATCAGTGTAACCATCTGCGTGAAGATCCTTACAATCTAAGGGAATAACTGAAAAAAAAATACTGGAATCATATTATGCCTAAATACAGATAGTGAGAGGATACATTATACCTGCAAGATATATTAAGGTTAATTTTTGAAGCTAAATTGTGAACTACAATGTAGATTATGTTAAGCTCTCCCTAATTACATGAAATTATTTTGGTTTTCTAATTGTTTCAGATCTTTAATGCATGATATGGTAAAAAGTATTTCTAAAATTTAATACAATTAATCCCAATACTCTGTTGATAATTCGAACATTATTTGTATTTCTTATAGGAATGTTAATGAGGAATACATTTATAGATCAGATGGTGTACCACGTGGACAGTGTAAGAGAACTAATTTTACTTCTAAAAAAAAATACATGGCAATGGTGTCGTTTCTTTCAGCTGATATAAGGTATGTTAAAGTGAACATTTCCTAAATTTTTAGGTCCGTACAATGGCCTTGTTTTCAAATACAGTCTGTTGTTGTATTGAATTTAGACTGACATCTTTAACACAGATATTAAGGCCTTTATTTTCACAATGAAATGTCCACGAACTTTCCGTTTTCCAGATCAGGACAGGGGACACAAGGTGGATCTGACCGGTAGACAGAGGGTGCTTACTACTGCATGGCGAAGGATTCTCCACCCAGCTATCAGGACAGTTATTTGCAAGATAGCGATTTGGAGTTCCTAGCTAAAAAAAATCTCTCTTTTTCGATTATTTAGTCAATTACAAGCTATAATTTTCTAATGGTTAAGAATGATACAGTGTCTTTAATCTAAAAATTAATATTATTACTGTAGAATCACCGTGTGAAAATTTTACCTTATATTTTCATTAATATATCCTATACAATAGAAGTTTATTTATTTTTTTTTTTTATCAAAGTTAATACTAACAGAAAGTAAAGAAAGATAAAATAGTGGAATCACAAAATATAATTCCATCAATCTCAAATTAATCATTAATTAGAAATAAAAATAATAAGAAAAAATCAGTAAAGAGACAAAAAATATTATTCAGAATTAATAATGTTGAAAACACAATTGTTTATACCGCATAAAACAGTAATCTCACGGGAAAAAAATCGCATCGTGAATAGTAAATATTAATAAACCTCTTTGACCTAAAAGGAGTGCGATAAAAGCAGATGAAGCGTTTAGAGTGTTTTTTGTGATTTATGTCAGACAGACAGGCGCAGTGGTTAGAGCATCTGCTCTAGAGTCGCCGAGTAAGGAGCTCATCCTTACGTCGCGGGTTCGAATCCACCGCGGGATGTGGAGACTGGACCTTCGGATAAGACTGTATAAACCGATGTCCCCTGTCGCAGTAGGTGTTGGCAGGAAAAAGATTATTCACTTCTCAATGGCCCCCGAGTGCCGAACATAGGTATAAATTTGTAGCCCTTCATCGGCAAGTGGTGGCGTCTCCATGTGAGTGAAAAATTCTCGAATTGGATCTTAAAAAACAAACAAGCAAACAGACATAAGAGAAATAACAATTATACATACAGTTATCAGAGTAGTATCTCCAACCGGCCTCATCAGACATCTCAGACGTTAATCTTTTCTTGTGGGTACGACATTTCTTCATTTGAGAGTTGAAACCAAAGAAGACGCATTCCCTTTGACACATCGCGGCACACTCGGTCAATGAATGAGAATTATATTCTCCTAAAAGTTCGTTATTTGATTTCTTATCATTAAATTCCAGTATCGCGGTATATTTCTGTGAAATAATGATAGGTTCGGATAAAACTATGAATCCGACAATAAAAGAGATAAGACACTGATTGCTCATTTTTTTTTTAAGGAAAAAAAGTAACTGCTGCGTTCCTGTGAAAGTTTGCTAAATGGTCTTTCAACCGCCAAAATATATATATATATCAGAACCCTAATCAATGACAGAAAAGTGATTGGCTAACCGTTACGTACTCTGTATTTTGCAATCGTTTAAGGATCGATTTTATTGAAGTTAATATGAATTGTCATAAATGATTACTTTGCAATTGCAATTCCAATTCCAATATCAAAATGAAAAGTTTGCTGTTTTTTTTTCACATAGTTTATGCCTCTAATGTTAAGACACTGTTTTTTTTTTTTTTTTTTTTTTGGTTAGCTGTCTTGAAAATATCGAATTTTTATACATATTTTCCTTTTTCACTATTGGCCTCTTACTCAATGCAATTAAAATTCTGCGATTTCGGTATTCAAGTTCAAAGAAACAAATATCTGATTCTCGGAATTTATTAAGAATTTATTGAAGTGTTTCAACTTTTATACATTAGCCTCCAAATGTCAGTGTAACACATTAAATTATCAATTTTTTTTTTTTTTTTTACTTTTGAATTTAATTTTTCGGATTACAACCCTCGAGCACACCTTAGAAAGACATTATGTAGACTTTGTAATATACAGTGGTAAAAGTGTTCTTTGAGATCGTTCTAAGACGTATTAAAAATCTTTCAAAAATGGCAAGATTTTACGATACATGTTCTAAATAAAGGGTTCAAAATACGTTGTTTTTACAAAATACGAATCATGGTAAGTAGATATTATTTGTAACTTATGAAACTCATACTCATTATTTTAACCTCCAAAGTGAGGCGCAATAATTGTTTTTGTATTGTACAAATAATGCATAAAATGCACATAGAAACAGGCGTGTTTACGGAGTTATTTCTGTTTTATTTATACTGCTGAGAGTCTTGTTCTTCATGTTTCGTTTTAAGAACATGTCATAGTTCACATGAAATATGTTTTTCTAATAGAGTAGAAAGCCTTATAATAAATCAACCAACGAACGATACCAGAGGGATAAAAATCATCCGTGATAAAGTAATTGGGCCTTAACGCAGCTATAAACCAGCTATGAAGAGAAATTTGGAATAGCTGACTTATCATATTATAATATTTTTTGGTCCTGGCAGAGCTCGGTACCAATTTGTTTAAAAAAAAGTTTTAACAAAAACGATGATTATAGATCCGCTTACGACGTAATCATGTATTACAAAACCCGGTACACTAGGCACACGGAACCATGACGTCATTCCATTAATTAATATATCACAAAAATTGTGACCTTATTACAGGTATACATCTTCAACGTCTACGAAAAGGCTTTACACTTCATAAAATCAGTTTGGAATTTTTCAAATACCCTCCGTTTATAATTTCATGGAGTAAAGATTGACCAGTAGAATAACATTGATTTGATTTAAAATCATACCATTTTTTTCATTTTCAAATAATAATGCCACATATTGCAATCAATAGTCCATTGAAACAATACAAATAGGAAGCAGAGCAAACACGGACATCTAAAAGCATCAGAGGTGGGGTCAGGTGTCATAGAGGAGTAAGTATCTCTGTCCACCGTTCCCACCCCAATGTGGTCCTTGTCATTATCGAGCAAACGGTAAAACCTTAACGATTTAGTGTGAGATAATGGCCTAACAATTTGTATAAAAATGTCAGCATTCGACTCAACGATGGGCTGAATTTCAGGATAAGGTCATTGTGTCAATCATAGAATTTACGAAATGTTGACTTTAAGCGCACTATTGATTTTATTGTTTCATCAGCATATTTTTTCAATAGCTTGCCTCGTTTAAGAACACGATTCTCGGGAGTGGATCTAAAAGCCTTTCGTGCATAAGTCGCGTATAATTTTCTGATAAAGATTTTAGGAATAATGAATCCCACGTTATGATATTGTCTATATAGTAATTTGCTAAGTTAGCAATTACGTAAGGAAAATATCTGTACGTGCAATTTTAAAAGCGATTACAACATAAACCGGGAAGAAATTTTCTCTGTTGTCAGTAAGCAAACGGTCACCGGTGACAGGTCAAAGGGGGTGCAACGGAATATTAAATAGAGAAGTCTTCTGGTTTAAAATATCTGGAAATAAACTCGCTTGTCGATACATCTTAGTATACACGTACAACTTGATTTACAGTAAATACCCCTGAATTTAAATTGCTGTGCAGATGAAATACGTGAAAATGTGAGAATAACACTCACATTAAGAAAAACTTAGTCTAAGATCGTTTTATCATTTTAATATCTTCATAAACTTCATGATAAATTTTTACATTTTTTGTTTTCAATTTGTACTAAAGTCAACGTAAATTGTTATTTGGAAATTAAAAGTCGCACAACACCTGCTGCATTACAGAATTATATCTCTTAGCATCCCCGACATTAACCAGCAATTACTTCGATAAATATTCATTTGAATTGTTTTTTCCACTTAACAAAAATTTTCATTGTATAAATTAAAAATAGAAACACATGATTAAAACATTTCCTTTAAAACACAGAGAGAAAAAAAAAGATTTAGAGAAGCTGAAGGTAAAACATAAAAAGAATTATTAATCACGCTTCTCAACAAGTTTATAACATAGTCGCATTGAATTTGTTATTGCACAGACTTATACACTGATAAACATTATACCACAACGTACGTTGAAATGTAGTTCGGTAACTAAATATAACTATATCCATTGGAAAATAGAAAGAAAAATCCGTCCGTAGACATACATCAGGTCAAAATGATGAACGTAAGGAAAATTGAAAGGTTATTTCTATTAACATCTATAAAAAGGATGCTTAAGACCCCAAGACCCTACAAAACAAATACAAATAACTTATCACCTCAATTATCTTGACTTTTCATTGTAATCGATATAAGTATAAATACTGTATATAAAACAATTTACTCCTCTCACTTAGAAGTTTAATTCCTACTCGAAATATTTACATTACCAATATAATACTTTTTTTTCTTTTTTGCCCAAAAGACAAATGACATTTAGTTTATCAACTTGATCTGTATCTTCCGATTATACAAAAAATAATCTTATTAATAATTTAAAAGAAAATAAAAAGTAACTTTTAAATGATTTAAAATTACAAAAAGATGAAATTCTTATAATCTAATATATATAATTAACAATTTCTTTAGTTTTTATTTATCCATTTTTTTTAAAACTGAATACTAAAATACGATATCAAGTACATATTATAATTTTTACCTATCCATTTGCTCCTATTTTCTCACTAACACTCATTCATTTTGGTTCATGGAAGCTTACTTGTTAATATATTTTAAAATTAAGAGAGAGAAAAATAGTTAAATATCAATATAAATACAATAATATAAGGAAAACCTTACGTATTGTAACAGATTAAAACTTAATATTATTGTCAAATAGACCTTCCCATTTATTCCATAAATAAAATTTTTGCATTTCCAAATTCTGGCTTGCAATATATTTTTCAACCCTATATTAGTGTAGAAGTAAAATAGAAGTTCCAGAACTTTTGGCAGATTGCCTTTTTAAAACATGAAAAATATATTGATTTGTATACAAGACAGAAAATTTACAACTCTATAACATTTTGACAAAGGAAGTTCAACTAACAAAAAATACTAATTACATTAAAAGTCTGTCAGTGCAAAATTCAAAGAATCGTCCAAATGGAAGGTTGCAACCTAGGATTTTTTAGTGGCTTAAATTTTTTTACATAAAAGTAGAAGTCAGAATATTTACAGAAAATTGTTGAACCTTGCATCTATTTCTAGTGACAGCTCATTTGCATATTTGTCGAAAATCACACTAAATTATACGGACAAAGCCATACAAACTGATTAATTCAAAATGTGACCTTCTGCCATCAGATTATTTTCAAATTGTGTTTTCTTTTCAAAAGCATGGTCTTATTATACAAATAATAAAGAAAAACTTAATTCAAATGAATGTTTTATTTCTTAAAGGTCTTTTCATAGATCCTAAATCAATGAGTATGATTCTTTAGCAATTTTTTAATGCTATTTTCTCTCAAAAAAATTATTATTAAAATAAGCGTAATCTTTAGAATGGTCTTAGGTCTACTATGTATTAAAATATTGAGCTTGGGAAATAATATCTACATGTTCAAAATAAACTTTGAAATACCATACTTTGCTACAATTTCGCATATTTCAAAGAACAGCCTATTATCATATTTATTGACTATTTCCTAAATATCTAAATAAAAAAAAAAAAAATAAATAAATAAAAAAAAAATAGGAATAACTGATTTAGATACTTCATATAAATTTCTATTGCTTATTTTAGCCCCCTGCTACCAATTTCCTGGAGTTAAATTGTTATCTCCCCTTTTCGGAACTCTTTAGTATTATTGGGTAAAAATGACATGTATATCAACATGGAATAACGAAGGTCATCATGGTCATGTATGATCATTTTGTATGAACCTAGGGAGTTGTTGTGGATCATCATTTTTGTATGAAAGTGGAAAACTCATTTTAAATATCTTTGAATGTAAGAAAAAAAAGCAACAATCTAGCTAGAACAAGCAAATAGCCCCTGCGCTAAGGCCCATTTTGTTGTATCGGCGTGTAGACATTGAAATTGTGATATAATATGTTAAAACGTTTATTACACATGTATGCTTTAAAACATCGTGATGACGTTTTGTTTACTGGAGAGACAAGCAAACATTGTGCATGTATGCGGATAGAAGATTCATCCTAAAACAAGCAAGGACAAAGCAAGTATCATGATACACGTTTACAATATTCCGCTTGTGCAAAGAACACACGAATGCAGCCAAAACATATGCCATTTTGCAGTACAAACTGGAAAGAATTAAAAAAGGGCATGAAATTAAGATCTATAAACATGATAAAGGAGTGATAATTTCATTCAAATAAGAGGGGGTGCTGTCGAATTTTGTCAGGGCATTTATTTTAGTTTTGTAGAATATTCTTAAAAAAAATTGTATTAAGCTTTGTAATTTATTCGATACTTTGTCTGAATAACCATAATAGTAATAATAATACCCTTGCAGATAGAGTTTAATTTTAGGAGATGACCGGAGACTTTTTTGTATATATTTATTCACTGAAAATAGTTGGCAGGGAGGGTGGGACCATTCAAGGTCAGATTGACTCATCCCCAGTGGAGAAAAGTTTACTCATTTTCAAGTTCAGATTCTATATACATGTGTATCTACCCAGTAGTTTTATTCCATCCACCCACCTCCCCACAAATGAAACTGAAATGGTTGTTCCCCAAGAAAATGGATGTTATAATAAATAATTAATAATGGTTCTTTTTTATCAGGATGGTAAAATAATATAAAAAAAAAGTATATATTGAGAAATTTATTAACTGTACATACACCCCGATATGTACAGGGACTCGCATAGGATCATAAACATAATTTTGGTAAAACTTTTCATTACTTATAAAATATACACATTTTGCATGAATATTACCAGTTACAATGTAGTGCAGCATGAGTGTATATGAGTTTATCTACGGAATTTATAATGACCATGTTATTTTATTGAAATAATTGTGCTTTAATATCTGTACACACATTCCTTTTCACAAGACTTGAATACTGTAACATGTATAATTTTTCATTATCTGATAACAAAGCACAACAGAAGCTATTGAAGTTACACTATTATGGATAATAGGGCATGTCAACAGAGGAGGAGGTGCATGCTGATGACAGTTATACATATGAACCAGAGCAAGAATAAACGCTCAAAGGTTAAATGGAAAAAGTTCGCTAATAGACTGTCTCAAAAGTGAAATCATTATATATGGAAGCATGTTTACAGCAACAAGGAAAATGCCTGGACATAGTAAATAATTTACAAGCAAGAAAATATTTGATTGCTATTGGTCAGACTTAGAGCTTGAAAAGAATATTACAGATATAGTGATGCCCATATCAGAAGGATGGGTCATGAAGATAATCAACATTCTTTTAAAAGAGACTTAGTGCAGAAGTGAAAGAAGTATGGTCCCGGATAGGGCCATTTACAAAAGCTCAACAGTGTGTTCAGAAAAAAACACGCCGTCGCGGTAACATACAACACGCCGTCACTACGTAGTAGTAGTTGTGGTAATAGTACAGACAATAAAACGTGCTACTAATCACTTGCACGGTTCGGTTCGTTTCGTTTTGTGTACGGTACGGTACGCTTCTTGCACGGAACGGTTCGTTTTGTGAACGGTACGGTTCGCTTTGTGCACGGTACGGTACGCTTCTTGCACGGAACGGTTCGTTTTGTGAACGGTACGGTTCGCTTTGTGCACGGTACGGTACGCTTCTTGCACGGAACGGTTCGTTTTGTGTTTTCGTTATTACATGTATCTAGTTGTCTTATTTACTGTATCTTTTTTTAATTTACTTTCTGTATGAACTACTTTCAATTTTTAAAATAAAATACTTCAAGTTGTCTATTTATTTTCTTAATTTGTACACCATCTACTTATGGTTGAATAACATGGAAAGAAATGGAGTATATCAACAAACAATGTATAACAAGGATAAAAAAAATATTTTGGTTGCGTCCATCTGCATTTTTTTTAAGGAATAAGCGTAGTTTTTTTTTTTTTTTTTTTTTTTTTTTTAAATTTTTCTAATTGAATACAATTATTATTCTAAATATTCACTTATCACACTTTTAAACAAATGAGTTTGATTTTGTAAATCCCTCATGCTTTCATTTCGTCTAATATTCTTTTTACGTTCTTGTCGCTGTTGCTTCATAAAAAAAATCTCTTAACCGAATGACCAAACAAACAATAAAATAACTAGAGCCGAGCTCGTTGCAACGCAACGAATAGGTCTTCCGTCGGACCTCCGGACAGAACATAGCGACCTTGAGTCAAGGTCATGCAACATTTTAAGGATATAAACAATCCTGTAAGGGGCATCAACTTGCAATGTTTCAAAAGTAGAAAGACAGTAAAAGAATGTAAAATTCCCCTGTCAGTGAACTTGAACTTGTTCAAATTATCGTGCGTCAAGCCAGGACACATTCTGTAGCTGGTTAAGAGCAAACACCATCTGTATGTCATCGACAAAAAATATTCACAGTCACGTATTCTTTCAGACTATTCATCCAAAACATCATATTCTAAGTGACCTCGAATTTTAGTCAAGACCATTACACACTCTGGATGATATATTTGTCATCTTTTTAGTGAAATGCAAATGCATGCAATTTTTTCTATTACAAAATTAAAGACCTTTTTGTTTGTTTGTTTGTTTGTATGTTGTTTAATGTCCCTCTTGAGAATTTTTCAATCATGTGGAGACGCCACCATTTGCCGATTGAGATCTGCAAATTTTGACCTATACTTGGCACTCATGGCCATTGAACAGTGAAGGATCTTTTTCGTGCCAGCACCTACTGCCAGACGGGACTTCAGTTTATACGGTCTCATCTGAAGGATCGGTCTCTGCGTCCCACAGTGGATTCGAACCTGCGACGTAAGGATCAACTCCTTAATCCACGACTCTAGAGGAGACACTCTTACCACTGCGCCACGTGGGCGACTAGACCTTTTTGAATTTTACACTTATTATATCAGTGACCTTGAACTTGCCTAAATGACCTATGTTAAGGTCAAAAACAACCTTTAAACAAATTATGAGCTTCCAGTGATACTCAATGACCAAGATATTCCTGAAAAAAGAATATTGCACTTTTCTGTCAGTGACCTTGAACTTACCAGAAAGACCTTGGATCAAGGTCAAAACACATCCTTGGATCATAAGCAATCTCTGCATCAAGTAAAAGCTTCCAGTGATTTTATATTACAAAGTTATAGCATGGAAAAAAAATTTAATATTTATCTGCCAGTGACCTTGAACTTACCGGAAAAACCTCTATTCAAGGTCAGGACAAACCCATCTCAAGCAATCTGAGAAAAAGTTTCCTGTGTTCCTCCCACCCCTTATAAATTTATAATCCAGGCACGAGTTTTGCCACTTCTTCTGCCAGTCTAGTACTATGTTATCTCAAACCGGTGGATCTTAAACAATCTTTGTTCCAAGTATGAGCTTCCAAAATTATAGCACATACAGTAATCTTACACTTTTCTGTCAGTGACCTTGAACTTACTGGAATGACCTTGGATGAAGGTCGTGGCAAACCCTTTTGTCATAAGCAATTCCTGTATCAAGTATGAGCTTCCAGTGACTCTCTATTACAAATAAATGGGTAGGACAAGACTTTGCTATTTTTTAAGTGACCTTGAACTTGCCGGAATGATGTTGGATCAAAACCATGACACACCCTCGGATCATTAGTAATCTTTGTACCACGTATGACCTTCCAGTTTCTTCATAACAAAGTTATATCCTGGGCAAACTATCACGTACAGACGGACAGCTAGGCAGACGGACAGTGTGATTCCAAAAGACTCAAAACTCCCCCACCCCAAACCCACACACTTCGTTTGGGGGGATATATAAATTCCTTTGTTAAATTATGAACACTCTTTCCGGCCCAAACCTTCTCCCTGGAATCAATATTTGAAAAATAAAATGAATGTATGCTATGTTGGAAATTTTCTCATTCTAGTCCAGGGATTCTTGAGAATACTATTTTCAAATGACCCCATGCGCGGATCTAGAGGGGGTTGGGGGCAGTTAAATGTATATACTAAACAAGAGGCCCATGGGCCACATCGCTCACCTGAGTAACTTTGGCCATGCTGTTCATTACCAGACTTCCCCCTTGTAATACCTATTGTGGACCCACCCTACCCCCAGGGGCCATGATGTGAACAATTTAGAATCTACACTACCCCAGGATGCTTCCACATAAGTTTCAGTTTTTCTGGTCCAGTGGTTTTTGAGAAGATTTTTAAAGATTTTTCCTATATATTTCAATGTTAAACTTGAGAATCCCCCTATTGTGGCCCCGCCCTATCCCCGGGGTCATGATTTGAACAATTTAGAGTCTACACTACTTGAGGATGCTTCCACATAAGTTTCAGCTTTTCTGGCTCAGTGGTTCTTGAGAAGAAGGTTTTTAAAGATTTTTCCTATATATTTCAATATAAAACTTGTATTTCCTATTGTGGCCTCGCCCTACCCCCGGAGGTCATGATTTGAACAAATTAGAATCTACACTACCCCAGGATGCTTCCACATAAGTTTCAGCTTTTCTGGCTCAGTGGTTCTTGAGAAGAAGATTTTTAAAGATTTTTCCCATATATTTCAATGTAAAACTTGTATTCTCTATTATGGCCTCGCCCTACCCCCAGGGGTCATGATTTGAACAATTTAGAATCTACACTACCCCAGGATGTTTCCAAAAAAAGTTTCAGCTTTTCTGGCTCAGTGCTTCTTGAGAAGAAGATTTTTATAGATTTTTCCTATATATTTCTAAGTAAAATTTGTATTTCCTATTGTGGCCCAGTCCTGTCCCTGGGGGTCAGGATTTGAACAATTTAGAATCTACACTACCCCAGGATGCTTCCACATAAGTTTAAGCTTTTCTGGCTCAGTGGTTCTTGAGAAGAAGATTTTTAAAGATTTTTCCTATATATTTCAATGTAAAACTTGTATTTCCTATTGTGGCCAACCTTACCCCCGGGGGTCATGACTTTAACAATTTAGAATTTTCACTATCCCAGGATGCTTCCACATAAGTTTCAGCTTTTCTGGCCCAGTGGTTCTTGAGAAGAAGATTTTTTAATGACCCCACCCTATTTTTGTCTTTTCTTGATTATCTCCCCTTGTAAGGAGACTTGGTCCTTTATTTTAAAAATTTAAACTCCCCTTCCTCCAAGGATACTTTGTACCAAGTTTGGTTAAAATTGGCCCAGTGGTTCTTGAGAAGAAGTTGAAAATGTGAAAAGTTTACAGACGGACGGACAGACAGACAGACGGACGGACGACGGACGACGGGTGATCAGAAAAGCTCACTTGAGCTTTCAGCTCAGGTGAGTTAACAAGTAAAACTGACCATGCCCCCCCCCCCTTAGAAAACACGGACCCTTCCTCGAAAACGCGGATCTGTGTTAGTCTTAAGTATGAAGCTTTAAAAGTCAACGACCCCCCCCCCTCCCCCATACACACACACAAACACACACACGAAATAGGTTTTTCACGTTTGGGAAAAGAGTTTCTTTTTTTTTGGCTCGTCAAGAAATTTCTGGGTTGAAATATTTTTTTTATTGGGATCCCCTCCCCTCCCCCCCTCCCCTCCGTGGAAAAAAATTCCTTGATCTGCACCTGGATCCCATCTAATTTTTTCTACATGTATCCGTTAAAAGAGGATGTGACCCTTCATTTGAACAAAACTTTACCAAAAATATTCTGTGTTAATTTTCGTTGTTATGGTCCAGTGGTTCTTGATAAGATAAAAATGAGAAAAATTTACGAGTAGCTTTAGAACAACAACGACGATAATGCTTATATACACCAATATAGCAAACAAAGATGAAGAATTATGAACAGCAAAAGCTTACTTGGGTCTTTGGCTTTGGAGATGAGATACTTATTAAAAATTGAAATTATTTTGTCATTTTTTTTTTACAATCGACGGGCCTGCATTTCAAAGAGAGAGAGAGAGAGAGAGAGAGAGAGAGAGAGAGAGAATTTCTAGCTAGGTCTTTGAATAACAGTGAGATCGATTCAGAAAACCAGGTCCCTAAGAATGTACATGTATATAAAATAGGCAGTGCCTTTCTCTTTAATTATTAATTAAATTAATTAATTTAATTAATTAATCACCTGCTTCTATAAAGCTCCATCCTCACTTGTACTGACATGTACCTGGTAAAACCAACCGACTGCGAAGGAAAACATTCTATTTATTTCGAGGATGGGGGTTTACGTATAGTGATGAGAGGAAATTTATTCACCTATACGTTCATTAAATATGAAAGATTGCTTCTGAGTATTTGTATACGATCGCACGACTTTCTTGTTAATTTATAAAAAGTTAGATTATGAAAGCAAAGAACTAAACTAACATTTGTTGTAGATGAATTAAATAATTATTTAGCCGTTTATAAGGTTTTTTTAACATCTGTAAGAACCACTTTAAAAAACAAATAATCGTCCTATTATGGGCGCCCATGATATATTAGACTATGTGTTTAAATAAAACATAATTCAGATATCGACATCCAAGAGAACAACACATTCTTTTTCAGTGGCGGAAACAGGAATTTTGAAAAGGGGGCCCGACCAGTTTTGTGTCGGGGTAGGGGCCCAAAGCCACATTATAAATTGATTTATTAAATCTTATGTATATTTTGGATTCAAAAGGGGGCCATGGGCGGATATAGGATTTGTGATGGGGGGGGGCGTGGATAACTTCGTTCAGGCAGGGGGTCTGGGGGCCGCCTTAAGGCCCCCAGTGGGTCCAGGGCGAAGCCCTGGTGGTGGCCCAGGGCGCGAAGCCCCCGGAAGCTCCTGGGTTTTCGTGAATTTTAAGAGTCAGTAAAACCAGACACAAAAATAGTTGTATTGATTACTTCCTTTACACAAAAGCCTATAAGATATGAATTAAGTTTGTAACTTACAATACTCTAAAGTCTTTGTAGGAATTTCACGTCTGCTTAAGAATAATGTATAAATTTATTAATCATTTGATAATTTTTATTTCAAATTTACTCTTGAGAAAGCAGAAACTTTGTGTATCTCCGAACTTGGTGAATCTTCGAACTTCGTGTATGTCAGAAGTCGTTCTCAATCATTATTATTTCAGCAAGGATGCTAGTCAACCTGATATTTGTATGTAACTCTAATGTTATTCCAAAAAGTGTTGTTTTTTTTTTTAAATTCCATTCACTGACCTACACATGTATCTCCACCGCAGCCAACGAACACGCTGTAACGTGCAGTTCCCTTTATAGCAGTATGAAATAAACGAAGCACAATGATACACAAAGAATATCTGAATATTGAAAAATTAAATATTGCAACGTTTGTTTTTATAGTATTATACATATATGACAGATACACTGTAGGGTAGGGTGGTGTAATTTCGACCGATTATTTTTTTATATTTAGATTTGTTCAAGTATGTCACTGCCTATTACATGTATTACGCTCAACATTTACTGGATTATTTTTCATTCGGAATACCTTTTATTGTTCAGATTACATTGTGTTATATGTATTATTCGTCATGATATAAAATAAATGTGTTCGATTTACAAGATATGTGTGTTGGGTAACTTCAACTGCACACGGGGTATTTTCGATCGATGTGCAAATATAAATGAAATTATTCGCGTCATCTCTAATTTAAAAAAAAATACATATATATTAATTTAAATTATTCTGTTGTAAAACATAAAAGATTGTGAAAAAATGCTGACAAAAAGAAAAAAAAGCAATTTTCAAAATGTACCTAATTTGAAGACATTAAGTGCACCAGGTGCCTAGAGACTAATTTACCGATTTATCAAGGCATGCTACAAATATATATATGCCCAGGCATCTAAACCGCATGTAAACAAAACAGATGATTTTTTCACGGTTATAGAACTAGTTTCTACGGAGTATTCTTGTACATAATATTATCCTAATACTTTTTTTATACGGATGGTGGTCATGATTTTTTTCTGGTAACAAATAGCATTGCGTCATTTTCATTGGTCGAACTGAGTTACCTGCTGACGCCGTATTCATGCAAAGGGTAACTTCGGCCGATTTCTGTTTAGCTGATTTGCATTTTATTTGTAAAAACTAAATACTATAAATTTAAAAGGTATGAATTTAAGTTGCAAATTTAAACATAGTTGATAAATTTCACGCCAGGAATATCCACTGTGTCTTTCTGTATATACAAGATATTTTTAGAGGTGATAAACTGATAATTCCCCGCAATGGTTTAAAATTACTCGTCCGTAATTTTTCGGGCGATAAAATTTCTTCTTGGATGTAATTTTCCAGTAAAGAAATAAATTTTGGCCAATTATTATCAACATTGATTTGTATATGAAAAATGCATTTTCTTTCTGCATAAAATAGATGTGTGTACACTATAATGGGTTTTAAACAAATTATTTTAAGGTATTTATGAACAGTCGAAATTAACCAGGTGGTCGAAGTTACACTCGTCTGTGACCATCCTAACCTATATCCTGACGTTAAAAAAAAGTCTTGTATCTATGTAAGTAAATTACTGCATAGTTACACCATTTGATAAATAAATACATCAATCAGTGGATAGGTTTGTAACGTAGACCTTCTGATTTTAAATTCATTTATTTACCTCACTCGGCACACCTCGGCCGATTCGTACCTCATCTGGATGAAGGTGACGGAATCAGCCGAGGTTTGCCGAATGTTATTTACCTTCGACCAGCCTTTAAATATTGCAGTATTTTTCTTTGCATCATCATAGGAAATTGACAAGTGCTGTCTACCCTTCAAACGAAATCGGGAGACGTTTTCCGCTTTGAATAATTATGAGATAATTTTCATAGCCTAGGGAATGCAAGGTTTTCAGACTTGATTTCTAAGAAAACTGATACTTGGTCATAAAATAAAATTACCATTGACCATTGATTGACCATTAATTATAAAACCAAAGTATGGCATTATTAATATTAGTCATGTCATATTTTGAAAATTTTAGGGGGGGGGGGGCGTGCGCCCCCAAGCCCCACTTAAATCCGCCAGTGGGGGCAGGCCCCCTGAACCTCCTCTAAATCTGTCAGTGTTTTCTTTCATTATACGGACTTGCAGAATAAGCGAAATACTCCAAACATTTAATAAAAATCTCAAACCCGATCTAAAACGCGTTGACAAAGTCAAACCAGACGGTTTTAGTTTTTACGGCATTTTTACAGTGATATGAGAAACGTCGGATAATTGCTGTTAATTTTAAGAAATAAAGTTCGGCATTTTTCAACCTCGTTCGGTATAATATAATTTACTGATAATTTTTTCCGTTAAGGAGGAACACATGGACGAAGGATAAAAAAAGAGGTATTCTGCATCTACATGTACACATCATTGCTATAATGGTGTACTCGGGATTAAACCCAAAATCTTTGGTTACATTGTATTTGGGTATAATTTTCACATGTTCTCAGGCGGATAATCATTTACTTTTATCTGTCTAAAGACAATAATTTCAGTTAATAGAGAAATGTTTTTATTTCGTCGTTTTTTTTCCCATCCTTTTGGTTTACACGTTTGCTTTGTACACAAAAGCGTGTGTTCATATACCGCTGTTTCTACACGCTATCGATGTGATCAGGGAGAACATGATATCCTCCAGCAATTTACTTCTTATGAAAACATATTAGGTGAAAATATATACACCCATTAGTATCTTAGTACCTTAGTATCGACCTGTTTAATTGCAATGTCACCAACCGTAACGATCGCTGGCCAGGACTTGAATATAATTTATTACCGGTATTAAAACAACTCGTCAGCTGAGTGGACCTATGATTTAAACAGTAAAATAGGGAAATTCCAGAGTTCGAAGTGTATTTATTTTGGGCGCTCTTCCGCATAAACAAATTAAATCGCATTTACGCGTACTTACATGCATGTACCAATAATTTGTGTCATGGGTAAATTCAATTTATTAGATGAAATAAAACAAATGCAGAAGATTAATCTTCCTAAACAACACGTTTTTAAAACAATCTATCTGATATAACTGACGGTATAAAAGAACAAAGAAAATAAAGGGTTTGTGTTTGTATTTAATTTGGAATGAGAACAAATCTTAACCTGTCAAATAACTTATAAAACATACTTCGTTTTCCAGACACTAATTGCCATGCGTAATCTTCACATGCACTGACCAAGAGGTCACAAGTTTGAAATGTATGGCTTCTCATTGCGTGAGTTTTGTCAACACATGTCGGAGTACACTATCTATGCCAATTGATTCCCAAAGAAAACTGCATAGGAAGGGTTCTTTTTTGGTACACTTTTTAACGGGTAAAATTCATTCGACGCTCGATAGAATTTTCAAATACAAGTGAAATATTGAGGCGGTTAAGTTACATGCGTCCCACCTAGTATTTTGTATGCAATAATATTGTAAGTTAGGAAGAAAATAATACAAACTCAAAAGTACTTAATTTTATTTTCGATTTTCCTGACAATTAAACATGTGACCTCTACATACAATTATCGTTTTTAATTATACACATCCTGTTTAATGTTCATGAAAGAAATAGCAACTCGTTAAATAATAACATAAGAGAGATAAATAAACTGTTTCTTTAATACGCAAACAAAGTGGTCTTTTCGGCATTCAAAATGCATTGAATTTGAAGTGAATAAGTGAAAGGCACTTAATACTAGCTGATTAAAACGAGCGAGTGATAATTAAACAGTAAGACGGAATCATATGAAAGATTCGAAATGATTTTAAAGTAATTTTCCACAAAGCGCAATTATCTCAACAATGCAATGTTTATAAGAATAAATATGCAACTTTCTTGTAATTGAGCGAATAAAATATAAATCGAAATGTACTAGCGACTTAATCAAAGATATGAAATAATCTGAAAGATTCAACATATTTATCCGCTCATCACTTAGTTAAAATGTATTTGGAATGGCCATTCTATGGTTTGTTTTGTGTATGACCTTAGGTCGCTGGTTCACACGCCGATTGATCCTCGGTGACCTCCTTTGCCACGCGCTATCGAGGGAGGGGTTACATAATTGTAAACACACGAGGTGAATGTAAAAGGCGTGTACTTATGGTGGCTGTGAATAGTCTATGTTTAAAGTTTTGTTTTATTTTCTAACTTTATTGTTTGTTTTTATATGATAAGAAGAAAAGGTTATCTTTTTTTCCCTGTTTAGTAGACTGGTTTATCCAAATTTGAAAACAAACGAAATAAAAGGGAAAGTTGTCAGTAAATAATTTGGAAATAAAGCACAAAATACTTCAAAAACCTGATTCTAAAGAATATTAGCATCTAATATAGCAAGGTTTATTATTTATAGTAAGTTTATTTTAATTACACGCATGAAGAGCTCTTGTTTACTTGCTGAATGAAAACACTTACCTGTATATGTGTTATGCTTCTAGCTCATTTAGAACACAAGACTCAAACAAAATAACATTTTCTTGAGATCAATAAGATGTTAAATAACAACTTTAATTACGGCAGCTATTTCGAAATATTTACCGTTTTTGAGTTATAAAGCAAAAACTTTAAAGGGCCCCAGATCCCTAATTTTATGGGCCAGACCCTTTTTAGTGGTCTCAAATGAAAGGCCTTAAAATTGTGCACAACTTTTATTCTACATGTTTTATCAAAATATTTTTAGTTTAGAAGATAAAAAGGAAAATATGTGTAAATTTTCGCTCTTTTTTGCGTTCTAATTTTTGACCCCTCTCTAGCGCCATTTTGAATACAGAAATTGAAAAACAAAAACCGATGTGCACAACTTCAGTGCTTCTATTATTTAAATTCGGTAGAATTTCTACTCCAGCTTCAGTAGTCTCTGAGCCTTTGTCTGGAAATGAAGCCTCCTAAATTTTCATTTAAAGGGAGATAACCCAAAAGCGGAAGTTGGTTTTTGAAATTTTTGACAGCATTCTGATAGAATTTTGTAACGTCTTTAAACCCTGCAAATTTGAGCAAAATCCGTTGAGAAATGAGCAATATATGAGGTCTCAAATTTGGCGTCTAGGAAAAAAAAAAGAATAATAAGAATAATCTTAACCATCAGAATCAGTAGAAGGTCTTCCGCCTGGAGCGGAAGACCTTAATAAATAGGTTTTATTCCATTTGCTTTTTTTACATGGATTCCTAAGGTGTTTTGCTCACTAGGAAAAAATACTTTGAAAAGTAATCGGTAGAAGTGCACATAATTAGTGCAAAATATTACTTAATTTTCTGTTAATTGTTTTTCTTTTTACATAAATTTTCCATCAATGTGTAAAAACGCCTTTTAAAGGGAAGATACAATCAAGAAAACGGTTAAGACAGCTACAATTCCATCTACATTGTATAAATGTACATATAATATATATTGACTGCAAAGACAGATATCCGAAATAAATAATCTATCAAAATGTTAGAAATAAATATTAGTCCGTTTTCAATTACCTAGAAAATAAATAATATGCACCCATGCATGTCCTCAAAAACTTTGAAAATGAATAATTTGCCAATGCCGGGTGCTACTCCTACCACCCCACACCCTTTGTTTCCTTGTCAAACTTTTTTTATTGAGGATCTAGAAGAAAAGCTGAGTGCATACGAAATTCTGTTTATCTGCCGATTAAAACTGGTTCTTTGTTGTAGCCTTACTGTTTAAGACAATAAACTGTTGATATACGTGTGAATGTAGGCATATCTGGACTAACGGGATTAGATACGGTTCAATATACACAGTTTAAGTTTTTACCTGTGCACGTGTCATGACAATACTTGATCGAAATTTTCAAATGTTTTTGAGTAAATAACGGAGGCATAGAAAGACGCCAGTCTAGATAAGGAGACCATGGCAAGAAATGTATCAGTTTCATTAAAAAAAAAAATGGATGAACAAGCATGCACGGACTAAGCACTTTTTAAAAAAGATTAAACTGGGCTTTATGTGTGAATTCCAGGTAACATATTTTACCTGAAGGTTTCAATGAATAAAGCAAATGAAATGGGAAAATGCTTTGAATAAAAATTAATTCTGACATATATCCAGATTTGTTTTTTGTTTGTTTTTTTTTTTATGATTTCGTGTACTAAACTGAAAATTCCATGCGAAAATATGGCGATCGAACTTTTTGACAGTATGTTATATTGACGATAACATCTTGGATTGGTCAGAAGAATGTAAACCAACACATATTACTTATATATACATCGCCTTTATTTATTTTCTCTTTTGATTAAGAGGCGTTTACATTTTAACATGTCCGTTTTCAAATTGACAATTTAGTTTGTATTTTTTTTTGATTTTTTGTTGTTGCTAAATCTGTAATCATTTCTCCCTAAAATTATTGCATGAATAAAAAATGATTTAAGGGCTTGATTTGACAAAATAGCACAGAATCCTAATACATTTTCCAATGTGTTTTGGTTTCCGAGAACGTTCATAGAGACAAGAATAGGGTAGATAAAATCATAGAAAAAACGATAAAGTATTTAATTCACTTTTATTTATTTTAAGTTGTTCCTGAAAATATTACGACGCTGCATTTAATATTAAAAAAAGTTAGTCAATCACAACCCGATCATGCATAGCGAAGTAGTAGTAGTAGAAGTAGTAGTAGTAGTACTATTAGTAGTAGTAGTAGTAGTAGTAGTAGTAGTAGTAGTAGTAGTTATAGTAGTTGTAGTAGTAGTAGTAGTAGTAGTAATAGTAGTAGTAGTAGTAGTAGTAGTAGTAGTAGTAGTAGTAGTAGTAGTAGTAGTAGTAGTAGTAGTAATTGTAGTGGTGGTAATAGTAGTAGTAGTAGTAGTAGTAGTAGTAGTAGTAGTAGTTATAGTAGTTGTAGTAGTAGTAGTAGTAGTAGTAGTAGTAGTAATTGTAGTGGTGGTAATAGTAGTAGTAGTAGTAGTAGTAGTGGTGGTGGTAATAGAAGTTGTAGTAGTAGTAGTAGTAGTAGTAGTAGTAGTAGTAGTTATAGTAGTTGTAGTAGTAGTAGTAGTAGTAGTAATAGTAGTAGTAGTAGTAGTAGTAGTAGTAGTAGTAGTAGTAATTGTAGTGGTGGTAATAGTAGTAGTAGTAGTTATAGTAGTTGTAGTAGTAGTAGTAGTAGTAGTAGTAGTAGTAGTAATTGTAGTGGTGGTAATAGTAGTAGTAGTAGTAGTAGTGGTGGTGGTGGTAATAGAAGTTGTAGTAGTAGTAGTAGTAGTAGTAGTAGTGGTGGTGGTGGTGGTGGTAATAGAAGTTGTAGTAGTAGTAGTAGTAGTAGTAGTTGTTGTTGTAGTGGTGGTAATAGAAGTTGTAGTAGTAGTAGTAGTAGTAGTAGTCACTGCATGAAAATTTGGCTTTACAAAACAAGTAAAGATAATGTAAATTTATTATTTACAATGCCTTTAATTGGCTTTTCTGAAAAAAGTCAAAGTTGGAAAAGGTAACCTTTACATTAACTTTACATGCACTTAAATATTATGTAATGTCCCACTTTTTCTTGACTTTGCAAAAAAGTAAAGTTAATATTTATTAAACACAGTATTTGGGGTTCATTAAAGCTGATAATTACAAATCTTAAATTTAATTAAATACCATCTTTAATAGCCACAAAAGTTAATAATTACTTTTTCCATTCTTCTGAATAAAGCTTGTGCATATAATAAATAAGCTTTTCCTTCCAAATTGAAACTGCAAAAGAAGTCTGGACATCATACTTAATACACAAAGTAACAACAGATTGACTTAAACTTTCTTTATTACTATACCAAACATTTTTATACAAACATATAATCAAAAACATCAAATTTCTTGACAGTATCTGTTGTTCATAGTCTATCCTGCAAATCCAATACACATAAATAAGTATCCAGGACAGAATACATTTCACCAAAATCCTTTTCATACATGTCATTTTGTTTTGTATATAGAACCAATTGTTCATCCTTGAATTTAAAGATTTGAATTGACATGAAACTGTGCTCTGCTTTCTTGTTACTGAACATGCATTTCTGTGGAAATCAACAACTGTCCAAATATATATTGTGTCACACCTTCCTTTTCAGAGTCCAAAACTTTTATTCTCATGCAGGCAGTCTTCTATTGTGGATTCCTTCAAAGAAAAATATATATATATATATTTTTTCAGTGACATGAATATGAATATTTTCATAGGCATATGTGTTATAAATTCAAATAAACTGTGATATCAGTATTCACAGTATCATGACTAATGAAAATTGAAACAAGATGCACCATATTAATAAATAAAAATTTCATACATGACCTTTAACCTCAAAAAGAAAACATTTTGAACCATTAATGTCAGCCTTTATTTTTACCAAAAAAAAAACCGATGCTAATCTTATTAAATAAGACAGATACAAACAGATGAACATGTTGTTGTTAACTTATTTTATAATATAAATGGACTGGGCCACTAGCCTTTATCTTACCCCTAAGATTAAAATTTAATAACTCTGTAATTTCTTTGTTTATCATTACCTAATATTTCTTTTGAAAGGATTATTTACAAAATATACTAATGTAGGAGTAGTACATGTATAAGATTTCTTGTGACCTTCTGTAGCTAAGATACTTTTGCAGAATTGAAAAATGTTTGTCTTACTTGCAAGATAATTTGTGAAAAAGTACTGGCATCAGTATCTATGGATAATTACTGAACACATATAATTAACTCCATTTTCCTTCTTAGTAATCAGATAACAAAAGGACCAATAGTTGCTGCTTATCGAGCTATAGTATGATACTCAAGTTATGGTTTAGGATATATGTACCTTTCTCCCAGTAGCATGTTGCTGCTCATGAATTATTTCCTGATCTTGGAATTGTAAAAGTTGACAGGTCCCTCATTTTGAAGTTAACATGCTAAAATGGAATTCATACTTTGATAAACATTTCATACATCTAGATAAATATAGTCAATGTTTTCATAAATACTTTGGAGTTTGAAGCATACCAAAGAATGATTTTGAAAATACACAATGCAATCACAGTTAATAATTATGAATTGCCAAACACCCTTATGTTTGTTTTCTTCACAATTAAAGAATACTTTAGGTCTAAGCAATACTTGCCATATATAAAATTAAACTATTGAACCCTTCTCAAGTGTTTCTTCTTCTTGAAAGATCTGTCAATAAGGTGTTAACTCTCTCACAGTAAGCTGAGTAGGTGGAGCCTGGAAAAAGTAGTAACACATTTTTTTGAAAACAGAAATGTATAATTACACTGACTCCCGAACAAGTCAAGCAATTGATAATGTAAATAATTGTTTAAGTAACATTTTAATGATACCATTTATTGATTTTTTTTAAAACTAATACGTACAAGTACCGTCAAAAAACATTGGTATCCCTTGGTCTGGTAAATCATATATTGTTGTCATCCTTTTTTCCTTCAAGAAACTGCATAATTGATTTCACTGTACCTGTTTTTGAAAAATGGACATGGTTTAGAATACAAAATAATATCTATAAAATATAACCTAACTTGCCCTCTATTAAGAACATTGCTCCTACCCTGGCTTCTATTTTTTTTCTAGCATTAATGTAAACAGATAAACATTCTAAAACTGTGACCTAGAATTGTTTTTTCTTTGTCTTGTTTAACCCATGATCCTTTACAGAAAAAAATGGAACATTATCCCCATTTTATCAAGTTACTTATCTAAAATACATATTTAGCGTAATTTTTCCTGACTTTCATCAGTTTCAATGTTCCACAATATATGCTGAAAACAGATGGAAAACGTAAACAAACCTGCACTGCAGTGCGAGCCAATTGCCAGCCCGGGAGCTCGAGCAGTTTTCCAAGCAATAACCTCCTTTTTCTACCGGTAGATGAAAAGGTATTAAATCAACTGATCACTGGTTGCATATTTTCGTCAAAAATACCAGAAAATTCGATGAGACCCGCTCAACTTGATTTGAAATGATTGGCTATTCAACCGAATACACAGTGCCATATTTGGGTTACTGTTAAAAGTAAATCGTTCGTTTTGTATTCGAGAAGACTTGAATGAAGAGGATTACACAATACTGAGGTGGAAAACATCGGTATAATATGATAATATATGTTTCAGTATTTTAAAGTAAAGGCTGTCAAATGAACGGGACATATTACTGATATTACCTCTTATAAACAAAACCAATAAGCGTATGACATATTCAGGGCACTTGCAATGTATGGGAACCAGTCTGCAAGGCCACAAAATTCCGCCAAGAATAAACAAAGAAATTGCGGGATGTTGTTTACGTGTGTCACTCGACACTGACTGCAAGGTAATGAAAATGTGCTTAATTGTTGTGTATAACTGTTTTCTGTCTATCAAGATATTGAACAACAGTCGTTTAACATTTCAGACGTAACATCTGGGGGGGGGGGGGGGTCACCTCTTAATTTATTGCATCTACTACCACTGTGTATAGTGTCAAGATATAATAAATTAAAATGAAAAAAATCATTAATTTTTTTTTTTTATATAGATTTAAGAGAGCTAAATAAAGGGGCGACTTTTTTTTTGTTTAAAAGATATAATCTCATCTCAACTGAAAAAATGATTAATAATCTTTCCTTGTCTGATGCCATTATTTCCTTTACCTCACTGAATTAAGAGTTTCTGAGTCAGTTTATTTCCTTTTGTAGTGGAGATGGGGGGGAGGGGATCAAACTTTGTTCATTTGAGATAAACATGAATAATATGTCCCTGATTATTAAGGAAATCAAATATTCTATTCATCACTGGTTAGAAAATAATTAATCTGATTTAAAAGTCAAAAAATTACCTTTTCATAATTTATCTTTTGTAGAAACAAAGAGTGGAGAGCTAATGCATGGTGCGAAGTATGGAAAGGTCTCTTGTGGATTGGTTGTGCCAGAGATAAATGTACATTATTTCTATGTTGGGTAATGTCCTTAAGAATGGAACTTTTTTTCAATTACAAGGGACATGACTTTTTCATATGTTATCACTGTACAGAGATCAAAATATTTTTAAACATTGTTAGGTGCTCACCACATTATTCCATCTTTAGAAAAGTATTTAAAATTATTTTCTCACATTTTTTAAAAAGACCAATATTGTGAAGAGATTTTTTTTTATTTTAATCTTGAATTTGGATATTATACAGGTCAGAAGTTTCGGTACACTTTGGGTGAGTGGCAGTTGGGAAGATGGATGACCTTCAGATAGTTTGAGATAAAGAAGTTTTTTTTAAATGATTGAAAGTGATCATCACAGAATCAACTCCATTATGAAGATAAATTACGAGCAAGTCAGGTGAGGAATTGACTTCAATGTGTTATCACATTGTGTAAATGAATCTTAATTATTAAGATCTTTTACATTTCATTTTTATATATGAACTTGCTTTTCTATTGTTCTAAACTTCCAAAAATAAAATTAAAGTAGTTAAAGCATGCTACAAACATATTAAGTATCTTGGCAAGTTTTCAGGGATATTGCAGATGTGCTTTAATTTAAAAAGATAACTAATTTATGCAAAGCTGGAAAAGAAATGGATATTATTACCTATAATTTCGAAGATTATGTTTATTATTAGCACTCCTTTTGTCCAACACCCGAGAGATCTGAGTATCTATCCTACTGTTGAATTAACTGGTGACCAAGAAAAGATGACAGAGAGGGGAATCAAATATGGATGCCATCGTGATCAAGAATATACACGCTGACTAGAAAATATCTGAAAATTTATAGATGAACATTCAAGCATGTATAATAATGAAAGTTATTCAGCAAGAGAGTTTTTGCACAAGTTTAATTTCAGTAAAATTGTGTATATTGTGCACAGAGGAACTTAGTATGTAACTCATTATGATTATCCATTTCTTTAGAGGATGTATTCGGAGTATATTTAAATAATCATTATCTTGTAGAAAAGAGCACACAAAACTTTTCTCTCTCTGTGTGTGAAGCAAGACACATATGCATACACTCAAGCATTAACCACAAACACTGTTACGTATTTTCCAGGGCATGTGAAGTCGAGCACACGCAACATCTACCACAACACCAGTTACATATTTTCCAAGGCATGTGAAGTCGAGCACATACATGAAAATGTGTGAAGCTGGACACATATGCAAACACACAAGCATCTACCACAACCAATTACATATTTTCCAAGGCGTGTGAAGTCGAGCACATACATGAAAATATGTGAAGCTGGACACATATGCAAACACACAAGCATCTACCACAACCAATTACATATTTTCCAGGGCGTGTGAAGTCGAGCACATACATGAAAATGTGTGAAGCTGGACACATATGCAAACATACAAGCATCTACCACAACCAATTACATATTTTCCAAGGCGTGTGAAGTCGAGCACATACATGAAAATGTGTGAAGCTGGACACATATGCAAACATACAACATGTACCACAACCAATTACATATTTTCCAAGGCGTGTGAAGTCGAGCACATACATGAAAATGTGTGAAGCTGGGACACATATGCAAACATACAACATGTACCACAACACCAGTTACATATTTTCCAAGGCGTGTGAACATACGCAAGCACTCAAGCATCTACCACAACCAGTTACATATTTTCCAAGGCGTGTGAAGATGGACACAATGCAAACATAATCTCCTACCACAGACACAATGCACATATAACATTTAATCCAAAGTATAAAGTCAAGCTCAAACCGGCTCACTGCGTGAAGCTGGACACATGCATTTACTTATGCATCTTGCAAAACTACCTCTGAAGCTATATTCTAATAGATGTTTAAGCAATTTTGTTTCTTTGTTTTGTGAATATGTAAATTACACCATTATGCTTACAAGATGTCAACATTATTAACCTGTACATAAATACTCATTAGATAGCCTTTAATAGTTTAAATTAGATATACTAGTACTTTGCCATATTTATGTTTTGTAGTTTCTCATCAGTGATCTTGAGTAATAACTGAGTAAGGCATTTTTAGTTCCATTTAAACTGCGAAGTTTTGACATATGTACATGCACCATAAAGGATGAATAATATTGTATTGTATTTTAACCTTTTTTATTTTATTCTTTGTCATTTTATTGCCTGTTCTAGTAAAAGACGTAATCTTGTAATGTTTGTAACTGTTTTTGGTAGATATTTATAAAGCAGAAATTATAACAGAAAAGGTTCCAATATACAGTATCTAAACTAAAAGCAAATAAAAAAGAGCTCTCCATCTATCAGATACCAGCAAATCAGATAACTTAAAGGTTAAGTCATAGGAAATTTGAAAGTTTATTATATCTATATTCTGATATCTGATACCATTTTTACATTTTTGATTGTCCGTCTACAGTATACAAAAATAGTATTTTTATTATTATTGTAAAATTTTTACATTTTGTAGATGACAATCTCCAATACTAAATACAACTGGAAATTGATATAAGGCTTGAAAATTTGTGTATTTTTAGTAAGATCGAGTTTAACAAAATGGGGTGGGGGTAACACAATAGACACATCAGATACCTATTTATTATGAGTAAAATGAGGGGATATTTCTACTCCTAGGCACCTCCTTCCGCCCCTGGTATTTCCTCAGAACACTGTTTATGCCCTGTTCACAAATTTGTATTGTTAAAATAATTTTGAGATCAATCACTCTTCGGTGTTGTCACTTTTGTCATTTAGATTAATTTATTGATTTCATGTTGTTTTACGTCCCCTTCAAGAACTTTTCACTCACATGGAGACGTCACCATTTACCAGTGAAGGGCTTCAAATTTAATCGGCACTCAGGACCATTGAGCATTGAGGGTTCTTCATCGTGCCAACGCCTACCGTGACGTGGGACTTCGGTTTTAAGGTCTCATCCGAAGGACCCTCAACTTTCACTCAAATTGTCAAGCGCTCAGCGAAGGAACAGATGCTATCTATTTTTAGGTCACCTGAGTGACTCAGGTGACCTTTTGCTATCTCTTTTCGTCCGTCGTCGTGCGTCGTGCGTCGTCCGTCGTTCGTCGGTCGTAAACTTTTGAACATTTTCAGCTTCTTCTCTAGAACCAGCAAACCAATTTCAACCAATTTTGGCATATAGCATCTATGGGTGAAGGGGAACAAAAATTGTGAAATTCGTGGCCCCTGCCCCCCTGGGGCCTGAGGGGTGGGGCCAAAACCATCAAAATTAATGCAATCTTTAAAAATCTTCTTCTTTACTCCTGGACATCAAGCAGTCAAACTGTTGGCATGATTGTAATAAGCATTGAGCCCTCTACCAAAATTGTGAAATTCATGGCCCCAGGGTCAGGGGTTCTGGTGCTAGGGCGGGGCTATATAGATCATACAGTGAAAGTGCATTATTTCTTTGAAAATCTTCTTCTCTACTCCTGGGTATTATTGAAACAAATTGAATACATAGTTATGATAAGCAAGGGTGACTCTACTGAAATTGTGAAATTCATAGCCCCAGGGTCAGGGGTTCTGGTGCTAGGGCGGGGCTATATAGATCATATAATGAAAGTGCATTATTTCTTTGAAAATCTTCTTCTCTACTCCTGGGTATTATTGAAACAAATTAAATACATAGCTATGATAAGCAAGGGTGACTCTACCGAAATTGTGAAATTCATAGCCACAGGGTCAGGGGTTCTGGTGCTAGGGCGAGGCTATATAGATCATATAGTGAAAGTGCATTATTTCTTTGAAAATCTTCTTCTCTTCTCCTGGGTATAATTTAAACAAATACATGGTTACGATAAGCAAGGATGCCTCTTCCAAAATTGTGAATTTCATGACCCCTGGATCAGAGGTTCTGATATTAGTGCGGGGCTCTATTTATTATGTAGTGAAAATGCATTAATGCTTTAAAAATCTTCTCTGCACCTGGGCATATCAGAGGCAAAAAGAGTAAAAGTTTTAATAAGGAAGGGGTATTTTTACCAGATTTTTGAACATCGGAACCATTTGATCAAGTGTTCTGGTCCAGGTCAGGGCTCTATTAATTTTTATTCTATTGAGAGGAGTTATTCCCCTTTGCCATTTACTTGTGTTAATTAATCACTGTAAAAAATGTACTTGAAAGGTTAATAGAATAGGAGAATTATGCAAGAATTTTTATTGTAAAATACAAAAAGTACTTTCATAGTTTTAATGATCAGGTAGATTTGTAAGTAACAGATAAATAATAATGAGACAAAAATAACTTGTCTTATTAAATGTTCATCAAAGACCAAGAGAGGCCAGTGAAAGAGATTTCAACAAGGAATTAAAAGAGTACAGAAGCACTGATTATAAGTTTGTTTATATACTGTCTGGTGAGAGTGATAAATGGGGAACAGATTAGAACCTAATTTATATACTGTTAATGAACACTAGACTAATTATTTTGTTGATCCTGATCACCCTACTTTTCTTGCTTTTGGGCAACAAAGCTTCACCTTTCAGTTCATTTTATACTCTATGGATCCTCTAAATTGTTGCATTATACTCAGGTGACCGTTAAGGCCCTTGGGCCTCTTGTTTTTTTTTATCAGCGTAGGTCAGTCGCGGTCGTGATTCGAACACACGACCTTCCGATCACGGAGCGAGCACTATACCGACTGACCTACCGTGACGGCTTGACATTTAGAATTTTCATTTAGACACTGTGTAGGAATGTAGAAATAAACACTTTATTATCAAGAAATGCTGCAGTCTCATGAGTTTACTTGATAAACCTTTTTATACTGTAATATGGAGATAACGAACAATATTCAAGATCAAAAGTCTATTTAAACAACACAAATCGGGATCATAGCAAACACGAACCTCTAAAATATTAAGAAGTATGATCAGGTGCAATGGAGGAGTAAGCATCACCTAAAAATCCGTAGACAATTCAGTGTGAAATAATGGGATAATCATTAATAATTGGTATGAAAATGTCAGCCAATATTCGACTTAATGATAGATTGTATTTGCTGACAAGGTCATTGTATTGACCATAGAATTTACAAAATGGTGCGACTGTTGATATTCTTGTTTCATCAACTTGTTTGTCAATAGTTTGCCTCGTTTTAGAAATTGTTCGTATGTAGATCATGCTCTTGCGTATCGAGTCAAGTGAGAGACATAAACCCCAGGTGATAAGGATATATTGCTACATCAGTGAGGGAAGTTGACGATTGAAAAGTCGAAGACATTACGTTTATCATAAAGCTTGGTTGTTAGGTTACCATGAAAGTCTTTTTCTAGTAAAATATCCAGATCTGAAACATTTCAAACATTTCAAATTCACTAGGACATATCGAGTAGACATATGAATGGAAGTAACTATTGTTAATTGATAATTGATAATACGTCGTCGATATGTCTTAATGTCGAGTTGTCATTGTATTGACCATAGAATTTACAAAATGATGCGACTGTTGATATTCTTGTTTCATCAACTTGTTTGTCAATAGTTTGCCTCGTTTTAGAAATTGTTCGTATGTAGATCATGCTCTTGCGTATCGAGTCAAGTGAGAGACATAAACCCCATATGCAGGTGATAAGGATATATTGCTACATCTGTAAGGGAAGTTGACGATTGAAAATTCGAAGACATTACGTTTATCATAAAGCTTGGTTGTTAGGTTAGCATGAAGGTCTTTTTCTGGTAAAATATCCAGATCTGAATCATTTCAAACATTTCAAACTCACTAGGACATATCGAGTAGACATATGAATGGAAGTAACTATTTTTAATTGATACTTGATGATACGTCGTCGATATATCTTAATGTCGAGTTGAAGGTCACAGCAAGTGTCTTCTTCTTCCTATGTAGAAGTTTTTGAATAAATTTTGCTTCATATGAATACAAAAATAGATTTGCTAATAAGGGGGCGCAATTGGTACCTATGGCAATTCCGACAGATTGTTGGATGAACTGGTCTCCAAAAACTACGTAGAAATTGTCAATCAGAAACTCAAGCATCTTTTTATTGTAACCTTCAGAGTACTTGTGTGTACAATCAGAATGTTTTTCTAACAAAATAATGTTGCAAATGACCAATGACAAGGTAAGTAAATTTACGAGTTCCATTTGTATAGAAAATGCATCTGTCAATGATATAAAAAAGCCTGGACTTTAATTAATCGTGGGGAATGGTTGTAAAAAGAGTTTTAAAGGTCGTAGGTTTTCATTTTCCTGATTTTGGCAAAATTTGTAATTTTCTATTTTCAAATTTTCTAAAAGAGAAGTAAAGAAAGAGGCTTGGTAGAACATTTACTTGAACCCGCTAGGTTTCTTTGTTTGTAAGAATTTTTATAAATTTAAGGAATCCGGTATAGGTATGGTTATTTAAATTCATTTTGACTGTTGGAAATATTAAAAATACTTAAAATGACATATGGCTTTTAGGAATTTCTTCCCTAGAAAGGGAGCTGTGGGTTTGTTGGATTACCACTTGTAGAATTAAATTCCAGTTCCTCCAAAAAAACATTTAAAATAATGAGCCTTTTCAAACAAAGATAATGTTGTTAACTGCTTTGTCAGTTCGGACCAGTAAAAACTATTTTTTTTTCACTTCTTAGTTATTAAAACAGAAGGATATATGGTTTTCATATTGTCCCTCAAACGCTTATTGTGAGATTTTAACATCCATCTGATACATTTAATCCATTCTGACAATTTGTCAAGGTCTTCTTTTTCATGTTTGGTCGATCGCCTGGCGTAATTTTCCACAAAATTCCTAATATTTAATAGAAATAATTTGAAAGATCAGGTCCCCTTAATTTTGGCCCTTTTAAATTAATGACATTGTCGTTTATAGTTTATATTTCTTAGATTTTCCTACTTATCACTGAAAAAAGGAAGTTGAACTCACGTTATGTTAAGGATCCACAATAGACACTTTTTTACAGACAGCTTAAACCATGTCAAAACTTTCTCTATGTTCCTAATTGTTGTGACTTGAGAATTACACCCCTTCAAACCATTGATACAGTTATATAGAAATAATTAACCTAACCGTTTGAAGAAGGAAATATCCTATGTATATTTTAGAAACTTAAAATAAAAAGATGGAGTAGCAAAATTAGTCACAAAATATGGCCCCTTTATCCACCATTATTCAAGTAGAAACGATATTCAAATTATTTGAGATACATTAATAAAGTAAAAATAGAACATTCAAACATCTGGTAATTGATTTTTAGAATTTTCGTGAAGAAAACTCATCTTTTTTTCCCTGAACTCATTTAAATTCTCTGTACAGTTGAATTATGTATGAGAAATCTTATCAATAATTTTTATTGGTAGAAAGATGATATTTGATATTTAAGCTTCATTTCCTTTGATCTTTACTAGACAAAGTGTTTCTATGGAATTATGCTTCCCTCATGAATAGCTAAATACAAAATAAATAGGTTCTCTTTACGAAAAATACGTTCTATTTCCTCCTCGTAAGTAGCTTGTAAATGGATTGGAATGCATAAACGTTATTGATTGATTCAATAATTACTTAGAATCGTTAATTTATTGATGGATTAATCAATTCTACGCCAAATTGTGAAGACTTTTTTTTTTTTATCAAAATAAAAGTTTTATTAACTGTACAAAAGGAAAACCCTTTCACCAAAAATCATTTACATTTATTAAAAGTTGAAATATTGATAAGACATCATATGCTTTAAAAAAACAAAACAAAATATTTTTCTCTCCCTCTCGTTTCGGCGAATTGGTAATTTTTTATGAGCTTATGCAGTAAAAATTATGAGATGAAAAAACACAATATGACGATAAGGGACAACGATCGATCTCAAAAAGCCTACAAACAATACAAATCGGTGAAGAGGTAAAAAAAAAGAAAACAAAAAAAAAAAAAAAAAAAACACGGACCTCCGGAGATACCAGTGATGGGACCCTACCTAGGAGAAGTAAACATCCCAATTCCACCGATCACACAGTATGTTTTGATAAGGTAGGAGTTACCCGTAGGCAAATTTGATATAAAAACAAATGCCTAACAATGGGTATGAAATATTTCAGACGAAATACGAGTAATGATCGGTTGTATTGGCTAAAAAAGTTATTATAAGCACCATAGAATTTAAAGAGAAAAAAAATATTCGATTAATAACATTATAGAACTAGAAATATTAAAAGTAGAATACCAATGGGTTTCCTATGAATTATCGATTCATAAAAAACAAAATATTCTCCAAAATTAAGGTCCTGATACAGTTATATTTTCTTCATGTCAAAATTGTTGTAATTGTCTTTTTTATTCAGTACGTTAAAAAATATATTTAGTTTTCATAACGTAAAATTTCCACTTGATCGTTTTTTTTTATTGTTATCATTAAGATATATTCAAATCATTTTGTAATCAAATAACACACTTGCATTCAAGCATCTCTATAATGATAATTTTTGTTATCACAGTTTTGTTGTTTTGTCACATTTTATTCTTAACATTTCAGTTGTTAAAAATGCTTTTTCATATTTACGTCACAGTATCAGCGACACACATATCAGACAAAACATTTATGATTTATAAAGCATTTTTTTATGGAAAACAAAAACATTTCTTAAATTATGCAAAAAACATTCCTTCAAAATACACTTTAATTCATTATGCTATAATTAAGGTCGAATGTTTACCATTCTTTGAAGATTCGGACAATTTTTGCCGAAATCTTCTAATAATGCTCAATATTATCATGCTATGCCTGAACGTTTTTTTTTTTTTTTGTTCTCGGAGTTAAATGATATGTTAGTCGTGCTTATAGTACATCAAAGACATAGTGATGTACATATCACCAAACAAGTAAATTTAACTTCATAACACAATTTATATACTAAGATTACCTTACCGCAGTATTCATACTTTACTGGACAGAGGCACTTTCCCCTATAATTTGCCTCTAAAAATCACAAGGGTCTTCTTTACGTCATTGGGAGTTATATAAAATTTGAGAAAAAAAAGATCAAGGTAGAAAAGTGGAAACCTTTCTTGCAATGTATGAATTTCTAACATTGGCCTTTGACATTTACACCTGAAAATATTTATTTAAAGTCATCAGGAGTTATGATATATAACTTATTAAAAAAGGATAAAAAAGAACGAAAGTTGTTTTTCTGGAAATTATTTCATGCAATAAATAATTTTTTGACCTTGATCTTTGACCTCTTGACTTCAAATCGATAACGGTTTTCGTTTTGCCATAGAGAGGTGTGATGTAAAATTTCATTGCAAGATCTCAAAGACTATTTTAAGATATAATCCGGAAACAAGAGATTTACACACAGACAGAATGTATGAATTCTGACCTTGACCTTTGACCTTTTTACCTCCAAATCAATTGTAGTCTCACTGCATGAAAATTTGGCTTTACAAAACAAGTAAAGATAATGTAAATTTAATATTTACAATGCCTTTAATTGGCTTTTCTGAAAAAAGTCAAAGTTGGAAAAGGTAACCTTTACATTAACTTTACATGCACTTAAATATGATGTAATGTCCCACTTTTTCTTGACTTTACAAAAAAGTAAAGTTAATATTTACAAACATTAAACACAGTATTTGGGGTACATTAAATCTGATAATTACAAATATTAAATTTAATTAAATAGCATCTTTAATAGCCACAAAAGTTAATAATTACTGTTTTCCATTCTTCTGAATAAAGCTTGTGCATATGATAAATAAGCTTTTCCTTCCTTAATATACTAAGTAACAACAAATTGAATTTAACTTTGTTTATTACTATACCAAACATTTTTATACAAACATATAATCAAAAACATCAAATTTCGTGACAGTATCTGTTGTTCATAGTCCATCCTGCAAATCCCATACACATAAATAAGTATCCAGGACAGAGTACATTTCACCAAAATCCTTTTCAAACATGTCATTTTGTTTTATAAAGAACCAACTGTTCATCCTTGAATTTAAAGATTTGAACTGACATGAAACTGTGCTCCGCTTTCTTGTTACTGGACATGTGTTTCTGTGGAAATCAACAACTGTCCAAATATATATTTTGTCACATCTTCCTTTTCAGAGTCCAAAACTTTTATTCTCATGCAGGCAGTCTTCTACTATTTTCCTTAAAAGAAAAAAAATATATATATTTTCAGTGACATGAATATGAATATTTTCATAGGCATCTGTGTTATAAATTCAAATAAACTGTGATATCAGTATTCACAGTATCATGACTAATCAAAATTGAAACAAGATGCAACCACATTAATAGATAAAAATTTCATACATGACCTTTAACCTCAAAAAGAAAATATTTTGAACCATTAATGTCTGCCTTTATTTTTACCAAAAAGACAATGTTAATCTTATTAAATAAGACAGATACAAACAGATGAACATGTTGTTATTAACTTATTTTATGATATAAATGGACTGGGCCACTAGCCCTTATCTTACCCCTAAGATTAATATTTAATAACTGTAATTTCTTTGTTTATCATTACCTAATTTTTCTTTTGAAAGGATTATTTACAAAATATACTAATGCAGGAGTAATATAAGATTTCTCGTGACCTTCTGTAGCTAAAATACTTTTGCAGAATTGGAAAATGGTTGTCTTACTTGCAAGATACTTTGTGAAAAAGTACTGGCATCAGTATCTATGCATAATTTCTGAACACATATAATTAACTCCATTTTCCTTCTTAGTAATCAGGTAACAAAAGGACCAATAGTTGCTGCTTATTCAGCTATAGTATGATACTCAAGTTATGGTTTATGATATATGTACCTTTCTCCCAGTAGCATGTTGCTGCTCATGAATTATTTCCTGATCTTGGAATTGTAAATTCGAGAGGTCCCTCATTTTGAAGATAACATGCTAAAATGGAATTCATACTTTGATAAACATTTCATACATCTGGAGAAATATAGTCAATGTTTTCATAAATACATTTGAGTTTGAAGCATACCAAAGAATGATTTTAAAAATACACAATACAATCACAGTCAATAGTTATGAATTGCCGAACACCCTTACGTTTGTTTTCTTCACAATTAAAGAATACTTTAGGTCCAAGCAATACTTGCCATCTATAAAATTAAACTATTGAACCCTTCTCAAGTGTTTCTTCTTCATGAAAGATCTGTCAATAAGGTGTTAACTCTCTCACAGTAAGCTGAGTAGCTGGAGCCTGGAAAAAGTCATAACACATTTTTTGAAAACAGAAATGTATAATTATACTGACTCCTGAACAAGTCAAGTAATTGATAATGTAAATAATTGTTTAAGTAACATTTTTATAATACTATTTATTGATTTTTTTAAAAAACTAATACGTACAAGTACTGTCGAAAAACATTGGTATCCCTTGGTCTGGTAAATCATACATTGTTGTCATCCATGACTTTCTTCAAGAACCTGCATAATTGATTTCACTGTACCTGTTTTTGAAAAATGGACATGGTTTAGAATACAAAATTATATCTATAAAATATAAACTAACTTGCCCTCTATTAAGAACATTGCCCCTACCCTGGCTTCTATTTTTTTTCTAGCACTAATGTAAACAGGTAAACTGCTAAACATTCTAAAACTGTGGCCTAGAATTGTTTTTCTTGGTCTTGTTTAATCCACGATTCTTTACAGAAAAAAATGGAACATCATCCCCAATTTATCAAGTAACTTATCTAAAATACATATTTAGCGTAGTTTTTCCTGACTTTCATCTGTTTCAATGTTCCACAATGTATGCTGAAAACAGATGGAAAACGTAAACAAACCTGCAGTGCATGCCAGCCCCGGAGCTCGAGCAGTTTTCCAAGCAATAACCTCCTTAATTCTACCGGTAGATGAAAAGGTATCAAGTCAACTGATCACTGGTTGCATATTTTCGTCAAAAATACCAGAAAATCCGATGAGACCCGCTCAACTTAATTTGAAATGATTGGCTATTCAACCGAATACACAGTGCCATATTTGGGTTACTATTAAAAGTAGATCGTTCGTTTTGTATTTGAGAAGACTTGGATGAAGAGGATTACACAATACTGAGGTGGAAACATCTGTATAATACGATAATATATAATTCAGTATTTTAAAGTAAAGGTTGTCAAATGAACGGGACATATTACTGATATTACCTCTTATAAACAAAACTAATAAGCTTATGACTTATTCAGGGCACTTGCAATGTATGGGAACCAGTCTACAAGGCTACAAAATTCCGCCAAGAATAAACAAAGACTGAAAGAGATTGTGGGATGTTGTTTACGTGTGTCACTCGACACTGACCGCAAGGTAATGAAAATGTGCTTATTTGTTGTGTATAACTGTTTTCTGTCTTTCAAGATTTTGAACAAGAGTCGTTTAACATTTCAGACGAAACATCTAGGAGAGGGAGGGAAGAAGAGGGGTCACCTCTTAATTTGTTGCATCTACTACCACTGTGTATCAGTGTCAGGATATAATAAATTAAAATGAAAAAAATATCATCATAATAAAAATTTTGTTATAGATTTAGGACAGCTAAATAAAGGGGCGACTATTTTTTGTTTGATGCGGGGAGGGGGGGGGGTTAAAGATATATTAACCTCAAAAATGTAAAAATGTTTAAAAGATATAATCTCATCTCAACTGAAAAAATGAATAATAATCTTTCCTTGTCTGATTCCATTATTGCCTTTTCCTCACTGCAATAAGAGTTTCTGAGTCAGTTTATTTTTTTTCCTTTTGTAGTGGCAATGGGGGGGGGGGGGGGGGGGTCAAACTTTGTTCATTATAGATGAACATGAATAATCTGTCCCTGATTTTTAAGGAAATCAAATATTCTGTTCATCACTGGCTGGAAAATAATTAATCTGACTTAGCTGTCAAAAAATTACCTTTTCATAATTTATCTTTTGTAGAAACAAAGAGTGGAGAACTAATGCATGGTGCTAAGTATGGAGAGGTCTCTTGTGGATTGGTTGTGCCAGAGACAAATGTACATTATTTCCATGTTGGGTAATGTCCTTAAGAATGGAAGTTTTTTTCAAATATAAGGGACATGACTTTTTCATGTTATCATTGTACAGAGATCAAAATATTTTTAAACATTGTTAGATACTCACTACATTATTCCATCTTTAGAAAAGTATTTAAAATTATTTTCTCACATTTTTTAAAGAGACCAATATAGTGAAGAGATTTTTTTTTTTTTATTTTAATCTTGAATTTGGATATTATACAGGTCAGAAGTCTCGGTACACTTTGGGTGAGTGGCAGTTGGGAAGATGGATGACCTTCAGATAGTTTGAGAAGAAGAAGTTTTTTTCAAATGATTGAAAGTGATCATCACAGAATCAACTACATTTTGAAGATAAATTACAAGCAAGTCAGGTGAGGAGTTGACTTCAATGTTTATCAAATTGTGTAAATGAATCTTCATTATTAAGATCTTTTACATCTTATTTTTATATTTGAACTCACTTTTCTATTATTCTAAACTTCCAAAAATAAAATTAAAGTAGTTAAAGCATGCTACAAATATTTTAGGTATCTTGGCAAATTTTCAAGGATATTGCAGATGTGCTTTAATTTCAAAAGATAACTAATTAATGCAAACCTGGAAAAGAAATGGATGTTATTCTCTATAATTTCGGAGATTATGTTTTTTATTAGCACTCCTTTTGTCCAACACCTGAGAGATCTGAGTACCCAGCCTACTGTTGAATTAATTAGTGACCAAGAAAAGATGACAGAGAGGGGAATCAAATGTGGATGCCATCTTGATCAAGAATATATACACTGACTAGAAAATATCTGAAAATATATAGATGAACATTCAAGCATTTATAATAATGAAAGTTATTCAGCAAGAGAGTTTTTGCACAAGTTTAATTTTCAGTAAAATTATGTATATTGTGCACTGAGGAACTTAGTATGTAACTCATTATGATTATCCATTTCTTTAGAGGATTTATTTGGAGTATACTTAAATAATCATCATCTTCTAGAAAAGACAACACAAAACTTTTCTCTCTGTGTGAAACATGACACGTTTGCATACACTCCAGCATTTACCACAACCACAGTTTCATATTTTCCAGGGCGTGTGAAGTCGAGCACATACATGAAAATGTGTGAAGCTGGACACATATGCAAACACACAAGCATCTATCACAACCAATTACATATTTTCCAAGGCGTGTGAAGTCGAGCACATACATGAAAATGTGTGAAGCTGGACACATGCAAACACACAAGCATCTATCACAACCAATTACATATTTTCCAGGGCGTGTGAAGTCGAGCACATACATGAAAATGTGTGAAGCTGGACACATGCAAACACACAAGCATCTATCACAACCAATTACATATTTTCCAAGGCGTGTGAAGTCGAGCACATACATGAAAATGTGTGAAGCTGGACACATATGCAAACACACAAGCATCTATCACAACCAATTACATATTTTCCAAGGCGTGTGAAGTCGAGCACATATGTGAAAATGTGTGAAGCTGGACACATATGCAAACACACAAGCATCTATCACAACCAATTACATATTTTCCAAGGCGTGTGAAGTCGAGCACATACATGAAAATGTATGAAGCTGGACACATATGCAAACACACAAGCATCTATCACAACCAATTACATATTTTCCAGGGCGTGTGAAGTCGAGCACATACATGAAAATGTGTGAAGCTGGACACATATGCAAACACACAAGCATCTACCACAACTAGTTACATATTTTCCAAGGCGTGTGAAGATGAACACGTATGCAAACATAATCTCCTACCACAGACACAATACACGTAACATTTAGTCCAAGTATAAAGTCAAGCTCAAACAGGCTCACTGCGTCAAGCTGGACACACGCATTTACTTATTCATCTTGCAAAACTACATCTGAACCTATATTCTAATAGGCGTTTAAGCAATTTTGTTTATTTTGTGAATATGTAAATTGCACCATTATGCTTACAAGATGTCAACATTATTAACCTGTACATAAATACTCATTAGATAGCCTTTAATAGTTTAAGCTGGAAATGCTAGTACTTTGCCTGATTTATGTTGTGTAGTTACTCGTCAGTGATCTTGAGTAATAACTGAGTATGGCATTTTTAGTTCCATTTAAACTGCAAAGTTTTAACACATGTACATCCACCATAAAGGAACAATAATATTGTATTGTATTTTAACCTTTTTAATTTTATTCTTTGTCATTTTATTGCCTGTTCAAGTAAAAGATGTAATCTTGTAATGTTTGTAACTGTTTTTGGCAGATATTTATGAAGCAGAAATTATAACAGAAAAGGTTTCAATATATCTACACTAAAAGCAAATAAAAAAGAGTTCTCCATCTATCAGATATCAGCAAATCAGATAAGTTAAAGGTTAAGTCATAGGGAATTTTAAAGTTTATTATATCTATATTCTGATATCTGATACCATTTTTACATTTTTGATTGTCCATCTATAGTATACAAAAATAATATAATTTTTATATTTTATAGATGACAATCTCTAATACTAAATACAACTGGAAATTGATATAACGCTTGAAAATTTGTGCATTTTTAGTAAGATCGAGTTTAACAAAAATGACCTGGGGGTATCACAATAGACACACCAGGCACCTATTTATTTTAAAAGTCGAGTGTTTTAAGCAAAGGCCAGGATTTAAATAAGGATTTAAAAAAGTTTCATATATATATATCTCAACTTTAATGCAGCATTAAAGGTGAAAGGTTAAATTTAATTACCTTTTCGTTTAAGTAAAGGTTACCTTTTCACCTTTACTTTTTGTAAAGTTAATACAAAGATGACCTTGCTTTTTTGAGCACCTTTAAAGAGATTTACTTGGCAAGTAAAGTTTTGTAAAGGTGTTTTTTCAAGCAGTGTCTTTTACTGAAGCTATAGTATGGAAACTTTTATTTGCAGCGTTTTCATTGCTGTCCTTGACATTAGATCTTTTGATCTCAAAATAGTTAGGTCTTGAAAGAGTTGCGTTGTAAAATATCGCTTCGAAATCTGTAAAAAAAAAAAAAAAAAAAAAAAAAAAAAAAAAAAAAAAAAAAAAAAAAAAATTAAAGATATCGTCTGAAAAGTGTTACACACAGACGAAATGTATGAATTTCTAACCACGAACATGACCATAACCTTTGACATTTTCACCTTAAACTCATTCTTTGTGCTGTTTTAAGACATTTTGATTTTAAATTTCATTGAAAAGGGTTATCATCTGGAACCTGCTATTCACGATGTTTGAAATTTGACTTTTGATTCTTAGACCTTATTATCAATGGCTTTTTTCTTAAGGCCATAGGAGAGATACAAAATTTAATTGCAAAGGTTCAAAAGTTTTTTTAAGATATTGCTTGGACATGAAAAGTGTTACACACAGAGATAATGTATGAATTTCTATCCTTGACCTTTTAGCTTTTACCTCAAATTTCAAGTATTGTGGCTCAAGTTGAAATATGCATGACATTGACCAAGTATTTAGTGTATCTGTTATGTAACGTTCGTGATTCATAATTTCACGAAAGCAGCACAACTTTTCAGGATAAGGAATACTTCATTTATCTATATTTTCAAAAAATGGACAAGATCCATTTTGTGTATACTCTTGCGAAAAGACAATTAAACGGGGCACTTCCATGCTCAACCTGTCATTTTAAAACCCACAACGCTATGGAATAAATTCAATACACTCTCTAAATATTTATTGAATTCTGTAAAATCATATATTTTTGGGAGTCAAATTTTCGAGGATTGAGGTAAAAAAATAACTTCAAGGGGCTTTAATTTCGTGGCTGAAGAAGAAACATGATCAGTTATATACATGTAGCATTTCGTAGGGAAAATGAATTGGTTGGGTTCGTCATACCACTAAATCAACGAAGTCCCCATAAAAAATCGGGTTTTAATAGCAATGGCATTAAACAAAGGCTATGCATTGGAATGAGTGGTCGATTAAATATCTTTATCAAAAATTCTGCTTAATAATTAATTGCTTTTTCACTGTTAAATAAATTTTGATCCACCTATCAGCGCACATAATATGCTTGAAAGTTCTCTAACATGATTCATATCGAAAACTTCACTGCGATCAGCTACTTGTTTACATCTTGATATGTGGTACTTAACTATAGACAAAAATGAATACAATGTTTGCATTTTAAGTTTGGGTGTAGTTTTATACTTTTAACTGTTATAATTGCAAATTATTTAATAGGGGTCTGTTCTAGACCAAAGGAAATTATGATATATAATTTCATTGAAAAAATTCATCGGTTTTTTAAGATATTGTTCAGAAACAAAATGTTAAGACACAGACAAAATAACAGTCTGAAAATATTCCACGCAGACAAAATAACATTTCGAAGAACAGAAGGACGGATAACTGGAAATGCCGAAATTAATATTCCCAACTTTCAGTGAAAGCAGGGACAGAAAAGTTAAATTTACGGCCAATTTTTTATTTACTTCTTCTTAAATAGCGGAAATAATGTTAAATGATTAGTTTTGACATTTAGAAATAATGAATGTGAAGAAAACGAACAGAAACCAAGGTCAGAAGTTTATTGAAACAAACAAATAGGGAACAGAGCAAACACGGGCGTTTAAAAGCATCAGAGTTGGGATGAGGTGCCATGGAGGAGTAAGCATCCCCTGTGGACCAGTCACATCCGCCGTGTTCTCTTGGTCATGGTCAGGCAACCAAAAAATCCGTAGACAACTCAGTGTGTAAATAATGGCCTAACAATTAGTATGAAAACGTTGGTCAGCATTCGACTAAATAATAGATTGTATTTGCTAAAAAGGTCATTGTATCGACCAGAGAACTTGCGAAATGTTGACTTCAAACGAGATTGTTAGTATCCTTGTTTCATCAACGTGTTTGTTAATAGATTCCTTGGTTATAGAAATTCTTCGTACGTAGAGCATGCCCTAGAGTATCAACTGGGAGACATAAACTCCATGTGCAGGTGATGAGGGTATATTGCTACATAAATAAGGAAAGTTGATGATTGAAAAGTCGAAGTCACCACGTTAATGATAAAGTTATTTTTTTGTAAGGTTATAGTTGACGTCTTTTTCTTGTAGAATATCCAAATATGAAACAGATTTGTCAGACTTTGTGGTATCTTTTATTTCAAGTTCCCAAGGATATATCGAGTCGACACAAGTAACTACTTTGAATTGATAATATGTCGTCCATATATCTAAATACCTCTCCTCTAGGGAGAGGGCTAAAATAGGCTATGCCTGCTGCCTAATCCCATTCACTTTATGTGAATAAAATTATGTATAAATAAAAAAAATATATCTAAATGTCAAGTTGAATGCCACAGCATGTTTTCTTCTTCTCATGAAGAAGTTTTGGAATAAATTCTGCTTCATATGAATATAAAAATAGATATTCTAATAAAGGGGCGGAATTACGACTCATTGTTGGAAGACTTGATCTCCAAAAACTACATAGATGCTGTCAATCAGAAACTCGTGTATCTTTTTAAAATCAACCTCGGACTACTTGTGTGTACAATCAAAAATTTGTTTAGTAAAATAATTTTGCAAATTTCCAATATCAGAGTAAGTACATTTACGAGTTCTACTGAGATTATAAATAGTAATTCCATTAAGAGTAAGAAAATCTCCGTATAAACCCAGAATGGTCAAATGAATAAATGCTGTGAAAAATTACACATTCACTAGTTTAGGTTTTGAGGTCCGTTTAGTCACATATCCATCCCTCTGTGGAAAGACATTTTCTTAGATAATGATCGACTTATGAAATGTAAAACACGAATTGCAAAATTTCATTGAATAAGTTTGCTTATAATACATAACAAATTTTCATTAAATATAAGGTCACATGGGAACTTTTCAATCCAGGCCAATCGCGCATTATTCCAAAAAAGAATATTCCATTCACGTGCTTCGATATTTGTCGGTTAGATTTTTTTGATATTAACTTAGAAAAGAAACAATGATTGAAAATTCATTTTTACATATATCGGTCTGCTACAAAATTCGTGTACCTTTTTTTTTCCATCCGGGGCAAAGAGGAGGAATTTGATAGATTCTGATCCTTATCTTATTATCTGGCTGAACCAAGTTTTCCTCATAAAATAACCGCATCAATTCTTTAAATTAATAGATGATATTTTGGACTGTATTGCGATTTGTATTACAATATTTTAATTAAAAAATTAAATGGTATTATCTTATTATATTAACTTCCTTTTACATTCACAACATTGTCCTTGTTTGTAAGGCTCATTATATAAATAGCATTTTAGAGGAAATGGGATTTGATTCTACAAGTGAAAATCCAATTTATACCCATAGCTCCCTTTCTAAGGAGGAAATTCTTCAAAACCATATCTATATTGGGTTCCGAAATTTCATAAAAATCCTTACAAACAAAGATACTTAGCAGGTTTCAGTAAATGTTCTACCAAGCCTCTTTCTTTACTCCTCGCTAAGATATTAACAGTAGTAAAGGAGAAACTTCAAGAGTACTTTGCAACAATATATTCGAGAAGTGGTGTAAATCAGATGCGGATACTACAAGAATTCCAAGGAACTTTTGGAACATTTGAAATCACAAAATTTTACCAAAATCAAAACATAAAAAACATACGATTTTTCAACTTTATATACAACTATTCCCCATGATAAATGAAAGTCCAGACTTTCTGACATCGTTGACATCTGTTTTTTCAATAAAAATGGAACTCGTAAATTTATTTACCTTGTCATTGGTCACTTGCAAACTTACTTTGTTAAAAAACAATCTGATTGTACACACAAGTACTCTGAAGTTGACATTAAAAAGATACTCGAGTTTCTATTGATAATATCTATGTGGTTTTTGGAGACCAGATCTTCCAAAAATCTGTTGGAATTCCCATGGGTACCAATTGCGCCAAGTTATTAGCAGACCTATTTTTGTATTCATATGAAGCAGAATTTGTTCAAAATCTTTTACGTGAAAGAAGAAAACACTTGTCATGGTCTTCAACTCGACATTTAGATATATCGACGACGTATTGTCAATTAACAAAGGTTATTTCTATTCTTATGTCGACACTATATATCCCGGTGAGCTTGAGATAAAAGATACAACAGAGTCTGACACATCTGTTTCATATTTGGATATTTTATTAGAAAAAGACGTTAATGGTAATCTACCAACCAAGCTTTATAATAAACGTGATGACTTTAACTTTTCAATCGTCAACTTCCCTTATTTATGCAGCAATAAACCCTTATCACCTGCATACTAGGTTTATATCTCTCAGCTGATTCGATACGCCAGAACATGTTCTACGTATGAACAATTTCTAAAACGAGGTAGGTTATTGACAAACAAGTTGATGAAACAAAAATATCAGCAATCTCGTTTAAAGTCATCATTTCGTAAGTCCTATAGTCGATACAATGATCTTGTCAGCAAATACAATCTATCATTAAGTCAAATGCTGGCTTACTTTTTCATACAATTGTTAGGCCATTATTTACACCCTGAATTGTCGATGGATTTTTCTGTTGTTTCCCGAATATGACAAGGAGCACATGGCGGGTGTGACCGGTCGGCAGGGGATGCTCACTCCTCCATGGCACCTGATCCCACCTCTGATGTCTTAGAGGTCCGTGTTTGCTCTGTTCCTATTTTGTAATGTTTCATGGGCTTTTGAGATCGAATGTTGTTTGTTATCTCCACATATTTCATTTAGAATGTACGTAAGTAACATAAGTATGGTAATTGAGAATTTGAATTAAGACGTATCTTGTTGATTTAATTACAGTTATGCAATGAAATACACCCATATAACAGGTTTTGTCCTGCTGTCTTACTGTTTGATCACAAACCTTTCTGACAACTTATACTTTATACATTATGATAGAATTCCTGAGTCCAAACATATTGCCAGTTTATCGGTATTACGTAAACATACTGCAATACGATATTTTTTGTCAACATACCGCAATATACAGGAACATTATTATTATTGCCCAGCCCTATTAAAGTGTATCATTAAAATTAAATTTTAAATGAAATATAGAGATAAAAAACAGTATTCAAGCTCAAAGTCCATTTAAACAACACAAATCGGAAGCAGAGCAAACATTGACCTCCAAAAACATCAGAGGCGGGATCAGGTGTCATGAAAACTCCGATACCTAGGAAAAACGTACAGGGATGAGCTTGTACAAATTTTTCAGGTTTTCGAATATTTTGGGCGAAAGGGGGGAGGGTTTTCAATCCGAAATCAGAGTTTGCCTGGGAATACTTAATTTTAGGCAATCAAAAAAGTGTTTCTTTCTTAAGGTTCGTTGATACTTTGATAAGAGAGACAAATCTTAATGACGTATATTTTCTATCATTCCTTCATAAATTTATGAAGATGAAAGGTCTTTTTCTGTCAAAGGATGAATCGTTTAAACGACCAAATCTGGCCCCCTGATAATTTGCAAAAAAAATAAAATAAAGATTTTCTACATATTTTTGCCTCAATCTTTCCATCAAACATTGTAGGTTATTGATGTCAATTTTTACTTCCTTGCATTGTTATTAGGTATTTATGTGATTAATATAGCAGAGGTATGTTGTTTACATCGATTTCTCATAGACTTTAGGCCACACCCTCATTTTGCAAGCCCATTTTTTATATGAGCGCATTGATGTTTCAAGTTGCCGTAAATATGGTCAATGTAAAGAGTTATACTAGACATTTACATTCATATTTTCCAAAAAAGGTGTAAAATCACGAATGCTTGTCTCCATAGTAAAGGCACCTTGTTTACAAATTTCAACCCGTCATATACTCAACTCATATTTAAACCGGTCACGAAACTTTTAGAAAACAATTTTTTTTTTAGGGCACAATAAAGCCAAAACCGTACATTCTTCTTTGAATAGAGGGAAGCTTCAGGTTTTTTCTGACGCAAATGCTATAACTATTTACATTGGCACAAAAAATTTCACTATATATATATATATATATATATATATTTTTTTTTTTTTTTTTTTTTTTTTTTTTGCAGATCATGTTAAAAAAAAGTCCATGTTCGCAGGTATTTTTTAAAGCATAATGTTTAAAAGCAAGAACATGCATTTGTATGGCCCTTTCACGTGTCCGATCAACGAAGATATTAGTAAAAAAATCAGTCGAATGAAGAAGGGCGTTAAAAATACCTCGGAGTTAATTATTATTCATCTTTCCACAGGGAAAGAGTTTGTTAAAATTAAAAAGTACAGGAGTGGATTCCGACAGTTAAAGAATTCATAAATGAGGAAGATCATATTAACTTGTCTGGCATGAATAAACAGGATTTTTCTTTTTTTTTTTTTGGGGGGGGGGAGTAGACTTTACTTTACCGGTCCCCAGATCCGCAAGATCCGCGCGCTCATTGCATTATGTCGTAAGATTTACGTCACTCAACTGATAAGGGTTAGTCTTGCACATTTTTTGACTGGTTAGGGTTAGTCTTGCGCCCACCTGAGAGATTAGGGTTAATCCTTGCACAAGTTTTCAACTGATTAGGGTAAGTCTCGCATCCATCCGAGATATTAGGGTTAGTCCTCGCACATGGGCTAGTCTAGCATCCGCCCGGGAGATTTGGGTTAGTCCTCGCATACCATCCGAGGGATAGGGTTAGTGTCTTGTTTTTTTTTTTTAAAGATAAAGAAATTCAGTTGCATCTGTATTTTTGCAAGATCTTAATTCAGCTTTAACGACATCTCTTTGGTTTGTTTACATGAAAAAATGGCTAAGTACGAAAGAAACGGCACTAAGCATGCGCCGCACGCGCTTTGTTGACAATTATTTCTCGTCTCCTTTTCACTGAATGAACAATATAAATCACTTTTTTTCAGAAAACGAGGTTAAAAACTTCGTTTAAAAACGAAGTTTTAAACTAAACTGTTAACTGTAGAATTCGGTTTTGGGGTCAAAAAAGGCTAAAATCCTCATACTTTAAATTTTTTTTCGATCGCTCACGCGATCTCATATATGCTGACACTATATTTTAGCGCGTTTTTCTGGGGACCGGTAAAGTAAAGTCGTTCAATACAATTGGGACAATTGAAACAATACAATTGGGACTGTACAAAGCACACTGACACTGATGTGTCTTTATCCACAATGATGATACTGACGTTTAATTGACGTTTAAATTTTCACTTTCTTAACTATCTATTTTTTTTATACCGAGTGTAGTTTTATATCTTAATTTAACCGCCTACGTGTACATGTTGTAGCACGCAGCACAGTTAAGGCTACAAAAAGGGGACGGAGCATAATTTGTACGGGAAACGTTAACTATGACATCATACAAAATTTCTTTCAAATACTACAAAATAAAAAAAAAATGCTATTTTAAATTATCGGAGCCTATCAAACTATATCAAAACTTACTTTAACACGATGTTTTGTCTTTAGTTAAATCCCACATAGCAAGGTATAAACAAGTCACTGATCGTGATGCGCTGGTCAATGTGACGTCATTTCGTAAAACTTGACGTAGTTTGTACACGGTAGGTAATGTAAGGGTCATAATAAATCGATCTAGTGCAAGGGCATACGCTCAATTGCTCGCAGTAAGCTTTTACATATAACCTCAAGAAGTATTAAGGTATCCGAAAAGTGCTGCGATCCTGGTGAAATCTTGAAAATGAATTAATTATACCTATATTTAATGCCGTTGACCTGCAAAAAATGCAGCATGGAGCCATACAAATATGATTTTAACAGTAAATAAGCTGAATCTATAAAGGATCGCAGCACTTTTCAGAAACTACAATGCGTGTTGAAAATATTTATACACTAGATTTAGAATTTTAACTTGATTATGCCCTGTCACTAGTGAAATTTATAGGTGACCTCGATACTACAAGTATATATGCTCTATCACGTGACTGCCACATCATGTGACAAGTCTAAATATAAAATCTTATCGTCCTCAATATGTATTTATTAACCATAATTACATTTGTCCAATATTAATAAAGTACCTAAAAGAATCGCCATCCTGATTAAGAATATATTTTTTGTCACAAAAAGTGCCGACCTTAACTGTACTGCGCAGTCGTATTTTTGAAAAATTTCTAATTATGCAATGATCTTAAAAGGATTAATTATCTCTTTTTCACAAAAAAGAAGGTTTCTTTAAAGTATGGAAAATAGTGTATCCTTCGTTATACGCTCCGTTTCCAAGTTCCATTGTGTATTTAATGTATAAATAATTTGACGAATTTCTAGTAAATCATTTCAAATACGACTCGTACGTTAAGCAGAAAAAAAATCAAAGTTAAGCCAGCCAAATTAAAAATGTATGGTAATATTTTTTCTAACATGAAAAAAAGGCTTTTTAGGTGTCAGTTAGTCATAAAACTTAGTATACCTCGAACACGCGCTAATGTATTCATACTAATCGCACGCTTGATAGACGCTCCGCCTTCTCATTCAAATAATACAATGACCTACATAACTTTATGGCGAATTCGAGATTTTACAGTGAAGTATAAGATTTTATTTAATCGACATAATATATATATTGAAAATTTCTTTCCCAATAAATCCGTTATGAGTATCTTAACAGACTTTGCTTGAAGACTTTAGCTATAATATAACAATGTTCTAAAATAAAAAGGTAAAATTCTGTATTTAAAAAGGGGAGAGAAAGGCAGTGTTATGAAGATTCATTTTTTGTCACACAAGCTATGCAGTCAGTTAAGGTGCGCAAAAGGAATATCGGCAATTTTTTTTTTTTTTATTTAAAAATACATTCTTAATCAGGATAGCGATTCTTTTTAGTACTATATTTATAATTATCGTTATTAACTACATATTGAGGGCGATTAGATTTTATATTTAGACATGTCACGTGATATGGTATTCACCTGATTTTAACACATATAATTGCAGTATTGAGATCACCTATAAATTTCACTAGTGCAAGGGCATAACCAATTCAAAATTCTAAGTTAAGTTTATAAATATTTTCAACACGCATTGTAGTTGCTGAAAAGTACTTTGATGCAATCCTATATAGATTCTGCTATTTCATTGTTTAAATTATGTTTGCTTTAGATATAATTAATTCATTTTCAAGATTGCACCATGATAGCAGCACTTTTCAAATACCGGAATGGTTCTAGAGTTTATGTGTAAAAGCTTACTATGATTCATTGCGTGCATGCCACTAGCTCGATTTATTAAGACCCTTATATTACTACCCTATGTACTTACATACAAATATACAGCGGTATCAATCAAAAAGGAAATGTACGGAAAATATATGTAAAAAAAATCATAAAGAAGACATTTAATCCAACGTATTGGTCTCCTAAATATCTGCAAATAATGTTTTATTGAATTCAGAAATAAATTTTTCGTTGTGAAAATATTACTTGATCTGCCTCTCACTGCATACAAACTGCGTCAAGATTTATGAATGAAATATATGGAGATAACGAACAGTATTCAAGCTCAAAAGTCCATTAAAAAATACAAAATAAGAGCAGAGCAAACACGGACTTCTAAACATCAGAGTTGGGATCAGGAGCCATGGAGGAGTGAGCATCCCCTGCCGACCGGTCAGACCCGCCGCGTGCTCCTTGTCATGATCGGGAAATAACGGAAAAATCCGTCGACAATTCAGTGTGTAAACAATGGCCTAACAATTAGTATGAAAAAACGTCAGTCAGCATTTGACTTAATGACAAAGTGTATTTGCTGACAAGGTCATTGTATCGACCATAGAACTTACGAAATGATGACTTTAAACGAGACAGCTGATATGAAATGATGTCACATCGACAAGTGCATAGCGATCAAGGACTTGTTTATACATGTACCTTGCTATATAGGATTAAACTAATGACAAAACAGAATGTTATTGTAAGCTTTGAAAGTTTGATGGTTTCCTACATTTTAAAATAACAAATCAATTGACTTTCTGGTATTTTTAATAATTGTTAGTTTTATATGATGTCATAGTCAATATTTCCCGTACAAATTAGGTCCGGCCTCCTTTTTGTAGGCTTAACTGCGCTGCATATATATATATATATATATATATATATATATATATATATATATATATATATATATATATATATATATATATATATATATATATATATATATATATATATATATATATATTTCTTATAAAGTATAATTCTTGCAGAAAATCATAAACGTTAACGCTTAGATTTATATGAGTGAGCAGAGGGTCTGATCCTTCGATGTATTTGGCTCCAGTCTTTGGCAGCCCTTTTTTAAGCTTTCCAAGTCTTTTTTTTAAATTAAAATATTTTGGATTTCTAACGTTTCGGCATGAGCATCACTGAAGAGACATGATTTGCCAAAAAGCATCTGGTGAATCGAAATTGATAGTGTCGTATAAGATTCAAACTACAAAGTTTAAGAGTGATAAATAAAGAAAGTTTGGTATAAATATTTTTTTCTCCATCCCAAACAAAGATGTATCAATATTGCCTATAGTCCCTCAGGTTTTCATATCTTTTTGACTTCTTCTTTTAAATGATTCGTAAAATTTCTGGTATTTATCGTCGTAGTTTTCACAAACATCCGAAGGTAACATCAAGTATTTTTTATTGGTGATTTGTTCCTTATTTGGTTTGAAAATATTCTTTTGTGTAGATTGTGTTACATAAGTTTAATGTAGTTTTATAGGTTTGTACTTAATCAAAAAGTTTATTTAATCTAAAACATTGCTAAAACTGTTGGATTTTCGAGACAGGGTTCCATTTCTATGTTAAACTGAGAGACGACATTCCTATCTCCCTTTATATATTTATATATTTATTTATTTTTTTGGACAGATGCACAACCATTTCATCGAAATATGCAGGATTTCCTATGAAATAATAAAAAAAAAAGAAATGAGAAGAGAAGAATAATCACTCGTTAAGATTTTTGTGACAGTCGTTTTACGGAATTTGAAGGGGAGTTAACGTACCACATATGGTATTTGTAGCATACAATATATCTGTTTTACTTTATACGAATTATTTTTTTTACATACAAAAGGTAATATGTCTCTCAAATTTCTATTGGACGACAATAATTCGTCAAAATTAAAGGAGTCAATTTATTCCAATTGATATATTCTTAGCAATATTATGGTCGATATATGAATGAAATACAAACGTACTGCTGATGGTGTGTTCCAATTATTCTTACAATTCCTCCTGGTGTACCCTCTATCTATTCTGACACTTCCACCTGGTGCATCCTCTATCTATTCTGATAATTCCTCCTGGTTCACCCTCTATCTACTCAGACAATTCCACCTGGTGCACCCTCTATCTATTCTGACAATTCCTCCTGGTTCAACCTCTATCTATTCTGACAATTCCACCTGGTTCACCCTCTACCTATTCTGACAATAACACCTGGTGCACCCTCTATCTATTCTGACAATAACACCTGGTGACCCTCTAGCTATTCTGACGATTCATCCTTGAGTATCCTCTATCTATTCTGACATTTCCACCTGGTGCACCCTTTATCTATTCCGACAATTCCATCTGGTGCACCCTCAATTTATTCTTACAATTCCACTTGTGCATCCTCTATCTATTCCGACAATTCAACTTGGTGCACCCTCCACCTATTCAGATAATTCTACCGGGTACACCCACCATCTATTCCGGTAATTCCACCTGGTGCACCCTCTATCTATTCTGACAATTCATCCTGGTGCACTCTCCACCTATTCTGACAATTCCACTTGGTGCATCATCCACCTATTCAGACAATTCCACCTGGTACACCCTCCATCTATTCTGACAATTCCACCTGGAGAACCTTCTATTCTGACAATTCACCCTGGTGCACTCTCCACCTATTCTGACAACTCCACTTGGTTCACCCTCTATCTATTCTGACAATTCCTTCTGGTGAACCCTCCACCTATTCAGACAATTCCACCTGGTGCACCCTCCATCTATTCTGACAATTCCACCTAGAGCACCCTCTAACTATTCAGACAATTCCAACTAGCACACCCTCCATCTTCTCTGACAATTCCTCCTGGTGCACCCTACACCAATTCTGTCTATTCCACCTGGTGCACACCCTCCATCAATTCGGACAATTCCTCCTGGTGCACCCTACACCTATTAAGACTATTCCACCTGGTGCACCCTCCATCTATTCTGAAATTACTACTCCAACTTCATAAATTACAAGGTATACGTGATATGTTTACGTTTGATAAAATGGGGACTATTTATTTACTCTTAAACTAAAAAGGAGGTCAAACCCCTAACTAATCCTCCGCTATAGATTTTCAGATGGTGAGTTTTGTATTTTTGTACTTTGTTGTACATTTCAGTATAAATGAGTTCATTCCCTCAATTTTTGTGCACAATTTTCATGAAACAGAAGCTGAAAAAACTCATCAGATCACCATGTCAATGTTTCCAGTGGTGAGTTTATTTAGCATCAGTAGAAAGGCTTGGATCGCCTGCGAAGTATCGTCAAATAAATTGAACTGACATATTCAAAGGGGAATAAAATATTCTTCTTTGGGAATATTTAGAATAGAATTATATTTTTTACCTACGCAGCACTGTTAAGGCGTACTTCGAAGAAATCAACAGAATATAAACGTGTATAAATACATACCTTTTAAAATGAATTTAATTTTGTAAAGGTACTATATTATCTTATGACTTTAACATTCTTTGAAATAACATTGTATACCTCGGTCTATACTGAATTTGGCTTGGTCACGTTATTTGATAGTCACGTGATAAATGCATGTAATGTGTACTGTATGTAGGTCACAAACAAATTTCAATATCGTAAGGGCATACCCTTGTTAAAATTAAAAATCAAAGTAATAGATTGTTTCTACATAACTTGTAGTTTATGGAAAGTGCTGCTGCTTTAAATAGAATTCGCATTTTATTAGTTTAAATTTCATGTTATCTTGCTAATGTCGAAATATGTGTGACCTTTACAAAGCATTTTATGTATTTATTAAGTTATGCTATCGATTTCAGGAAAGCAGCAGCACTTTTCAAGTTAAGGAATATGTCCATTATATGTATTCAAAAAGTGGTCAAGATCTATGAAGTGTATGCCCTTGCGAAAAGGCGATTTAATGAGGCACCTCGGCGTGAAACATGCACACCCTGTAGACAAAAACACGGTAGAATTAATTCAATAGATTCTCTCGATAGTTTTTAAATAATGACACTAAACAAATGTTTCAGATTTGTATTAATGGTCTACCTAAGATTTTCAAATAATATTCTGTTTAATAATAAAATGCATTTTTCACTGTGAAAAAATTACTTGATCCGCCTCTCACTGCACATAAAATGCGTCAAACTTTACCATGATGACGTCATGTCGACAAGTGCATTGCGATCATTGACTTGTTTATATCTTGCTGTGTGGGATTTAACTAGCGACAAAAATAAATGCAGTGGTAAGTTTTGATGTAGTTCATTACTCTTATGCAGTTTAGATTCGCAAATTATTTCATTTTCTGTTATTGTGAGGAATTGCTATATTTGTGTGATGTCACAGTAAACTTTTCCCGTATAAATTAGGCCCCGCCCCCTTTATGCAGCCTTAACAGAGCTGCGTAATCATTTGTTATCAAACAATGAAAACTTTATGCGTTATCAGAGCAGAAAACTTCAAAATTGAATGTGCGTTAAACTGCGTGATTGCGGAGTAAATGCATATTCGTTAAAATGCGTGACTCTACTGCGGGGAAGGGGTTTATATTGGTATGAACACAATGTGAAAAAGATAATTGAGACCCTTGCTGGAAAAAAAATGAACAAATAAATAATGTCATATCCTTAGTTTAACTTCTGGTAAATGTATTGTCTCCTTTTACATTTTAACTTCTGGTAAATACAAACGAAATACATTTTGCCATCACATTTCTATGACATCACAAATTTTATGAATAAACGTATTTAGATCGAATTTAATCAAACTTGCAGAGTATAAATTCGAAATAAAATCGAAACGTTGCATACTTATAAAATTAATTCATCAATGAAATATGTGGAGATAACGAACAGTATTCGAGCTCAAAAGTCCATTAAACATTACAAAATAGGAGCAGGGCAAACACGGACCTCTAAGACATCAGAGGTGGGATCAGGTGCCATGGAGGCATTGACTTTTTTAAACTTCATTTATGGTAAACGTGTTGTGAATGAAATATATTATATCCTGTTTAAAATCTTATTGTCACCTACCTGGTTAACAAACAATTGACCAATAAAATACATCCCCCCCAAAAAAAAAAAAATAAATAAATAAATAAATAAAAAATCCTGAAATATTTATAAAAAAAAAGGGTCAAAATGAAAATAAAACACTTTTCATCAAACATTAACTAAAAAAAAAAAAAAGTTTTCATTTGTCGGATTTTGTTAATTGTGGATCAAGCTTCCTAGCTCGCACAAAATTTGAGGACATCAAAACCCTCTAAAACAGTTCACCATGCCAATGATTCTAGTGGTGAGTTTATTTAGAGTCATTAGAAAGGCTTGCATAAATTGACTCGTCTGCGAAGTATCGTCAAATAAATTGAACAACTCGGACTTCTTGAAAGGGGAAATAAACATTCTTCTTTGGGCAATATTTTAAAATAAATTTGCAAAATTGTTTACCTAATCATTTATTATCAAAAAATGAAAACGTTATCAGAGCAGAAATCTTCAAAATTGAACGTGTGTTAAAGTGCTTAATTGCAGTAAATGTATATACATTAAAATGATTGACTGTACTGCGAGGAAGGGGTTTACATTGGTGTGAACACTATATTAAACTAGATAATAGAGACCCTTGCTGAAAAAAATACAATAATGTTATCACCTATGTACATATCAGTAATGTTATATCCTTAGTTTAACTTCTGGTAAATGTATCTTCTCCCTTTACATTTTAACTTTTGGTAAATGTAAATGGGGTTCCTTTTTGTGCAGTAAATATCAATTATCATCAGATAAGGTCTTTATAATTTGAGGTAAAATCGCGTAACTGTTTCCTGAATGTTTGATTGACAAGAATCTTAGACCATAATTAAATCACGATTCTATGCAATGAATGAATCAATAAATACCATTTATGCATATCAAATCCATTAACCGGATACCCACGAGGAAGAAAAAAATGTGAGAATCGTTTTTATTTATTTGGCGTTTTCCTATTCATGAAGGGAGCAGAATTTCATAGAAATCCCCTTCCTACTAAAGATCAAAGGAAATGAAGCTAACATATTACATATCCACTTCCTGCTATCATTTTGAGTGGGTTTTCATACGTCATGTACTTATGAATTTATTCAAAACCGAACCATTTCATGATTTTGATGTTGATTTTAGCTAACATAATTCGTATATTTTTTTGTAAATTGTTTGAAAACAAAACACATCAATAATATAATAACAACAACCGATTGTTTCAAAATGATCGATGTAAATGTGAAAGATGTTATACCGTACAGTTTTACTGATCTGCTTGCGAGCGTGCGCACATGGTGTAGGGCTTGTGTAGGTGATCGCACCTTGTAGAGTATACAGGTGTGAGGACGAAGTATGAGTACCAAGTAAAGCTCTAGACATTACGTAATTTTACATATCTTTTAAGGACTGGTGGTGTGTTCCCGTTTTGCACACATTTGATAATTAGGTATAGAACAATAGGTGTGAAATATGTTTTGATAGCAATTATAGTCTGATCTCTGTCGATCCGGGATTTACCTGGAATTACCAGTATTTTAACAATGCACTATAATATAAATTTTGAAAATTTAATTTGTCCAATCCAACTGAAGATGAAGTTAATAATTTAGACAAATATCCTCATCGCAGTTACCCCTTTTACTCATAAAAATACAAATGAATGAGTGAATGAATTCATTCTTAATTTTTAAGTAGAAAGAGGGTGAGAGACAGAGATAATCATATGAAAATAGTTATAGTTTTGATTAGTATTTATGATATTTTTTATGGTTTATAGAATAGTTTTTTCTTATCGTGAAATCACAGAAATAAATCAATTAAAATATGAAATGCAAAATTAATATCTGTTTTTTTTTCCAATTCTTTCCATAAATTCTCTTTCTCCAAATTCCAAATTATGATATAGACTATAGCAATTAAGTAATTATCTGGACGAATTTCCGTTTTGCACACATTTTTTCAATACCTAAAATTCAAATGTGTGCAAAACGGGAACAAACCGGACTGAAGGGCCATCAAATTACGCACACATATTATCCCATTCCTACGGATTTCAAGAACTACATCCAGGAATACATGTACATTTAGAAAGGAATGATGTTTCACAGACGACTCCGAGAATGATAATTACATCCAAAATCTTCTGCTTATTTTAGTCTTATATTGGATTTTTAATAATTAAATATAGCCTCCCCCTTTCCAATGAAACTGCGATAGATGCATTCTTTAACCAAACCCCCTAAAAATATACATCTAAAATTTACAAAACACACTAAGAAAATATTAATTAATATCAAAAATCATGAATAGCATATAGGGTATATTACCTTGCATAGTCGTAAAACTATATCACCTATAGTAATTTATATCGACGGTTTGGTTTCTAATAGAATAAACACATTGCTTGACTTTCGCTACATGCACATTAAATAAAGTTCAAGGCTTATATAACGCTATTTGAAAAATGCAAAAAAAAAAAAAAGTTTAAAATTATCTTAGATACACGAGAATATATTTTTATTAGAAAAGTTATTTTCATTTTGTACTTAAAATATTCTAATATTTCAGCTTCTGTATTTTAAATATCATTACTCTTATATTTTTTTATTTTTCTTTCTTTCTGTTTAGTTTCGTTTTCATATAATTTCGAATGGAGATAACTCGCCTTTTAGACCAAGACTGTTTTTTCACCTATGATCGGTGGGCTGCACCGCGGCGGTGTGAATTACCTGGATGGCCGAACCGCGTGGGCATGCGATTTTCACCTGAGACACCTGTACTAACCGCGATGAGATTCACATCGCGGGGATGCGCAGTAAATGCATAAACCGCGTTGACTGTACTGTATGTGTTAGATGGTGCGACCGTTTATAGCCATTGAGAACATGAAAAAGCAACCGTTCAAATCACAACATTTGTACTATCCACAGTGCTATAACACTGTGTTATATTGTATCAGAGAGTTTGATATTTTATAAATATTGCAAATGTTCGCTTAGGCTGCATGGTTGCCCTCTACCCACTATTTGTTGTAGTATAGTTAAAGTCATATATAGCGTATTTCTGATAAGTTCAGACTAACTAAAATTAAAAAGATCTCTCTATTTGTTTTATTACTTTATATCAAGATAGGACTTTCCTGTAAATAACACAATTAAAATCAATCACGTTTCAAAGATATTAGAAATTAAAAAAAAAAAAAAAAAAAAAAAAAAAAAAAAAAAAAAACATTGATTTACTGACTCCGCATTAAAAAAATGGACATATTTTAAAGTCACTTTAACTATGGAAACATGGGGTTATTCAAATTAAAAATCGAGGAAAATTTTTATTTGAACGTAAATAACATATATCATGTTTATCTTCACTCAGTCTCGTGTTTTTATTTTTTAACTCAGATACGCCATATATAGCTTTAAATCATAGTAATATATGTAAAGATATAATTGGGTTTTTAAAGGAAGGTGGAACTTACACCCCCAGGGTAAGTTAAAAAAATTCTGCCCCCCCCATCCATCCACTTTCAAAAATAATGCTACATGCCTGAATCAAGTTTTCACATCAGTTTCTCATTTAAATTGATATTTTCTTAGTATAAATAGAAAAAAAAATGTGGATTCATTTTTTTTTAACGAATCTGGGAAAAGAAATTTAACTTTTATTGAGTTTTGCCACAGTTGTTTATGCAGATAGCCAGATACTCTAATTTCAAAATCATATGCAAATCTTAATTATGAATTATACATTTCTCTGAAGATAAAAGGGTCATACTTTTTAAAATAACTGACTATGAGAAAACCAAACAGGATAATCATGCAATTCTCATGATTGAAGCTAGGAGAAAATATAAGCCTGTGGAAATTTTATTTCAAGAGATGGCATTGTAGCAACCGCTAATGATATCACGGCGCTTAATGGTACTCATATCATTATGCGTTGCACTTTTAACGCTTGATGCCATAAATTATTGCATTAATGGTTGACCTTTTCAACCATTAATGTTAGATCGCCGCTTAATGATAAAATTATATCATTAAGCGTCACAAACGCAGAGCAGCCTTAACGATTAATGGAACAAGCAAATATTTACATGATAGACCGCTAATGATACAATCTAATGTATCATTAATCGTTGCAATCGCACATTTACTGATAAAAACTCTCACCAACCCCCTCCGCCAAACCGGGAACTGGACGTCATATGCATTTTAATTTGTAAGAATATGTGATATATACTTTTTTTCGGGAGGGGGGTGTCTATCATATTTCATTTCTGAAAGATCTTTGATGGTAAGATATTTTAACCACTACAACATTTCCAAGAACAAGGAAAAATAGAAATGGGTTACTATTGTGATTTGTGTTTAAACATCCTTCCGCGAATTACTTAAAAAAGAGATACTCAGATTTGATACAGCTGTTTTCATTAAACAGCTTAGTCGCTTTCAATTTTTATTGAAAGCAAAGTATTTAACATCAACATAATTTATCACCAAACGAAAGGACAATATCTTTTAGACGGCTGGAGATTGAAAACAGTACCTTGTGTCCAGTATTCTTCTTGTTGTCTCTGAAGAGGCATGACAATTGTCAGAACAGAATTGTATTTTTTTTTATTTCTTCAGTTGTTTATGATTCTTTGCAACGAGTATCTACTTTATGTGTATTTCTTTATATGAAGGGGAATGTTCCTCTGATTTAGAAGGTGATATTACGGAATGGAGTATTAAAGGGAGAAATAGAGTTAGACGTGGAATAGTGTATTAAAGGGAGAAATAGAGTTAGAGGTGGAATGGTGTATTAAAGGGAGAAATAGAGTTAGAGGTAGAATAGTGTATTAAAGGGAGAAATAGAGTTAGAGGTGGAATAGTGTATTAAAGGGAGAAATAGAGTTAGACGTGGAATGGTGTATTAAAGGGAGAAATAGAGTTAGACGTGGAATGGTGTATTAAAGGGAGAAATAGAGTTAGACGTGGAATAGTGTATTAAAGGGAGATATAGAGTTAGATGTGGAATAGTGTATTAAAGGGAGAAATAGAGTTAGACGTGGAATGGTGTATTAAAGGGAGAAATAGAGTTAGAGGTGGAATGGTGTATTAAAGGGAGAAATAGAGTTAGAGGTAGAATAGTGTATTAAAGGGAGAAATAGAGTTAGACGTGGAATGGTGTATTAAAGGGAGAAATAGAGTTAGACGTGGAATGGTGTATTAAAGGGAGAAATAGAGTTAGACGTGGAATGGTGTATTAAAGGGAGAAATAGAGTTAGACGTGGAATGGTGTATTAAAGGGAGAAATAGAGTTAGACGTGAAATGGTGTATTAAAGGGAGAAATAAAGTTAGAGGTGGAATAGTGTATTAAAGGGAGAAATAGAGTTAGAGGTAGAATGGTGTATTAAAGGGAGAAATAGAGTTAGACGTGGAATGGTGTATTAAAGGGAGAAATAGAGTTAGAGGTAGAATAGTGTATTAAAGGGAGAAATAGAGTTAGACGTGGAATAGTGTATTAAAGGGAGAAATAGAGTTAGACGTGGAATGGTGTATTAAAGGGAGAAATAGAGTTAGACGTGGAATGGTGCATTAAAGGGAGAAATAGAGTTAGACGTGGAATGGTGTATTAAAGGGAGAAATAGAGTTAGACGTGGAATGGTGCATTAAAGGGAGAAATAGAGTTAGACGTGGAATGGTGTATTAAAGGGAGAAATAGAGTTAGACGTGGAATGGTGTATTAAAGGGAGAAATAGAGTTAGACGTGGAATGGTGTATTAAAGGGAGAAATAGAGTTAGAGGTGGAATGGTGTATTAAAGGGAGAAATAGAGTTAGACGTGGAATGGTGTATTAAAGGGAGAAATAGAGTTAGACGTGGAATGGTGTATTAAAGGGAGAAATAGAGTTAGACGTGGAAAGGTGTATTAAAGGGAGAAATAGAGTTAGACGTGGAATGGTGTATTAAAGGGAGAAATAGAGTTAGACGTGGAATGGTGTATTAAAGGGAGAAATAGAGTTAGACGTGGTGTATTAAAGGGAGAAATAGAGTTAGACGTGGAATGGTGTATTAAAGGGAGAAATAGAGTTAGAGGTGGAATGGTGTATTAAAGGGAGAAATAGAGTTAGACGTGGAATGGTGTATTAAAGGGAGAAATAGAGTTAGACGTGGAATGGTGTATTAAAGGGAGAAATAGAGTTAGACGTGGAAAGGTGTATTAAAGGGAGAAATAGAGTTAGACGTGGAATGGTGTATTAAAGGGAGAAATAGAGTTAGACGTGGAATGGTGTATTAAAGGGAGAAATAGAGTTAGACGTGGAATGGTGTATTAAAGGGAGAAATAGAGTTAGACGTGGAATGGTGTATTAAAGGGAGAAATAGAGTTTGACGTGGAATAGTGTATTAAAGCAGAGACATATAAGAGAGGGACCGCTGACTCATTTTCGCGCCAAATTATCTTCCTGTTTTCGCAGCGCCCCCACCGGGAGGCATAGAAAGACTTCCTGTCATAACAGCTGCTCTGTTGTCTTCGCAGCCTTTGGGGTAAATATTGCGATTATATTCTATATTTTATTATATATAGCCTGTACGTTAATAACTATTTACATAAGTTGATTTCTTAGATGTATTTTTCCAGCTATAACGAGTTATATAAAAAAAAAAAAAACGTAGAACTTTAGATCATCAGATGTTGACACGCAAGTCATGGTCACATCGATACAATAATTTGAGTTAAAATTTTGTCTTGTATAAAAGTTGTTCCCATATATCATCATGATAATTGTAGACTCAGGCCCGTAAGAACCGGTGAGCAAGGGGAAAATAATTTTGCCAGTATACAGGCAAGTAGTTAAGTATCATTGTTAAGGGGGGGGGGGTACATCTGAAAATCTTTGACAAGCAAAAAAAAAAAAAAAAAGAGTAGAATTGTCGGAAATCCTATTTCATGGAGAAGGGGGGGGGGCAGCTTTCAGTGGATATTTTCAACAGTAAAAGGTTGTGTAAAAGGGTATGTTTGGAAAAGGGGAAAGTCCCCCCCCCCCCCCGATACTACATGTTACATGTCAGAGTGTATACAAAGCTTAACATTAGAAACTACTGTACAGTTACTATAATGTGTCCCTTAAAAAAATATTAAATTAAAGTCAGACAAACTATTTTTTTGGCTCAACCAAAATTTCTAAAATAGGTTGTGTCCCCAGAACTGAAATTCCCTCCCTCCTATGGGGCCTGAGAGTTTCTCAACATAAGACCTGATGATAGTCATGGAATGTATTATTTTATCTTAAATGTTGATGGTTTTATGTAGTCTGTCATATGATTGAATTTTTGTATATCCAAGAGTGAATAATCAGCATGTTAATTTTTTACATCATGTAAACATGTAGATACTCATTATCCAATTTTATGAAAATTGGTTCTTCATGTAATCTCCAGGTATGAAATCAGTTTCCTCAGCAACAGATACAGCTTGCCAGCAGTGGAAATGCAGAATGCTTATTTTAATGTGGAACTTTATTCCCACCACCATAGATCTATTAAGTGAGTGGCAATTTTCTTTCTATTATGTCACAATGATTTTAAAAAATATATCAACCTGCTACATGTAACTGTTAACATCTAAATTTGCATCAGGATCGATGTCAAATGCTGCCATGATTTAAAGATAATTATGCTCTTTGTGAGGGGATGCTCCGCCTTTAGGTGCCGTTGTTTTAGGGGGAGAATGTTTTTTTTAAACTGCTTTTATAGTGTGTGTGTGTGTGTTTTTTAAATATACATACAATTGCCCTAACCCAGGTTTCATCTCATGAAGCTATTAAATTCTTTATTCATTGATTTGCATTTTCCTGTTTTCAGATATTATGGTACCTCTACTGATTGATTCTACAAGATTCTAAAGTTTCCTGTTGTCTTTCAAAAGACCTTGACCTGCTTTATAATGGTGTTTTAACTGAGATCTTACGATGAAAAAGACAACGAATAGTAGTTTAGTAAGCTGCAAAGCTTAAAATTGTACCATGCTGCTGCATCAAACATGGCCAAACTCGAATCGCCACTGAAACAAACATTGGCTTGTATTACACTACTGTTGAGAGGTTTTTCAACAATACAGCAACTGAATTAATGATATCCTTAACTTTTAATGGTAAAATCTGAGCTATTCTCAGTCAAGGACATTTGTAAAGGCTTTTTTTATGACTTCTGAGAATTTAATGATTGAATATTTTTCCACATATTTTTCCACTCCTTGGACTGTAAATTCTGAGTAAAGAAAAGCTTATATGTGATGTACATTTCAAATTTCAATGTGATGTATACAAACTGGAATTTACTACAAGGCCTAAATGTGTGACAATAAAACATTAAGTCAACCAATACATATTTTGGTCTTTTTTGAACACCTTTTTCAAGTACATATATATATATATATATATATATATATATAGGTATATGAGGTTGTTTGTGGGCACCGACCTTCTAAACAGGTTTGTGGGATCTCGCATTTCTACATTGAATAGCTATGTCATATTCATGATTTAAGCGTTATATATGGTCCTTATATAATATATAATATAATTTTTGAGATAAGATTAAAAATGTTGTATATCATTGTGGGTCATTATTTTCATATATATAGAGCATTGTGGGATAAAGTATATACATCGCACAATGCTCTATTTATGAATATTATGACCCACAATATTATCACATGCTATATATATCATGTCCTGGATTTCACAATGAAAGACATAAGAATTAATATTTGATATAAATAATATATATGTATATTTACATATGTACAAAATAGAATGAATCATTAAGAACAGTTTTGGGGGATTCAATATAAGATTGTAACTATTACTTTTCAAGTATTTTGGGGTCATATTGCATATTAATGACTCATTGCGATATACGATTTATGAGATTCTGAACAAGATATTTTAGGGATATCCTCTCTCTCTATATATATATATATATCCCACAATCTCTTACATACACATATATATAGTGACAAAGATGATTAATCAAATAATGTCCATCCCACAATGTATTATTTATAATTTATTTATTCATTAAGCAATGTTAGATATTGAACGGCATATTTTATCTATACACCTATAGCTACTTATCCAAGATTTTCTTATATGCATATATATAGTGAACCACATTTAAGCATTGAATTCTTATTTTTGAAAGTAATTATACAGGTATAATCACTGCATTGATTCCATAATGTCCAATCCGTAACGTATTTTTATTGATTCAACATATAGGATAGCAGACTAATATTATGAGATTCTACACTACATATTTTATGCAATCGCCTGTCCCACAATTCGTTATATACATGTATATATATAGTGACCCACAAACAGCTATGATCACTATACGTTTATAACATAATGACCTTCCATTCGTGAATTATTTATTTAAACAATAAAGAGCTTATCAACCTTATATTATGAGATTTTAAAGACAATATCTTACGTATATGCTTACATATCCAAAAGTTTATTATAGACATATTTATATCGTGACCCACAACCAGGTATAATCACTATATTTATCCCACAGTTCATTATATACATATATATACAGTGACCCACAAACATGTATATTCACTATATTTATCCCACAATTCATTGTATACATATATACAGGGACCCACAAACATGTATATATACAGTGACCCAAAAACAGGTATAATCACTATATTTATCCCACAATTCATTTATACATATATACAGTGACCCACAAACTGTTACAAGCACTACATTTTTATATACATTATATACAGTGACCAACAATCAGGTATAATCACGTGCAATATATTTATCCCACAATTCGTCATATCTATATATACAATGACCCACAAACAGGTATAATCACTTCATCTATCCCATAATTTAGTCCGTTACCATAATATATTTACTATTACCATAATTTATTTATTCAACATACAGCTTATCAGCCATATATTAGAAATTCTTAACAAAATATTTTATCCCTGCGCCTACATATCCCACAGTTGCTATATACGCATAGAAAGTGAAATAAAATAGGTATAATCATTACCTTAGCCCGGTAATTTTCATCTCATAATATTTTATTCATTTATTCAATATTATGACATTATTAAAAATATTATTTCATGCATAACACCTATACTTATCCAAAAATTTCTTACATATACATGTAGTACTAGTGACCCACAAACTGGTGCATTCATTAGACTGATCCCATAATGTTTATCGTATCGTACTAATATTTTATATATCAATATACAGCTAATTAGCCTTATATTATGACACTCTTGCATGTTACACTTTTCTTGCAATCGCCTACTTTTCAAACAATTTCTCATATACATGTAAATCATGTATATAGTGACCCACAAACAGGTATTAGAATGTACTATACATTGATCCCATAATGTCCAACTCGAAAGTGTATTAATTATTTATTCATTATGCAACTTATCAGCCGAATTTATTTGATTCTTAACAAGATATTTTATCTAAACGCCTCCTTATCCCAGAATTTCTTTTAAATGTAATTATTATTTAACCAAAAACAAGTATAATCATCGCGTTTAAATCCCTTAATGGCCAATCCATAACGTATTTTGTTCTTTATTCAACATACAAGTTATCAAATTAATATTATTAGATTTTCACAATATATTTCATGTAATCGCCTGTTTATCCAACAATTCGTAATATACATATAGTGACCCACAAACTGGTATGATTGCTAAATTAATCACATAATGTCCATCCCAAAATGTATTATTTATTTCTTCAACACAGAGCTGCTTATCAACCTTATATTATGAGATTTTTAACAAGATATATTTAATCTATATATATGCTTACGTATCCAATAGTTTTTATGCATATTTAAAAATAGTGAACCTCAGAGTGGCATATAATCACTTTATTTATCCCACAATATATTTATATATACATATGTACAGTGACCCACAAACATGCAGGTATAGTGACTATAGTTATCCCACAATTCGATATATACATATATACAGTGACCCACAAACAGGTATAGTGAATATAGTTATCCCACAATTCGATATATACATTTATACAGTGACCCAGAAACCGGTATAATCACTTCATTCATCACATAATGTCCATCCCATACCATAATATCATTATAATATGATGATATTCTTATCATTGAAGAGAAAGGTTTAAAGCGTCAAGTGCCTGTGCATTGGTCCTAATAATTTACAGGAAGGGGGTGCACCCTGTGAAAAATTTTACATAATGTACAGTAGTTAAGAAGATTTTAAAGATTGTATGAATTTTGATGGATATATGCCGACACAACAAACATCAAAAGGCTAATTTAAAACTGCATTATTCCGACTAATATTATCTGCTGAACACACTCAACAAAATGTATTTGAAAGCAAATATATGACAAGAAATTTTACTCCCATTTTACACAACTTTGATATTATTCAATTAGAATTACTAATAGTTAAACATCTCATTTAATAAATATTCTTATTATAATCGACCTTCATAATCCACCCATTTCAATTCAATTGACTGAGTATTAACGAAGAATTTTTTACAACCAGGGTTTTAATTTGCCCGTACAGGTCCGACAGCACCAACCCATTTTACCAACACTCGAATTTTGACAATGGAAGGACATTTTCAATAAAGAAGTGATAAATTTTATACCGAACACATCTATCGTATTCTGTATCATAAACCGACAATGCAAACGGCGTGATATCTGACATGTACATTGTGAACAGAATCAATAAAGTTAATTTTGATAACTGGTCATCATGGTCATTATTTAGGGGATTATTATTGAAGGATGATTCTAAGATTTGATCCTGAGAGAGGATTTTGGGGCGGGCCATGTCTCTTTTATTGTTTCCTCACAAACCAACCTAATTTGAATACAACTTTATTTTGTACGATATGGGTATCGATACACACAGATTAAAAAAAGAAATTCGTGATACATGTATGTTGATATTGAAAAATATATATCATTTTTCATATCTGTTCTGTAAGTTAAAAAAATATCAAAAATTATAAAAGGTTTGGTATAACTTTAGGAGTAAGGGATTGAACGGAGACCCGCTGAGAAAACTGCGTTTAAAGAGGTTCGCTCCTTAGATTTTGAGCATATTTTTGGTTTGATGTCTATTAAAAGAAATCTGCATATTATTTTAGTTCCTTCAATAAATTTTGAGTCTACAATGCCAATTAAACTATATTCAATTAAAATTCCAAGATTAAATTCCATACCAAAAGCATTAGGAGAGGAAATATATCTTCTGACGGAAGTTTTTTTTTTTTCAGAAAAAAAATGAGATTTTTCTTTTTCAAAGAATTTACACCACTGTTAAGTTTGAATTCCTATTTTTCCATGCAAGTTGCACACAGAGTTATTCTGTGCAGTGAAATGTTTTATCTTGGTCCCAAATTATTCATCAAATTAACTGCCATGAATTTTATTATCATCTTGTGAAAAATATAGCAAATTTATTGTGAAAGTCCAGATAAAATAATAGCCTCACTTTATACTAAAAATTGACACCATTTAATAATATCTATGAAAAAAAAAATTACATAAACCCCCACATTTAATTTTTTTTAATATAATTATAACCATTCTGCTGAAATTCAGCAAAATCTTTATATTCTGAAATGATTGACTGCTTGTTTAATGTTTAACGCCGATTATTCTGTTTAAATGATCAGTTTTTGAAAGTTTTGGTTTCTCTGGCTGCCCCCGATGAGCCTACTCTTTTTCGAAATCCAGAGAAACGATCTTGTTGTAATCCTTGACACGGGGCACCATTTAATGTCCCATCCAACGGACTTAAAAATACGTTTTCCATTTTTAATGAAGCTCTATGTGTTGTATAAAAAAATATACTACTGGGTATTTTTAATGCTTTTGTAACATGATCCATCTCCTTAATCGCAGTAATTAATGCGTTTAAACAAACAAAAAAGACTGCGTTTATTGCTTTTAAATGCAAAGCACAACTCGTAAAAATGCATACGCCATATTAGTTTTCCTATCTCCGATATAAGCAACGGGGTATACTTTTCGCATTTGTTATACCTGACTGTTTTCTTGTCAGGGGTACCTGCGTGGAATGTATGACAAGTGTTCCTGTTGGTTATCTTACATTACCTTTGTTTACATTTTATTGCGTCGCCCGCATGGCACAGTGGTTAGAGCGTCTGGTCTAGAGTCGCGGAGTAAGGAGTTGATCCTTACGTCGCGGGTTCGAATCCCACTGTGGGACGTGGAGACCTGTCCTTCGGATGAGACCATAAAAATCGAGGTCCCGTGTCGCAGAAGGTGCTGGCACAAAAAAGATCCCTCACTGCTCAAAGGCCCTAAGTGCCGAGTATAGGACAAAATTCGCAGCTCTCACTGGCAAATTGTGGCGTCTCCATATGAGTGAAAAATTCTCGAGAGGGACGTTAAACAACATACAAACAAACAAACATTTTATTGCAGTTCACGTGTATTTGTGTTTGTTTTTCACTGACCTGTGCAACTGATGTAAGTTTCTTTGGTAACTTTGTTTTCTGCCGTGGAAGGAGTTACTTTTGTCGCTACCCTAGAGTTTTACAATTGCTATGTAGAATACAATACGTAACCGGTGAAAACTGATTACATTAAACTGTGACCAAGTTAACGGCTTATTTTGGGTCCGTACAGGTAACGGAAAATGCAAAGTAATATGGTGGACAAACCTAGATTTCTTCCCTTTACGAATCGCGTTCAGCTTTAACTTATAAACCGTATCAAATAAAAAGGAATTTTCTGGATTGCCGTACTGACCGGTTATATGTACCGACTTTGGTCCAAACGTACATTGTATCAGGATATATCAGTTTATCATTACAACACTACATAAGCATCAAAACATTTCTTGAAAATTTACCAAACATTGACTTTTTATGAAATATTTGTAATGTGTAAGGATATTATTTTAAACAGTGGAGGATGCAGATGAGAACACATAATTTTGGCTTAAAGATTTTCAATCCTTATGCTTTTTCGGATACTTGCAGTTTCGGCCCAAGATACAGATCATCGTGTAAGATCTCATAGATGGCAAAATCAGACTTCCGCGTATGTTCTAAGTCATTAACATGTTTCTATTTCAACACAATTACTTTAAACATTTTAGTATAATAACAGTTTTTTCCTTCACATGTATATACATATAAACGTATCTTTAAAAATGTACATATTAGGGATGTCAATTTTACTTGGGTAGCCTAGCCGAATAACCGGGGTCTTTAGTCTGTAATTCCTTGTCAAAATGCTTGTACACTCAATAGCAAATCAAGCCACTGTCACACCTATACTTTATGCTTCTGTATATCAATTAAAATTAAAATCTTTACCGCATATCTTGTCCTTAAGTTCACTTTATCAAATACTAACTATGGCTTGTAATTTCTTCTCCAGATGCTAATACATGTATAAGTAATTGAGCGATCAATCGTGTCTATAATTCCAACTCATTTATTGATCCGCTTGACAGCGGAACAGTTCGACTGTTTTTTTTTTTTCATCAAAATTTAAGAAAAGCCTGTGATAATTCTTAATTATGCAAGTTTTGTGCAAACAGCAAATTCCACTATGGAATTTATTTTATTAGAATTTAAGTACGTAAACATTCTAGTTGAAAGTAATTTGGTTCGCAAATCAAAAGGTCTAAGCTTTGATAACAACCGAAGAAAAAATCGATTTATAGATGAATTTAGATTACAATAGCAAATTTTGAACGTCAGTAACCGAGTAAAAAAATATTTAGTCGATAGTCTTTATGTCCGAACGATAGTCGAGTACTCGAATACTCGATGACATCCCTAGTACATATAATAAGCCTAATAAATTCTATCTTTATGTAGTCTACTAACTTATGTTCCAAGTTTTATTAAAACTAGCTGCAGATCTGTAGCTCGCTGCTCTGAAAAAAAAATTGTGATGGGTGACCAGAGAGCTACAGTGCCACCCATAGAAAAACAGTATATTTATTACGCACAAAAAGTTACGCTCAGTTTTGGATAAATTTCTCCAAATTCTTACCTCAACTGCAGAAAAGCTCGATATTAAAATATTCCTTTGATTTCTGTCAACAACTCTCATATTTGATATCTGCACGAAGCGCGTTGGACCGCATTATCTTGCCGCCCAAAATGGCAGTGTACATAGGCAAAATTTTCGACGGTTTATATTTAAGACCCAGGAGGGCTATTTACACCGGCTATAAGGAATGTTTTGTTGTGGAAATAGTAAAAGAATATGTTAGGTACACACGGGTAGTAATATTTTGAGATGGCACTTTGAAAAACACAGAGAAATTTATCGAGAAAAAGCGCACTTTTTGTGCGCAATAAATATACACTTTTTTTTCAATGGGTGGCACTGTAGCTCTCCGGTCTGTCAATATTTTTTTCCGCGGAGCTACAGTTCTGCAGCTATATTAAAACTGGACGAAAACTGTAGAAAATGTAGCACTTCGAAAATGTATTTACAGAAAAATAGACAAACAAAAGAACGGCCATCCCAGACCTTAATCACATAAGCTAAACATATACATGTATTTATGTTCCATTGATTGCCTAGAAACCTTGCCGAGTTGACGAAGCTTGTTTTTTGACCAGACAGGCAGAACCAGTAACACAGTGTTGAATTGAAAAAATGTCATTTAATCAAAAATGACGAATATAAAACTTGTACAACTAATGGGGGTCAGAAAAGACTAGAAAACATTGACAAACAAAGAGTATTTTCAATAAGTATTATGCAATCCGACCCCCAACAAACATAACATAAAATTACATGAGAATCAACTTCTCAATTACCTACAAAACACAACCTGCCTGTCCACAAAAAAGGTGGGTTATATAAAAAATAAAGGCCGGGCAGGTGAAAACAATTGAAAGTTGAGGAGGTAGTTATGGGGTTGGATGGAGGGTAATGATAGTTTGCGTTGAAAATTTTGCGTGGCTTCTCCTTTCAGTAAAATAATAAACAATGATCACATGATGGTGAGCAGCCACGCTGATTGGCTAAAAAGGCCAAACTGTGGTTTGGGTAAAACTAGATCATGGAATATTAATACAGAAGTCAAAGAAGACCTTTCATTAAGAACATATTTTATATCGAGTAAAGTTTCCAGTTTAATTTTATGGCCAAATATGAAAAATATAGAACACCGGAAAATAAAAGTTCAAGATTTTCAATAATATCGGAAATGAAATGCAGACCGTGAGACACAGTTAATTCTTTTTAACTACATAATTTTTTTTTACCTTTTTCGTGGTCTATAAACCTTCTCTTAAGAATCCGGGATCGTTTCCCATAAGTTCCCATTTGTATTACATGTACGTGGCGTGTTCGGTTGTTTTTTTTTTCACTATGTGAAACCAACTTTATTTTCACAATGTGAAAATAAAAAACGTTCTTTTGAGAGTTCCAAAAATATCACTCTCATTCAATAAATATTACAGTGTTTCACTGTTGAAAATGTAACAAACTGTATATTATACTTTCCTGTTAAACACTAAAATCTGATTGGTTTAGACGCATTTAACAATCCGTATTGTTACCCTCAGCGTTTGCAACACACTTGACAGCGGGTAACATTACGAAAATGTCACATGCGTGCAAATCATGCGCGTACGGTTTGCCGTAGATATCCCAAAACGTCAGTTGTGCGTTTGAAAGAAGCCGAATAAACTTGACGTCAATAAAAGCTTGCGTCCGATGTAGCTTACTTGAAAACAACATACGCGAACGAAACAAACTTTAAATGATAAAGGACTTTTCGAGTATCAAACAAAAAAAAAATAATAAAAAATAAAGAAGTCGGTAATTCTTTTTCGAAGCTTTCTTACTGAGAAAAATAGAAGCTTGGAGTTTGAAAGTTTTCTAAACGATCGACAATTTTTTTGTTGACATCCTAAATCAATAAGACATTCAGTGTAATAAAATAAATGGTGCCTGTTGTGGAGGGTAACATTCAATTTCAACTGTTACCCTCCAAAACAGACACCATTTATATATTATTATTTAAATATTCTATGCTGCTGTAACTTTTACTTAAATATGAAGTACACTACTATCAATGTTTATAAATCAAGTTATTATTCTTATAATCCTTAACAGAACTGGGTAAATAATGATAAAATTAATCTAAGATTACCAAAATCAAGATTCAATGAATTTACTCCACATGTCTGTAAACAAGTTTTGAAAAGGGGGGCATTCCCTACATGAAATTCTGTCTCTTATATTTAGTGATTTGACGGTGCTTAAAAAAGTCTATAATATGTTATTCGCGACGCGTTTCTGTAATTGAAGGTATGTAGCTCATAAAAAAAATGGAATGGACGAGTACGATGTATCCTTTTTTCAGATCATTTTTCCATTACAAACCTGCCAAAGACGCAGTCATTAAGTGGAAGTGGTGGGGTGTCAACTGAGTAAAATATTTGAGAAGCAAATAAAGTAACAGTTTTTTTTTTTTTTTTTTTTTTTTTTTTTTTTTTTTTTTTTACAATTTGAAACCTACTGCGAGCATTTCCTAGTAAACATGTTACTATATCTTCTTTTTGTACAGTTTTACCCGAAGTGTAGGTGTGGGCACAAAAATTCCATTGCCCCCTCAAAAAAAAAAAAAAAAAAGATAGGACACTAACCTCATCTGCCCTTCCCCTGTGATTACGCTTATGCTTGGAGCTAAATTCAGATTATAAGGGTGCCTGGTCAACAGGCTAGGTAGATAAATAGCTTAAATTCGGCCTTCTTCAACCTCCTTTCCCCTTCTCTCCCGTAGAAATTGATGATTAAGTTCCAAGGTATTGAGAAAATGCATATCATACTTGATCAATTCTATACTGAAAACATTGTGAATTTTGGTCAGAAAAATCTAACCCCCCCCCCATCCCCACCCCCGCACCATCACCGTCACATTTATATAATTGAAGAGTATCAAATATTCCAATAATGCATAATGCAGTTTTGTTTTGTTTTTATGAAACACGTTTCTTAGGATTTTTCCTCATACTAATTGTATGGTAACAATTGTCAGCCCTTGTTTTGCAAAATTAAACACACGTTTACAGTTTATCGATTGTGTATATATTAAATTAATTGTTAAGGTTTACCTGTGTATGAAATGGGAAACAATTTTTATCACATGTTTACCACTTTATCCCGTGGATATCACTCATTAGATATTTTTATCATATACCACTGCTGCGACGTCACAATGGGTTTTGCATGAAAATGATGAAGTAAATAGTGTGGATTCATAACATAAAAACAATCTAAAATATTGATAGTTATTAAAAAACATGTGATAAAAATAATTGCTAAGGCTCGGGGATAAAACACACAACTCGTTGGATAAAAATCGTATCCAACCACAAAGCATGGGAGATTCTATATTTCTCCAATTACGTGTGTTCAAAAACCGTCAAACATTCCGGATTTCTCCAATTTAGGGTGATTTTCTCCTCTTCAGAGAATAAAATTAAAATTACCCTATAAAAGTGTGACCACAGCCTTTTTAAAATAAAAAAAATTGTATTTAGAACTGCTGCATTTTTGGATAAGCGTTACATTTTCTCCACAATGAAATCTATACCTTTTTAGAAATTTGTTGTGTAATTCCGTATATGACGGTTTTATATATGTAACAAAGATTCTGTGAAAGTCACATTAAATTTCATTCATTGGTATAAGAGGGGTTGCGGATAAGAGATGGGTACCCCAAAGCGTAACGGATGGACGGACGTACAAACTGACGGCCTGACACCCCCATCACTATATACCCCCCTGCTTTTCAAGCGGGGGTATAATAATTATATGGCCAGAAGTAGGTATTTTGAGTGACACAACTATTGTTTATTTAAAATGCAGTCTTCGACTCAATTTGTAAAACAACTCATGACATCTGTTATTCACTTTCGTCAATTATCAATTATTAATACAATTTATTTTGTCATTCAGAGAGTTCAGGGACTCTGTACCTGATACTGCCCAACCATATATAAATAAGAAGATTGAGTTTCGTTTCATTTTATCTGCTTTTTCTGTAGAAGAAGCACAAACATCAAATGGGGTGTGATACATGTTAGCATAATACATAACATGCACTTTGTGTTTATAGTGTAAACAGGATATTTTATAAATATCAATGCATATGCAAACATGTTTTATTTCTGCTAAACATGCCAAGAAATCCCGTCCAGTTTTCCACAGCGATGGGGTCAATAAAAGTGTAATTGATGCAAATCACCCATATTTCCTTAACGCTGGCAAGACAATTAACGGCAGCAGATTTGAGGGGGTGGATCCTAAGTTTTCAGTTTTCTTAGTTAAAGAAAAATAAACTTCTACCCCAAGAAGTAGCCTCCTATGCCCTGAAAAAAAATAGTTCCTGTCAAAAACCTTTATTTATTTACAAAGTACGTAAAATGTCTCAGGCACAGGTACCAAAATTGTAAAAATAGACTGGAAGGAAATAAAAAAAATCAAAAGAAAAAAATAATGATTCTATATGTATGGAACTACAATTGACGGTATGATACCATAATACGGCGCAACCAAGTTCATCGTGCCCGATGTTAATTTATACTATAGGAAAAAAAATATTTTGATATGGAAATACTTAAAAATTTGAAAGGCATCTAATTTTTAATGAACAATTAGTTTACTATAATTAATTTAACTTTTCTTTTCCTTTTATTTTACTTTTTTTAACCGCATTTGATTTGGATGGAACCCCCCCCCCCCAAAAAAAAAAAAAAAAAAACGGGGGAAAAGGTGCAAAGGCTTCTAAATAATTAGTATTCTCGTTTTAATTTAAACCCAGTAAAACTTAAGATCCCTCCCTCAAAACTGATGAATTAATTGCCTCGCGCACATCTCCCTGGGGGAAAATAACAGATTAACGCTAAGTCGGCTTTTATTGAGTTCGCTCTACAGCTAGAATGCGTACCTTTTCTTGGCATGGATGGGCTCAGTTATTTAAACAAATTTTATTAACAAGTGAATGAACAATTAAGTGTATCTTCATTTCAAACGTCAGAATAGTGTCATCTTGACATATTATATGTAGTGTTTGTGCATCAGACTCCCAAACCTAAAAAATATCTTCAGAAACTTTTATGTTATCCGTATGCTCTATAGAGCTACTTGCTGATATGAAATGTCGCTTCAAAGTTCAAATCAAAAGATTACGCTCCCAGAGAGGGAATCTATCCATTGGAACTTCTTAATGAAGAGTGAACCCTCCCGAAATTACCTACATCTGATACAGAATTAGTGGTGTTCAGCAATAATTCTGTTGGATAACGTTTAAACTTGAAATACAAGGCAACTTTCAAACACTTACACACTATATATCAAATATGTATATTATTGACGTGTAATTCATACAGACTTGTTAAGTAGGCATATCTCAATAAGCTACTGAGTTGAGCTACTGTTAAGTTCATAAATCAAAATTTCTCTGTGTACATCAATACGCGTGAGTATACACGAAAATCGTATTCAAATCGAGAATCAAATATTTAAATTTCATGAGATTGCATGTTCACTAAATGACAAATCATTTTTTTTTCAAGCACAAGTCATTTTTTACTCCGTGGAAGCAGCTGCAATAAAATGCCATATTGCATGTAAAACGTGTATTCGGGCTGATCTTAAGAGATATGGATTCTTCGAAAAAAAAATAAAAGAATCTCTCTTTCTCCGACCCCAGTAAAACATTTTTTAAAACGATATTTTTGGTGATAAAATATGCAGAAAGTTCGCTGCACTTACATTGTATTATCACCGACAACATTATGTGCCGATATGTATGCAGGGACCATTCCATCGTCCATTCTTCATAAAGGGAAAAAAGTCTCAAATTGGCGTCGGTGTTAATCTGTATCAATGAACGACATGTACAGTAAGGGTAGCCAGGTACATATTATCGCCGGCGAAAAAAATGTAAGGGTGGCGATATTCACTGTCAGATACATCCTAAGAATTCCTTGCCAATTTAGCATTGAGCTGAACACAATAAAAGTGCTACTGATATTCTCCTAAGAATGATTCGAGAAAATTGATTGTAGCTAGAAGCTTTGGGAAAAAATAAAAATAAAATAAAAAACAAATATTTCCTTCGAATGTCATTTATAGCATTCATTTCCTGTATCAAATATGGTCAGTTATTTTGCTACCATGCGTTCTTCTTTTCTTACATGTGGAATGTATTTCAATTTAATGAAGAATTAATTTTGATTCAAGCCCCAAAATATTTCTGAATTTAAGGAGAATCCATAGTTGTGCAAGTCCTGCTAAAACACCGCACGTTACATGTACCCTACCCTCATATTTCACTTACCCCTTCAAAAAAGGGAAATATGGCCTATTCACACCTTTTCTACTATGCATTCAAAGGCACATTTCTCTTTTTTTTTCACAGACACTCTCCTTTCCATCTATGCCCTTAAATCAGACCATTCCATCCCGTATACATTTCCAGATATTTGTATGGGAAAAAATGTATTTTTTAATTGGTATTACTTGCATGCTCAATGAAATGGAGTAAATTAAGTACTTATGCTTTCTATAACATCAAATTAAGGGTTACAGTTTCGAACATTTAATTTCTTTTCTTATTTTACTTTGTTTATTGTTTACTCGTTTATTTCCTGCCATATGTTTATTTTATAGTTTTACTCATTATTGTTATTGAGCACGTAGGATATTGAAATCATTACTTCCCCCACCCCCCTCCAAAAAAAAATGTTGAAAGCCCTCATATTGTTCTATGAGAATAAAGTTTTAAAGCTTTAATTTGAAATTTGTAAAAGTTTGCATCCTTTCCTCAAAACTGCTGACATCATTTGCCTCGCACTACTCTCATGGGAAATATAAAGATTAGCGTTAATTGCACTTCGATTCAGTTCAGTCTAAAGCATCCACAGAATTTCTTCCCTCAAATCAGCAACTACGATCCACACTCACTAGTTAGCGGCCGACATCGGCATTATGCAGTACTACATATATATATGATTGTGGGTCACGTGAAAATGCAATAGTCGGGCAGTACGTTATTAGATGCAAGTGAAAAGAAAAAGTATGCGTATTTCAGAATTTTAAAAGATTTTGAAAGAATTATTCTACATGTATGAAAAAACTGATCACCTATTGTAGCCCCACCATTTCCCCGAGGGACATGCTCTAAAAAAAACTGAATTACACTTTATAAGAAAGCTTTAATATGAATTTTAACTTTTCTGACAAAGTGGTTATTGAGAAAATTTTTAAAAGATGTCACTAAATTTTCACTAATTCATAGTTATACTTCCCTTGAAAGAGGGCATGGTCCTTCATTTAGACAAACTTGAATCCCCTTTATCCACGGATGCTTTGTGGCAAGTTTGGTTGAAATTGTCTCAGAAGTAGATCTACTTATAATGAAAGAAAAAGTGAGCAAGCTCACATACCCCACGCTCCCCCAAAACTCGACAATGCAACACGCAATGAATGGCACAGTGCATTTTAAATACACAGTATAATTCATGAATTTGTTTATATACTGTACTTATGAAATTATTTAAGGCAAAGCACCAATTTGATTGGGGGGGGGGGGGGGAGAGAGAGAACTATCCAAGATTTTGTGTGTGTATTAAATCATTAATATTTTGATCTCAAAATCAATAGGGGTCTTTTAAGGTCATAAAATATTTCACATAAAGTTTCATTACAAAAGCTGATTCCAGTGGATTTCCTTATTACCTAGTTGGAAAGTTTCTTCAATAATAGGCATTAAAACTCTTAAGGCAAAAATAATGGAATCGGAATTTCCTGGTAATATGCACATACACACACTGTATACTAAATATCTGCAAAGTTTGACCAAATCTGTGCAGCGGTTTAAGAGGAGTTGCACTGACAAACTGTTCATCTCTATATTCAAGATATGGCCAAAAATCTAAGTTGAAAAGTGCCGAAATTCCCAGAAAAATAATGGAATAGGAATTTCCTGGAAATATGCACATTTACACACTGTGTACTAAATATCTGCAAAGTTTGACCAAATTCTGTGCAGCGGTTTAAGAGGAGTTGCACTGACAAACTGTCCATCTCTATATTCAAGATATGGCCAAAAATCTAAGTTGAAAAGTGCCGAAATTCCCAGAAAAATAATGGAATATGAAATTCCTGGAAATATGCACATTTACACACTGTGTACTAAATATCTGCAAAGTCTGACCAAATTCTGTGCAGCGGTTTAAGAGGAGTTGCGCTGACAAACTGTTCATCTCTAATTTCAAGATATGGCAAAAAATAAAAGTTGAAAAGTGCCAAAATTCCCAGAAAAATAATGGAATATGAAATTCCTGGAAATATGCACATTTACACACTGTGTACTAAATATCTGCAAAGTCTGACCAAATTCTGTGCAGCGGTTTAAGAGGAGTTGCGCTGACAAACTGTTCATCTCTAATTTCAAGATATGGCAAAAAATAAAAGTTGAAAAGTGCCAAAATTCCAAGAAAAAATAAAGGAATCGGAATTTCCTGGTAATATGCACATCTACACATTTTGTCCTAAATATCTGCAAAGTTTGACGAAATTCTGTGCAGCGGTTTATGAGGAGTTGCGCTGACAAAAAAACAGGACTGACGGACTGACTGACTGACTGACTGACTGACGGACGGGTCAAAAACATTATACCTCACGCAACTTGTTGCCTGGGGTATAATAAGAAGAAGCTGAAAATGTGAAAAAGTTTACAGAAGAATGACAGACAAAATGTGATCCGGAAAGGTCACGAGCTTTCAGCTCAGGTGAGCAAAATATGTTAACCCCAGCACCAATAATATCGGCACATGAATAAGAATAACGCGAAAATAATTTCCAGATAATCAATTCTACTGAAAAAAAATCTATGTCGAAGTACATGTATATACAACGAGAAAAAAAGGTTAGACTGATTTATCAGATATCTCAAGAAATACGGTATCTTGACATATCATAATGATATACACCAATCCTGGACACAATTTTCTGACCAAAACCTTTCCCCTACATTATTTGGAGTTATGCTAGATAAATACAACTTGTTTACTTATTTATCTGCCATACACTTTGCCTATCCTTCTCTCTCGCTCTCTCTCTCTCTCTCTCTCTCTGTTTCTGTGTGTCTCAATATCTCTCTCTCTCTCTTTTCACGACCTTAGTAAATATTCTTCAACACAAAATATCGGCGACAAAATGTGCAAATATTCACAGTACATATTGTCGCCGACGACAGAATGTGCTCGACACATTCCGGCCCAAACGTTTCGAAGGTCGACTTTAAATTCAAAGTAATACGAAATTGACCAAGCTGTTAGAATAAATTGACTGTATTGAATATTGATTTTGTTCTCTTTTTTAATTGAATTGTATTCTTACCAGTAAAAAAGTATTGTGATTTGTACAGTTAATTAATGTTATATTGATGTTGAATAATATGCTGTTGTGTTGTAATCATGACAAGCTAATTCAGAGAAACTGTGTCCCACGCTTAAGGAAAAAAAAAAGCATGCGCTGATCGGGAAGGGGGGGTCCGAGGGGGGCACTTTAAGAAGGGCGGACGGGGCCATGGGGAGTTAAGGTATAAAATTTAATTGCAAAGACTCAAATGCTTCTTTAGATATCGCCCGGAAATGAAAGTTTTACACACACACAGAATGTATGAATTTACGACTTTGACCTTTGACCTAAAAGTCAATTGGGGTCTTTCTTAGACCATAGGGAGTTGTGGTATATAATTTCACTGCAAGAGCTCAAAGGCTTCTCGAGATATCGCGCGGAAACGAAAGTGTCAAAACAGACAGAATTTATGAATTTACGACCTTGACCTTTGATCTTTCGACCTCAAAATCGCCATGGGAAGTTGTTGTGTAAAATTTCATTGCAAAAGTCCAAAAGCTTCTCGAGATATCACGCGGAAACGAAAATGTTACAGACAGACGGACAGCCCTACGGTCGGACGGACGGACCGAAAATAATATCCCCCACTTTCAGTAAAAGCGGGGGATAAAAGGTCAGTCTTATGATCTACACATCTATTATTAATTGTAATATTGGCTTGATCATTGACCTCAGAATACAGGGATCGCAGTGGATGTGAACTTTATCAGATATGAATCAGCAACCCCACCCCAACTCACCACGACTTCAAACTCTATAAGTTATTTGTATCATAGATATTCCCTCTCTAAATTGGCGAAAATATTAAATATTTCTTCTATACTTCATACAATTTACAAAGCTATAACAATTTTTTTTTATAATCAAGATTCCGAGCTTATAATTAGAACCGCAAATTAAATATATACACTGTACCTATATGGTATTTAGAATTGTTGTTTAGATTTTTAAAAGAAGTGTAATCTTTGCGTGTAAGTCGATCACATAAAATAAATGTGCTTAGGCGAGTTATACATGTACATGTACGTGTGAATATAACGAGTTTTCCCGACGGTGAGTCGATTCTGACTGGGGTGCATAGTCCTAAGAGCAAGTTGTAAGTTATCAATAATGTAACTCTTTTGTCTCTATAAGCTGTTTTTAAATATATCGTTTTCGACTGATACATAAAAAGAGAGAAGGCTTGCAACTCTTTTCTCATCGTTTGCCTCACCTCGCTTAAACTTCGCCTGATTATTTATCGAAAGCATAAGAAAAAATGGAATATGCATACACCAATAAATTCGTTATACATTCTTCTTCCTTTTCATATTTCCATTTAATTTTTATGTGCCCCCGATTTGTAAATATTTCGATTAAATCACCCACATCTAGGGTAAATTTTGTTGATGTGCACCAGCTGGGACGGAAGTGCAATAACGGTAACTCTAACTTTATAAATGTTCTGCATTTTAAAAAAAATTCCAAGCTTTGCAATAACAATATTGTGAAATTTGGTTGTCTAAGTCTTCTGTTAAAAGTTAATCTTCATCCATTAGAATTTGCTAGTTACAGTTATCTTGTTATTCACAGAACTTACCGTTACATGTTATATGAAGAGAAAATTCGGGATTTATTCCTTCTCGCATTTAATGTTCCGAATGACATTACACGTAATGATGATACCCGAAAATACCGGACACTTCCGTCCCAGCTGGTGCACATTAACAAAATTTACCCTAGATGTGGGTGATTTAATCGAAATATGTGACTCGACACCAGATTTAAAAAGAAAAAAAAATGGAAAAGGGGGGGGGGGGGGTCCATACCCCAAGTGCCTGTGCTACATACAGTACACATTATATGCATTTATCACGTGACTGTCAAATAACGTGACCAAACCAAATTCATTACAGAGCGGTGTATACAATGTTATTTCAAATAATATTTAAAGCCATGTGATAATATAGTACCTTTACAAAAATAAATTCAGTTTAAAAAGGTATGTATTTATGCACGTTTATATTCCGTTGCTTTCTTCGAAGTACCCCTTAACACTGCTGCGAATTCTTTTTCTTTTCTTTTTTTTTTCGGGGGGGGGGGGGGGTAGTCAAAGATTTGTTTTCAGGTAAGTTGTTATTTTTTTTTCCTTTTAATACCCCCTTTTTCAAAATCAATCCTATATATGTGCTTGACATTTATTTTTTCTACATTGCACCTAAACTAGAATTAAAAATTCTAGAATAATACAATGTTGTTTTTTTAACCCCGTTTCTCTCATTATGTTTGGCTAGTACTTCAGTAGATGTGAACAAGTACATTATGTAAGATGGCATGGATTGCTTAATGAATGTGTGTCATTTAATCATTGAATCATATGATAAAACAATTATTGCTTTTTTTTCGGTCAATACGATGATTTAGACACCTTCGATTCGAAGTACAATATTCACATCGCCCTTCGGGCTCGGTGAATATTGTACTCCTCAGGTGTCTAAATCATCATATTGACCTCAAAAGCCAGCAATAATTGTATAATAATTATTAGTTTTCAGAACGTTAACAATTTACTGGCGAAGTTCATACTTATTTTCATGCCTTTGTTTTTATACTTTACTACGGATAACTCTTTTCTACAAGGTCCCTAAAAATTAATGTAATTTTTCATTTAAGTTATCTTACTTTTTGAAACCGATCTATTGAACTGCTGGTCAATATACTGCGATCTATTGGACCGCAACGTATTTCGGAAAAACCGATCTGGGTTTCGAATTTATATGTAACATTGAACAGACGTCAGTGGTAAACAATAATTTGAAACAATGCTCGGCTGTTGGCCTCGGGCAATAGAACACACTGAGGCACAGCTGCTCTAGATCTGTGCACCTCGGGAAAAATATTCTGGTCTATTGACTGCTCAGGCATTAAATAATTGTATAGCATAGGCGTCAAAAGCAAATTATAGCGAGGGGCTAATTGAAAGTGGGGGGGGGGGGGTTAAATCTTAAAAAAAAAAAGTAAGCTTCAATTTTCAATTCTAATGCCTATATTATGTATACCTTAGCAAAAAAGTGGGGGGTTAACCCCCCTACCCCCCCTCCCGGTTCCGACGCCTATTTATAGTGTGGACCGAGGCACTTCCTGGTATCGAAGATGTCGAGTGTCATCCCTTTTTTTATGTACATTGAAATATGATTTTTTTTAAAAAACTGGATTTCAGCGATTTCCGATTTTTAATATAATTAGTGAATTTAAACACTCAATACACAAAATACACTATCCCGAAACGAAGCCTCTTTTACTAGAAGCAATGTATCTCTATAATATAAGTTACTAAGCAAAATGATCGAGTGCGAGTAGTTTTTTGGTGGAAAACTTTACATTGATTAAGAACCGCTGTGTTTATGTCTTACAAAACAAATATCTGCATGGTCAGATGCTTAAGACTTGTTTGTAAGTGGCAGATCTTTCTTACCCCAACATCATGACCCAACCTTTTGTTTTAAAATAAATTTTAGAGACATTTTATGTCATTAATGAATAATGATCTATTTTTTAATTAGTTTATATAACTCAATATTTAGGTATATGTGATATAATTGTGGGTCATTAATTTGTATACATATATATATAATGTTGCGGGATCAATGTACAGTACGAGTATATTGTTGTGGGATAGTATATAAGTATAAAGATATACGTATATATCCAAAAAAGTGAAAGAACATTGTTGGATATATACTGGGTTTAGGCAGTTTACGCTTTATAAACCGCGAAGTGGTCACCTTTTCAAACCATCAGGGACCATTCAATGACTGAATGGCAGAGGTTCATCCCGTGGGATGATGAAAGCAAATACTCGAGACTATTTAGCGAGTAAAATGGTTAGAGATTGTCCTATTTTGAATTACTTGTTTTATTCAATACGTTTTTGACGTAAATTTTTTTTTGTTCCCAAATCTTTTATCTCTTTCTCTCACATAAATGTGTTAATATTATAAACACATATATTACATAAATATATCTATATATCTATATCAAGGTTCTACATGTACATGTAATGCATGTATCGGATAATTATGGGTCATTTATATGTACATATATATAGATATAGAATATTGCGGGATCAAATTACAGGCAACTATACATCATTCTGGGTCAATATATTGATATAAAGAACATCGTGGGATATGTACAGTTGTACTTGTCTATCTATAAAATGTTAAAATCACATTGATTTGATTACACTTCCTTAAAATCTTAACGCGTGATAATTTTTTTCTGAATAATCCTTGAGTTGTGAATGATTTTCTGCGACTTCATACTGATATATTTCTTTATTACTTAAACTTCACGGTTCACATCAGGGTAACGCGCCTTCTTTATAGTAACATTTTAAAGTCATTTTATCTTATAAAATGATATACTTGAAGCTTTCTTTCATATCTGAATAATTATATAGACTTTAGGAAGAACACAACTATAGAACGATTAAAACTTATAAAATTATTTAACCTTATTTTTTCTAGATTTATACAATGTAGTACATAGTACATTAAAAACAAAAGCTCATGCATGGCATGACATACATGTAAATAAATAATGCGGTACAATCTGATAATGATTCACTACAATTAGGCTATACAATCTAGCTGTTTCCCATAATCCCTCCAATACTCATGGGGAAGTATATAAAAAATTGTGGGTCACGCGCGAAATTCTGCCAATCCACAGAGTGGGAAGATTTCATATATATATAATTGCATTGTGGGTCATTTTTTGAGTGTGTAATTATGGGTCAAAAAAATTTTTTTTGTAAAAAATGAAAATAGTAACTATATTATTGTCATAAACAAATTTTTAGGCACATGGTTTGTGGGTCAATATATAATGACCCATAAACCATCCATGATACCCACAACGTGAGTGAAAAAGACACAAAATATCCCACAATCCGCATGGCACAAAACTATATATATATATATATATATATATATATATATATATATATATATATATATATATATATGATAAAAAGTCTTGGTGGTCGGAATAAAATAATTAAAATAAAGAAGAGAAACACGAAAAACCTCAGTAAAGCATTAGGCCTTTTATTCTATCTTCAGAAGCTTTACAAAAGCTTCTGAAGATAGAATAAAAGGCCTAAAGCTTTAGGTTTTTCATGTTTTACTTCATTCATTATTTTAAGTATATATATATATATATATATATATATATATATATATATATATATATATATATATATATATATATATATATATATATATATATATATATATATATACAATGTTATGCTCATGCAAGAGTACATGTTTGTCATTTGAATTTGAATAAAGGACATAATAACCAAGTACCTCTACATATTCACAAAGAGTCTTTATTATCCTTTCTATGATTTTTTTTCACATTCAGAATATTTAAATTGTATAAAGGTTTGTTACATATAAATATACTTTGTAGAAAATACAGGGTTTTTGTATGGGCAAAACATTCTTTAACTGTGTCAGCTTGCAGGGCTGATATACATGTATATAAAGTATTCATTAAATTTTATTTTTGGCTTAATAAATGTTAAGAATGCTTGAATTGATTAATATCAATAAATATACTGTAAACTTCAAATTATTTCATTTTTAATTAGAATGTAGATCTAACAGAAGGTCAGTCTTCCTGCATATAAGTACCACATAATAAGTCTAAGGTGTGCAATCTATAGAGGGCTCCTAAAACCATTAGCAGTACTTGAGTTGCATAGACCGTGTGCACTGTGATGGGGTTTTCTTGATCAGCACCACTTTAGTTAATTTTTTTTCAATTGACTTTTTTTTTTGCAAAGTGGCACCTGTAACAATGTTTTATAAATGCATAAATGATAAAATGTATGAGTTGCTTGATTAGACTACAAGTCACAATTTATGCTTGGTTTCATGATGGTGTATTTTGTGTTTTTAGATATGTTATAATAAAGAAAAATAAAATAATATATTTTATATACCACAATATGATATTTTAAAAAAGGGCTTATTTCAGCACTTTTTATTTTAATTTTAATGAATGTATACAGATATATTTATATAAAGATATAAAAAAAAAAAATACGGGAAATACACAAACCTAGCTGCATGAAATCTAGCACGTAACGTTACGTGCATGTATAGGTAACCACTAAATAAAATAATGCATGCCAGTGCAAAACCAACACTGCAAACAAATGGCCTCGTCAAAAAAGGTCTTCTTATCCTACACTATAAAATACATGTTACAGTGTATTTCTCATTGTAGATGTTGTAAAGAAGACAAGCCATCATAAAAAAATGCAACTCGAGTCGGGGTTAGAAGATCGATTCCATCTATTTACTGTAGATAAATTTGTTCTCAATTCTTTGTCGTCATGAAAATGAAAGTAACTCATCCCCCTACGATTAATGCCACGAGTAAATTTTGCTTAAAATCGGAGTTGTAGCGATGTTTACTACCCGTTCTATGATGAAACGCCATACTGTTTATAGTTTCTATGCCTCCCGGTGAGGGCGCTGCGAAAATCGGAACATCATTTTTCCATTCGGAATTAGAGTACCCAACTTAAAGTGAAAAGTCTAGAAACGTCCCGAATGAGTCAGCGGTCCCTCTCTTATATGTCTCTGATTAAAGGGAGAAATAGTGTTAGACGTGGAATAGTGTATCTATAAATGATTTAGATTTAAAAATAGCGTATCCTTAGATGAATTAGATTTGAACTTTGAAATAGCGTATCCTTAGATGAATTAGATTTGAACTTTGAAATAGCGTATCCTTAGATGAATTAGATTTGAACTTTGAATGGCGTATCCTTAGATGAATTAGATTTGAATTTTGAAATAGTTTATCTATAGATGAATTAGATTTGAACTTTGAAATAGCGTATCCTTAGATGAATTAGATTTGAACTTTGAAATAGCGTATCCTTAGATGAATTAGACTTAGACTTAAAATAATGTGTTTACAGATTATTTAAATTTATATTTGCAATCATATCATGCTTGTGAAAAATGAACAGTTAATCAGGGTTTTTTTTTAATGAAATGGAATAATTCATAACATCATTATATTTCTATTCTGAAGGGGGTTTTAATTTCCTGTGCAGTTTAAAAAAGATTATGAGAAACTGATAAATAAATGATATAAGTCAATGAAATATTAACCTCTTGGTTCTTTCTCCTATTATATTTAGTTTGTGTTGTTGTCACGTTACTCCACTCATGTATAACTGTAGGCATATTAAAGGGGATTTATTAAAACAAAAAAGATGTAGAAATATGATGATTTATTCAACATATTTGGTGATGGTCCCCTATATTATAAAACCAATATTGAATAATTAATAGAAGGTTGGATGCATTTGAGACCAATTTTAAGCAATGATGAATATACTGAAGATAAAATGTCACCAGCATTTAAATTATTTAGTTTGAACTGAAAATGAGACTTTAATGATCGTAAACAGATAGACACGTTCCATTCATTACTTTGGTAATGTCCCTGCACAATTTATGATAAGCCAACAAAAGGTGTAGATTGATTCAACCATTACATCAAATCGTGCAAGCATTTATAGACTAAACTATTGTGAAGAATTCTCATGAGATTTTTTTTTTCAATTCTAAACGAAAAGGCGACATTTATATCAATGAAACGATATTCAAATTTCTTTTATACAAAGGGTACCTTTTGGTAGTTCATGAGTACTGAGAAAATAAATATCAGTGCATCTGACATGTTCCTCCTCTGAAAAGCATGCACAGCATTTAGTGCTCTGCAAAATATATTAAAAGATACACATTTAGCACATGCATCTTACATCCGTCTAACCGATAACCTGAACCTTTATTTGAATAATTGTCTTAATGAGTTAAAATTAACTCATTAATCTTGGTCAAACTGGTTAAAGTAAGATAATAATTTCTACAGAAAAAAACAAAACAAAACAAAAACACTTTTTGGCATTTGCTTAAATGTTTTATTTCGAGACTCGAAACATTTCACACTATAAAGACTGATCCGTAGATAATTTATCATACACACTACAAAGCCTGATCCATTGATAATTTATCACACACACAATTAAGTCTGATCCGAAGATAATTTATCACACACACAATTAAGCCTGATCCGCAGATAATATATCACATACATGATTCTACACGTTACACATTTCACACTACAAAGCCTGATCCGTAGATAATTTATCACACACAGTATTAATTCTGATCAGTAGATAATCTATCACACACACAATTAAGCCTGATCCGTAGATAATTTATCACACACACTATTAAGTCTGATCCGTAGATAATTAATTACACACACAATTAAGCCTGATCCGTAGATAATTTATCACACACACAATTACGCCTGATCCGTATCACACACTGTTAAGACTGATCCGTAGGTAATTTATCACATGCACTATTCTACTACACTTTACACAGAAAATTGTGATCATAAACAAGAAAAAGCACTTCTTGAAGCAAAGAGATAAATAGATCTCTTTTGCTAAGATTGAGAAGTAATCTTTTGTAAACTTTCCTTGTAATCTTATATTAACTCAAGTTCACAACAGGAACTCGATGGCAACCTCACTATCTTAATTCCTTCTACTACTTTCATACTTTCAAAATCGTATCAGGAATAATTTCATTATTCTTAATCACCATCAAATATTATATATATAAATATATAAATATAAATATAAATATATATATATATATATATATATATATATATATATATATATATATATATATATATATATATATATATATATATATATATATATATATATATATATATATATATATGTATATATATATATACAGACCCTGAAACGTGCTACTACCCCACACGCACGCTGCACGAACGGTACACGCTCGCTACACGGTTTGCAAGAAACGCTGCACGGTTTACACGAAACGCTACACGGTTTGCACGAAACGCTACACGGTTTACACGAAACGCTTTGCACGAAAGGTTGCACGGTTTACACGAAAGGCTGCACGAAACGCTTTGTACACGTTTCTCACACGCTTTGTACACGATTCTCGCACGCTTTGGCCTCGATCTGGATTTCCTATTCGGAATCTCTCGGCCATTATTTATTTTTTTAAAGGGTTAAATATAGATAAATTAAGAGTCGCAATCTTTCACAGTGCGCTTTAAATAAAAACTCGCTACAACTGTACTACATGTATATAAACCAATTGCAATATTCAAAGTTTAGTAGTTAATAATTAATAATTGTCATTCCGTTATTAATCCGCTTGTTTCAAAGTGATACTAGTATACCCATCATCGTCAGTGTACAAACCTTTTTTCACTTAATTCAAGTTATACACTGCAAGAAAAACTTTTATATTTGACACTCATAATTTCTTTCGGCATTAATTCTTTTTTTTTCAATAGTATTATATTAAAAACTCGTTTATTACCAAAATGTAACTTAAGTAATTAGTTCTAATAAATAGTATAGTGTGTTTATTTCCGTGAACGGATTGATTTTTTTAAGATTTAGCAATAAGTTTATTCTATTCAATTAATTCAAGTTCCCTCTTTGATATGCAAAATTAACAAGTACATGGCAGAAAAGGGGATGATTATGCATTCTCTTTCTTCCTTTTTTTTTTTTTTGGGGGGGGGGGGGTCGGGACAAGGAGGGGGATTACCGAGATCTTACTTGTGTATCTGTAAATCAGACATGGCTTAAGACCACCGGCAGTCTTTTCAGTAATTATACTATCGGGAAAAAATTATTAGAGAAACAAGTAACTGTGCTTAAGAATATTCATGTCTCCAGCGAGATTAGATTAAATAAAACATTTTATACCAAATGGTAGTTTTAACATTTATACGTTTTATTACAGAGTTAAATTTAACATTAGAATTCTAAATGGAAGAAAGGCAGAAAAAACCCGGGGGGGGGGGGATAAACGATAATTAGCTCTCTCTACATGTACATAAAATAACAACAATATACATGTACCCATCACCTTGCAAATTCCTTCATTATAAAACTCGGTACATGTAGAAGGAAAATTTTATGTAATTTACAAATAGTCACGGCACTCACCTTACCATACAATGTCCATGTATACATGTCCAAGTACGTAAACATTACATGAAAACTCAACTATTTTAAACATTACAAATTAAAGCTACCTGGTTTATAAAACAACAAATATGTAATTATTTATAATTTATTTCTAAACTCTTTTTTATTATGACTGCCGAACAATCCACTGTTCACGGAAATTCGGGTCAATTAAAAGTAAAATCCACGGGGTATTATATATAACCATTACATTAAAAGAAGGCATTTAATATCACAAATTTAAACTCAATCGTTATCCTCGGGTGTATTTTAGCCATGATTGACAAAAGATAAAAGCAGAACAAGTTTTCAGTTCCCTGCCCGTGGAGCCTGTGGTCGCTGTTGTACATGTAAATGACCTTGATCACAGTCGCACATTGCAAATGGGTAGTTGAAGATTTAAATATTCCAATAAATTTGATTGGTGCACCGCATAAATAAAGTATTACATGTATTTCTTTATACAAAAAAAAGTTAATTATGCTTTTTAACACCCGGTACCAACAAAAATTGAAATTTAAAGCTTGCGTTTTTAAAATGCCCCCCCCCCCCCCTGCCTTCGGAAATATCTAATCTATCGTTCGTAAATGCATGTGAATTATAACTCATATATTTTTTTTCAATTATTAATCAACCAATGTTATGTATCAGAAGACTATTAATGACACACGGTTTTAATTAGAATTATTTAAAACAATCTGGTAATAAATAGACAAGAAAGGAGTCCTGATAAAATCTCGTTTGAAATTTCGTTTGTTGCTTTCTTTGGAAAATAAAATAAAAAAGCTACAGTGTATGATCCCTCCGATAGTGCATCAAAATCAATTCATTAACATTGCTGCACATACACTGTAATTACACGAATTAACTTGAAAAAAATCTCTGTCCATCTTTATTTTGAGAAAAAAAACAAAAACAAAAAATTAAATATATACATTACCGTGTAATTTTATTTTGTTGCTCTCATACCTTTTTTTAAATTTCACTCTTTAAATACATCTAGTATAATATATACGAATAATATCTGCTATAAACATGTGATAAACAACACTATTTGCCATCCTGCCCTATCGATAGCCATATTAAAAATGAAATGACTTCCGAATGATTCCTACACGTTTCTCACACGATTCTTGCACGAAAATCGCACGTTTCTCACACGGTTCTTACACGAAAGTCGCACGTTTCTCACACGCTTCCCGCACGCTCGCTACACGGTTTGCACGAAACGCTTTGGAGCTTACACGAAACGCTGCACGGTTTACACGAAACGCTACACGGTTTGCACGAAACGAAAAGCGCACGAAAGTTACACGCTTTTTTGGGGTAGTAGCACGTTTCAGGGTCTGTATATATATATATATATATATATATATATATATATATATATATATATATATATATATATATATATATATATATATATATATATATATATGGAATTTATTTCACTACTGGGACAGGATTTTTTTTTTTTTTTTTAATTTTCATTCATGCTTCGCACTGGTTAACACAATAAAAAAAAAAATCCTGTATCACGAGTGAAAAAAATATATTCCATATTCAACTACAAGATATTGAATTTTCAGTTTATTACATTTTCTTTTCCCTTCGCCTCTATCTTTTAGCAACACAACATCATAGGCTGTGACATTGAGATGTCACAGCTTAGGGATTGAAAACATTGTGAACATGGATTTCAACATATTTGGAGAAACTTGAGGAGTTCTTAAGTCTCTGTCAGGATGGTTTATTGACTCTATCTTAAAGTAGGCCATTGAGTGTATTTTTCAACACTCTTCATGAATGGAAAGAAAAATTTCTAGTTTTGTCACACTTTTGATATTCTTTAATTAACACTGTGACAAAATATCACCATGATATTTCACACTGTTGCAAAATATTACTTTTATTCAGTAAGTAAATTACAGTATTTTACTGTTGCTATATTATTAGATATGAACTTTTTTAAAATATTCAATAGAAATCAACATTTGTATTGTTTCCTTACATACATGGTTAGGACAGTTTCCCTTATTCCTGACAGAAACATGCTATGTATGTGCTAAAGAATTTCTTTTTGATTTCATTGTAATACATTTACCTTTAAGTCTGTTTATCACAGATTTTCCTTAAAAATATCAGGCAGGTTGTGGACAAGGTCAATGCACTTACGGCAAATGCCTACAATAAATAAATGAATTTCCTGTACAGTTTGTATACATGTACTTTCAAATTCATATAGATGATGTTAGGAACATTTTAATTCTTCATTATTATCTTGTTGCAAAAAAAGTCGTTTAACATTCCTTTTGTTTTGTGGGGGGTGAAAGGTGACACCAAAAATATCACTGATGTTTTATTTATTTCATTTGTGTAGTATACCTCCCCCCTTTTGCCCCTGAATTCACACTTCTTTGGTATATTACAAGAGTACAGTGAACTTATTTTTGGCCTACTGTTTCATGGAATTTATAAAACAGCACAATAGAATTAAAACTGTACACATACTTGAGCCAACTGGTACCAATGTGGCAAAATGACTGAAAAACCAGCTTGCTCAATTGGAATGTAAATCTGCGGTATGGCTTGGCCTTCCCTTCATGAAGAGGATACTGGCACGTAGATTTTTGCTGCCAAGCTATTCCTAGATTGTCTCTGTGGAAGGGGCACACAATGTATAAGCTGAGATCAACTTCAAACAAACCACATCGAACGGCTATCAGTTGCCCTTCGCTTGCTATGTCGGAATTACTTACTGAGCACTGTCTGAAGTGGCTGTAAATAGGTCTTTTACACTCACTTAACTTCCTTACTCCAAATGCGTGAGTAAATCTTAAAGATACTTTGCAGGGTGTTTCTATAGCATTGGATACACAGGCGATGGAACAGCTGACGTCGGGTACGTCTGGCATATTGTGTACATCAGTTACACAGAAAAGTTCTCAGAGGGAAATAACTTTTACTAAAAAGTGGCTCTTGAACCGTTGTAGGACGATTTTGCGATTTTTTTTAATTACAAACAGAGAACACCTATTTTTTTTTTTTTTTTATTGTTTTCAAAGATTTTTTTTTTAAATAATATAATAATTATGCATTTGGGTTTGTGAATATACTTAGTAATAGATCTAATATGTTAAGTCCATGTTAATTATCGTCACATATTGCAATGGCATTGGGTCTACATGTATCTGAAAGTTCAACGCTTTCAAAAATATACACTGACTAAAGACAAAATATTTTAAAGAAAAAATAGAATGATACTTATGTGTCATAATAGGCAATTATCAACAGGAAAACACCAAAAAAAATGTATTTTTTATGTATATTTGTATTATCCTTTTTAAGACATTTTATAGTGTTCATGATTATTAGTGAGAGGGGTTTACCAATCTTTACAGTGAACTCTTCAGTCTTTGCACCTTTTCCCATAGAAATGGTGTTATTTCGTATATTTAAATTAGAATATATTTTACACTGATATGTAAGATGAGCAACCACAAAAAGTTTTCATTATGAGAACAATCTTTTTTCTTACATTAACTTTGGGTCTTATTTTGCTTACAAAGAAATGTTTGTAACTCTTTAAAAGATATGTTGGCGTTATAAACTCAGAATCGTTGTCATGGATTAATCAAATACAACATATACTTTTATTAAGATCAATTTCATATTGTTAAATGTGCTACATGTAATTAAAGGAATACTTTGAAATTTAAAGTAAAACAAAAAATAATCTCTATTAATCTTTACAGGAATGCATCAGTGCCAAAAAGTAACTTTATTTTTTTTTGCTATGGCCAATTTTCTGTCGCTATGGCGATAAGTATTTGTACAATGTCCCTTGATTTGTAAAGAAGTCTCAAATAAATTTTCTGATTGCAAATTAGTGTTTTTTGATATTCACCGGTAACATTTTATTCAATTTATAAACCCAACAATTTACAAATACTCTTTCTTCTTCATAAAAACACCCATTTTTGTTGCTAGGCAACGGATTGGAAATATCAAAAAACACACCTTTTTAAATTTAAATTCCAGAAGTGATGTACCTCTTCCTTTGTGTAAAATATACGAAACTCATGTATTGTGCCAGAAGTTTGAAAAATATGGGCTTGAAAAGTGCTTAAATTTACAAAAATGACGAATCAGCAGAAAATGTAAAACATTCATATCTTACACTTCCTTTTGCCGGAGATATCTTAAAATCTAATTTCTATGTTTTGCATTGTTAAAACACTTTAAATGTTTATCTTTACGATAACATTCATTAAAACGAATATTTTATAATATTTTTTTTTAATTTCTAGCCTCCCATATAAATGATTTTTTTTTTGTCCATTCACATTGAAAATCGGCTGGTTGCTAGGGAAATTTCTTTAACCAGGTTTCCATTGTAGCCATAATCCAATTTGTTTTTAATTTTACATACATAGTTCAAAGTGCAAAAGAAATCTATTCATGGAAAATCATCCAATTCTGAGAACCCTCATGATTCACCCTTTGCCTGATTTTTACAGAGACCTGTACTTAAGTTTTAGAGACAAATGCACTTACTGTATTTATGTAAGACAAACATAGCAAAATCGTTTGCTTCTTGGCAAAATCTGCTAATCTCTTTTTCACACAGGCAAACTACAAAAATATCCTAAATATTAAAGATCATAAAGGGAAGTAGTAAACTACAGGTGTGTGTTTTATATTTCAAAACACGAATTAATTAGGGGCTACAGTTGATTACTTATGGATTATCTTAAAAACAACGTGACAATGGAAGATAAACCTTTTGTGAAAGCTTCATTACAAAGTGTAGATTCAAACTTGTACTCACTATGTCTCGGGGGCAGGTAGGGCTTACAGTGGAGAATCAAAACATTGAATAGGGGTTGATAAGGGATAAAAATAAGTTTTATTTTCCTAGGAAGAACAAAACGGTAATGAGTTGAATTAATGTCCATGAAGACCAGGCAGTCCAGATTCAATCTTGTTTTTAAGTCATGGCCCTGGAATTATTGTATGGGTCAAATTCTACAAGAAAATATTTAGGATATTAAAAAAGATCAAGAGTAAGATGCCTGCACATAATTGAATTATTTCTCTCCGTGATCGAACGGTTGTGTGTTTGAACCCCGGCCGCGACTGACCTTCGTCCATTAAAAAAGGTAGCAACAGTTTCTTCGCCAAGCGCTCGGCACTTTGAAGTGAAAGTTGCGGGTCCTTCGGACGAGACCTTAAAAACAACAACCCCGTGTCAAGACAGAGTTGTCTCAATAAAAATCCCTCACTGCTCATTTCCCTGAGTGCTGAGTAAAGCTCTAAATTTGGAGCGCTTCACTGGTGTTTGGCGACGTCTTTTTACGAGTGAAAAATTCTCAAATGGGACGAGAAACAACAAATATGTACAATCAATCAATCTAAATCTAATAACATTGTAATATGTTAGATTCCAAAGTTAAGTTGATTCAAGAATTTTTCCGTAGCAATTCAACAGTACTCAATCAGCGCAACTGCAGGAAAGATAACTCATCCATGCAAATGAAAGGTTTACGAGAATGAAAATGAGTAAGTTAACTTTATAAGCAGTTGTTCTCAATTCTCAATGATAATTAATGGATATAAAATTAATTAGAAAATTGTAAAACATTCCGCATTCTATTGATATCTGTTTTTACGATATTTTTTACCTATTCTCACTTTATTTTGGTGTAATGTACAAATATGAAGAATACATTATTGATTGCAAACTGTTTATTGTACTGCTCATTTCAGCTTATTTAGCAAAATGTGCAAATTAGGGCTACTAAAATTACCTAAATGCGCCACAAAAATGAAAACCCCTTAGTATGTACTGTATTAATGGCTGACACCTGGCATTCAAAATCATAAATTTGTTCCATTCTTATTTAAAAGATAATGAAAGTCATTATATAGATATATACTCCAGGTTATTTAACCACATGTACACTTTATATTTTTTTCATACCCAACACACAGGCATGTCAGTATCAAATCTAAGTATTTTCGATCAAGAGATACAATAAAATCTAATGGTGGGAAATATATAATGAAGTGTTTGAAGTTAATGCTTCTTTACAAGTTTATGGAATCATGAGTTACAGTCTAAATATTTCATGCAGTATCGTGTTTAGTTGGATCGACTGAATTGTTGGTCGCATTTTCATAATTACGTTAAAATGAATAATTTAAGTTCTGATGACAATGAAATTTTCAGAAGGCAAAAAGAGGAAATTTCCATTCATCGAATACATACATCACGTGACTGGGACTATCACTTGAAAACAGGAAAACGCTACTAAGATATTAATTTACACTGAATAGAGTTTGGCTTGCACTAAAAACTGTGTAAAGGTTAACTTTTTCAGCAGTTGTTTGCATAGACTATATTTTGTGCAAAGATAAAGAAAAGATCAAAAGAGATTAAAAAAATCTCTATCAGCTTTTTTTCTCACGAAATAATTTTTTTGTGTAACTTGTTCCATTTGTCTTTTCTCATCACTGTTGGTGAAATTTAGTGACTTAAGATCAGGGTTATAATTATGACATAACAATTATAACTGTCCAGTTGTAGATGATACTGGCGTGATCTAAGACTCAGTCACCTAAAATATGCTGGACAGTTTCTTAAACAATACATGTTTATGACGACGTACGTAAACCTTTTAAATTATGTGTCAAAAAAACACATTTGAAGGGGTCTGGACACGGCTGCATTGTTTTCATTTTAAATTTCTATATTTATTAACGATCACTGGTCTTAGATCAGGTCAGTTTTTAAGACAATACATATTTATGGTGACTTACTGAGACCTAATAGATTTTCTGTCAAAATAAACAGGATTTTTATCAAAGTAAAAATAATTCGATGATAATTTACAAACATTATGATAGAGAATAACATTTACATTTTTAAAATATGTAAACGCTTTAGTTGCCTAAATGGAAATGAACAAATCCGTTATTGAATATTTTACCATATTTCCTTTCTAAAAGCAGTTAATATACTATAAAAGGGCAAATTAGAGCTAATAAAACTGCATAAAATTACCCAGAATGTATAAAACAACTACTAAGTACGTTCTGTGTATAGAGTTCTAAAATTGCCATTCATTAAAATCATGAATTTGCTTTTGTCGAATGTATAAAATAAAACAAAAAGCATCAAAATAAATATTGCATCTCAACTTTTGAACGTTGTTTCATAGTTCTTGTTGAAAAAAAAAATAGTTAAAGATTTGTCAACAAGGAAAATAGAAGAATCGCCAATATATGATACACACATCACGTGACTGAGATTATCTCTGATAAACAGGATAACAATACTTAAGTTACTATTATATTACACTTAATAAGGAATTTAACGGCTAATTTCTTTTTGAATGTTTTAACCTTGGCCTTTACTTTTGTATCTGAAAATGACAGGGCGTTCATATTTACACGTGTACATTACTTCTGTCAAGATCATTCCAAATGTACCATGACTTTAATACAGGACCTTGAAGTTTTAAGTACCTTTCAATTTAATTTGGCTGTAACATTTGCACCAGAACATGTACCATGACCTTTATACAGGACCTTGAAGTTTTAAGTACCTTTCAATTTAATTTGGCTGTAACATTTGCACAAGAACATATTCCTTCAAAAGATAAAACTTTCTAGCATGATGATCTGACAAGCTAGAACAAAGACAGGTGTTTTATTGCACCCCAATCAATAAGACCCTAAAGCGGAATCACACCCAATCAATAAGATCCTAAAGCGGAATCACAATTTTCTGAAATAATTGTCAGCTGGTTTTATTTCTTTTCAAATTGTATGACAGGTAAATATGCACAGTTTGTTTTAGGAGGAATTGTATATTTTTTGTAGAGGAAAATTCCGAGAATTTCATGTTCGGAAAATACAGTCAACAAACCGACTCAGAAATTTTAGATCTTTTACATGCATGTATAAATTTTCTTAATTGATACTAATTTATTTATCTAATTGTCGTCCATACGCCAATAATGTTTTGAAGATATCAAGATGCATTGTCTAATTAACATTTTAAAAATCCAATACTAATATCCCATTCTGATGTTTAAACGATTTCATAAAGAGGTTCTTGAAATTGTTGATGTTCAAAAAGTTTTGTTTGTACAGGTTTCTTTTAAAATTCAGTAGGTGTATGTTAATAGTTTTGCAGAACTGTTTGAGGCATGATATACAAGCTATATGTATGATTTGTGAAGTTACTTAAGTATACTAATTCCTTCAAAAGTTAAATAATTCATTTATTTTTTTTCATTTGACTTCAATTTATTGATTGGTTGGTTTACCATTGATTTATGTTTTGCTATGTGTTTGTTGACACGGAAGTATTTAGAAAGACTAAAACAAAAATCCACTTTGTTATAAATGCATTACGTGTCACGATGCAGACATAAAACCCAGTAAGTGTGTGTTAAAAATTGTCGGGAGAAAGATCAAATGCAGCACAAATTGACTTAAATCGTAAAACAAGACATTTGAGTCTGATATATCTTATAGTTTGTAGGCAGTTAATGTACATGTACAAAAAAGGAGGGGGAAAAAGGTTTAGGATGGGTTATATTACTTTATCTTATTTGCTCATGCCAACTAGAGTGACTTGTTGCTTACAATGGCACTGAGTTTAGAGTAGAGGTCTAAATTTGAAGCCATTCACTGGCATACAGTGACGTATCATATAAATGAAAAAAATCCTGCAAGTGACCTAAATTTAATAACAATCAATCAATCTAAAAGTGAAATAACGAATAGATGCCGTCAGAAGCAATTATATTTTATATGCCTTTCTTTTAAGTTTACATCACGCTGGTATCACAATACTCAGAGTGCATTAGAACTCAAGGTCATCCATGCGATGAACATTGTCTAGGTTTTCATATATCACAACTTTCTACAAGTTTTTTTCTATAAGAGAGCTTTTCGGTCTTCATACAAGATTAGCTTTCAAAAAGCCTATGTAGTCCGTCATTGACATGTTATGTGATAGTCAACTGATGAACAATGATCTTTCATTTCTATCGACAAAGGGTTCAGGGAAGTCTCGGAGGGAAGGGGTTTTATAACCTATGTACCCGAGAATAGCGGCAATTTAGAGTTACAAGAAGTTTTATACATTACAAAAAATAGCAGAATGAGGTATTTAAAATAATTCCTTTAAGGTTTAGAAGGAAAAATCTTCAATATAGATTTAAATTTAGTTGAATACAATGTATTCCTTTACTTAAACAATCACATAACCTGTAGTATTACTCTGATCTTGAAGCTTTTCCTGTTATATTTTGATTTTTTTTTTATCTGCTCAGATCATGTTGTTTACATTGATGATGCTATAGCATTTTGATTTTAGTTTGAAATACCAATAAAAACGATTGTTATAAAATATTTTTATGCAATCTGCCAAATTGTTCTTAATTATCAAAAGGGACATGAAGAACTACAAAGTCCAGAAAAAAACGTGTTGATCAATAATCGGTCATTTTTCTGAATAGGACAATTACGATTATTTTCAATACCAAATAAATTTGCACTTCGGTATGTTGAATAAATGTATTCATATCTCGAATACCTTGAATATGTCAGAGTAAGTTGTGGTATTTGTATAGCATGTGCATTAGAAATATTTAAAAGTGATTCATTTATAAATCCTTCAGTCAGGATTTTTTATGGATTCTGTTATTGTTCTAGGTTTTATACCAGTTAAGTCTTATCATATTTATATTTATAACTTATCTTTAAATGATCTTTTTCTGGTTAAATTTCGTCTTTCTCGCTATCTGCCCATTGATTAAATGGGATTCAATACGTTTAACGTAACATCATCTTCCTGTTTGGCTAATCAAGAAAATGGAAATATGGAGGTTGGGCATCCGTTCATTTTTTTCCTAACAACTGGACAAGAAAAGATAACGTATAATTGAAAGAAGGCTTCATGACAAAGCGTAGATTCAAATTTGTCCAAACCATGCCCTTGAGGGTAGGTAAAGGGTACAATATAGGGTCAAAATATTACTTGGGGATTAAAGGGGGAGACATTAAAATATTTTTTCATAGGATGGTTAGAAACAATAATATTCAATCTTTTCCAGTTAAATGCAAATTCACCTTTGCTCTGGTAGATACAACTTTGTATAAACCATGGCCAGGGGGCAACTGCAGGATAGATAACTCCTGCATGTATATAAAATGATAATGAGAATGAGAAAGTTAACAAAACAAACAATTGTTGACAGTTAATCATCACTAAATGATTATTCAAATATATTGAGTAATTAAGTAGGAAATTCTGGAACATTCTTCATTCCTGTTGATATCTACATGTGTGTTATTCAAATAAAACGTATAACTAATTTATTTTGGTCAAATTACATGTACAAAACAAAAGAATGCATGAGTTGATTGCAAACTGTTTATTGCACTGTAGATTTCAGTTTATTCAATTATTACAAAAAGGGAAAATTATAGCGACTAAAATTGCTTTAAATTACCAACATGAAATTACAAATCTTAAGTGTGTACTGTATTAATGTCCTTAAATAATTAGTATTCAAAATTCCGAACTAATTGATAAGATCATAAAAAAATCATGTATATCCCGATAAATATTGCATCCCATTAAGCTATACTTGAAACTCATTGAAATTGATATTCAACAATGTCAATTAAAACATGTTTCATCAAGAGGTGCACAAAATATGTGGTGTTCAGAAACATCACATGTGTAGAACATTAAATGTAGCGATTGTAGTTGCATGTTTCAAATTGCTCAAAACTTTTTGAAATCATGAGATACGGTTTATATATTAGCCTTTTTACAGTATCTTGTTCAGTTGAATTGATTGATTGATTGATTGACCGTAGTTCTACAGTTGCTATATAAAATAAATACTTGAGAGTATGTAAACACAGAAGTATTAAGAAGGGGAAAATGAGAATTCCCGTTCATCTTTCATATTACATACATTACGTGACTGGGATGATCATTGGAAAACAGGATAACATGCAGGAGTTTGACATGCATACAAGAGCTGAAAAAATCTTTTTTTTTTTTATTTGAATTCCACAATGCTATAATACAAACATAAACATATGAAATTACCACAATCTTTTCATTGTAGTATTCATTCTTGTGTGTGTGTGTGTGAGAGAGAGAGAGAGAGAGAGAGAGAGAGAGAGAGAGAGAGAGAGAGAGAGAGCACCCGCGTTTACCAACTTGTGGGGAACTCACACCTGACAAAGGACCTTTCTTATGGGGAAAGTTCAGAATTGTGGGGAAATCTCTCGTTCCCCACAAATATGGTCATGGGGTTTTTTGGATTCTACGTGGTCTACTGATAAAATTTATTCGATTTGTGGTCATTTTGGAAAAATTCCCCATAAGTGGGAAATTTTGACACACAGTCTGTTTTATCACTGCACCGTAAATCTTATGTCTGAGGATGCTGGGAAATGTTCATTCGGAACGCGGCGGGATTTAAACTGGTCCCCCAATGATCGTTTACTTTCAAAGGCCAAAAAGGAGCGGAAAACCAACTTATTGCAGGTAATGGCGGCTCCGAGGTGACAGTCATATGGTAAGTAGATTTTTATTTTAAAAAAATAGTTTACAAATAACAACCTGCATAGTTTTAGCGATATAAATCATGTATGCAGTTATGTATATAAACTGTAGACTTTCGTAGTAGAAAAGTAAGATTTAATCATGTAGTCTGGTAGGGCCTAGTGTTACGTGAAACTTTGAACGTTAGACCCGACAAAGATTTTATTTTATAATGGCTAAAACTGCAAATTTATATTCAATATTTTACCCCCGGGACCTGGTAGGCGCTGGGAGCTTGTCCCCCTTTTTGCAAAACATATCTAGACTTTACGACCGGTAGTGATCAGCTGATCAGGGCGGAGTCATTGAAAAAGCATCTATACGTTTAATTGTTTGATGCTAAACTAAGTATTAACCAATTTGAGAAGAGTATCACTGAGAACTCCCTGGGATCAGTCTTTTTAACACGTACGTCCAGTACAATCAGTACATTTAGCTACATATAGCTTAAATTACCTACCTGGGAATTTAAATCTACCAGAATTAGCTTGATTTACCTACCCAGGACTGGTACAATCACTAGGTTTAGCTACGTAGCTTGAATTACCTATATAGCTTTATTTACCTACCTGAAGTAGCTTTATTTAGCTACCTAATCAAACTTATTTCTTGAATTAGCATTTTTCCCAAGAAAGTGCAGAAAATTGCACTTTGATGCTGTGATAATTTTCAACTTTGAACTCCTCTGAAAACAATTCATGAAAAAATCTTGGAGATGTAGTTTTTCTGTGCAATTTCAAACAAAGTTCTAAAAGTTTTGGGGCTATATACAACTGTTAATTTGTGACCAAACAGTTTACTTCTTGAATGAAATAACTAAATTAAATAATCCCAAGTATAAATATATTATTAGTCATTTATTTGTGATTTTTTGTCTTTTTAAAATAAAAAAGCAAAATTGTGAAAAGTTAATTGCCTTGAAATAGTTAAATTAAGCTACCCGAGGTAGGTAAATAAAGCTACGGTAGGTAATTTTAGCTACGTAGCTAAATGTACTGATTGTACTGGACCTGCTACCCATTGTTATTCGCTCATATAAAAATCAGAATAAAAATAATTGCAGTAATTCTCATGTGCACTTAACCAGGCCAGGATTCAACTGACCAGGTCCCAGAGCTCTAAACTGCTTCTTTTCCACCTATGTATCATATCCAACACTGGGAAACTGACCGCCTCACCAAGAACAACACTAGGACTGTGTATCTTTACAAAAAGGTATCACAATGCATCTCGGAACTTCAGAAAAATATATAACAATGTATGATACGAGGGCCATTCAAAAATTATGCGGACTTGTAGCACAGAAAATAAATTTGACGACAAAATCAAGCAAAAAGTCATAAATAATATAAAAGAATCTTTTTATATATGATCATCAGAATTTCATATCAAAATACTGTAAATTGGTATCAATTTCAAGTGATTTAACAGGACATCTTATGAAGTCACGGCGCAGTAAAACCTTCAACGTCACAGGCATTTAAAAAAATGGGAGCTTTCATTTTCTCAATATTTTCCCTTAGTATTTGATACTGTATAGTTTGGGTTACCTTATCCACTCAGAATAAACATCCATATACCATTTCTGATTCAACTTAAAAACTGTAAAACTATTATTGTGTGTTTTAGTTTGTGTTAAACCCCAAAACTGCAGATATTTCTGAAGTAAATTAAGTTTGACGTCGGTCGATCTCAATTACATTCTTAACAGTCCAGAACTCCAGATCAGCGTTTTGTCAATGAACTTCACACCCCGTGCACCAAAGATTTTTGCTCGTACACCAAGACAAAAACAAATGTTTGATTAAATTTAAACCTTGCTCAATCCAGAAAAATTGTTCAAAGTCTTGGGAAAATTGGGAAAAATTGTTTATTTAATGATAAAAATTTGACATATAAACCATGTAAATAAAACCACAAAATAAGGAGTTTGTTTGTCTGTTGTTTAACCTTCCAACTTGAGAATGTTTCACTCACAAGGAGACGTCACCACTTGCCGGTGGAGAGCTGCAAATTTTGACCTATACTGATCGGCACTTAGGGTCATTGAGCAGTGAGGGATCTTTTTCATGCCAGCACCTACTGTGACACGGTACCTCGATTTATCATCCCAAGGACCGGTCTCCACGTCCCACAGTGGGATTCGAACCTGTGATGTAAGGATCAACTCCTTACTCCGCAACTCTAGAGCAAACGCTCTAACCACTGGCCACTGCGCCAGGGGGGCGACCAAAACAAGGAGTAAAATGCTGTTTCTCTACACCTCCTCACCAATTCTCCATTGGAGTTGGTGCACTCCATCTAGTATTACATAATGGAATCCCAAAATGCAATGCATATTGGCAGGAAATACAAAACTCCCAAGAAATCAATGTCCAAGTAGGATATAAAAATAAGTTATTTAAGATATTTTTAAAAAAAATTTTCGTGTGTGTAAAATACCTAATTTAAGTTATTTTTCTGATAACCTGTTTGCATTATGCCCCTGACTTATAAAAAAAACTATAATGGCAAAACTCAACAAAAGTTAAATTTCTTTTTCCAGATATTTTGTTGAAAAAGAAGTGATGAAATTGATGAATCCACATTTTTTTCCAGTTTGATAAAATGTGAAGTTAGGGAGGAATGACATAAAATAACTAAAAACAAGTTATTTTTTATTGAAACTATTTTGGAAAGATAAGGTGTTTGAGTTACTAATGCTGGGAAAAAGTAGGTCATAGCAAAGAGAGGTAACTCATTGTGACAAAAAAATAACTCATCTGAGTTATTTTTGACAATAACTTGTTTGCATTATGCCCCTGACTGTTTATGCAGATACTATTATCATGATAATTTTAAATTATATTCTCATACTCAGGTAGGTAAATTACTGAAATTTAGAGCATATGTGATATGTTTCTGCTAGGAATACCGTTATGGGAAACTGCCCAATCACGTATGCTTGTTATGCCCCAACCTCCCCCGATGATATCCACCTTGACATTTGTTAAAAATTTAATTAGTGTTGCAATACATTTTAATTTCTTTACCTTATTTTAAACTTTATTGCCTGACGCCACGTGCCTCAGGCAGTATAAGGATTAATTTTTCCAAGATCCGAAACTAACCGATCATTCTTAATGAACTAGATTTTGTGCAAGCTGATTTACAACGGAATTTGTTACCTGCATTTAAAGAAAAACAGTTTGCAGAAGAAAATCATATTACTGATGCAAATTAATGATGTGTTAAATTCCTTCAGTTTTTTGCATGCACATGTTTATTCTTTGCAGTTCTTTGTATGGACATGTCCATGTAACATTTTTTCTGCATTTCTAAACTACTGGATCAGTCCATTTGCCTTTTACGAAAGGGGTGACACAATCATTTCGCGCGAAACGTCACATGTAAATTATCTTCGCGCCTTTTTCTTGGATTGTTCTATTGAATGGGTGTGATAACTTCTATGGAAATAAATAAAGTTTATTCTTTTAACCTGATTCTTAAGCTTCAGATTTTTTATTAACAGTAAATTTTATCTCATTTTTGAAAAGAACACATTGTATATGGGCAGGCAACACTAAAGCAATGGATTTGCTGATTATTCTCACTATTTATCCTATAAGTGGACTAGTCCAATCATAAACAAACTCCCTCCACCTAGTAAATGGGACATCCCTTCTTGATTCAGTCTGTTTTCCACCTTTTCTTTCAATATTACGTTTATTAATAATGTACGTTACAAGGTTAGGCTTTTAAAAAAGCTTACAAAGTCAGTAGCATATTATTTCATGCTTTAATTGTGATGAACTAGGTTTCCTCTTAATCAGGCCAAATAAAAAAATATGTGTGGTTCCGGTTACCCGACCGTCCCTATTTTATACCCCCGACCCTAAACTTTTTTTTGGGCAATTTTCATATTTTTTCCGGAATTTTCCCCAATTTCCATCAATGGCTCTGGTTTAAGTTTTAGTTTCAGCAATGATGGCCCTTTTGCACAACAGAGTGCAAGTGTTTATTAGTGTTAAATCCAAAGCAAGCTAGCATGTAGGTGTCCCCTACCAATATTGACTAGTATATTATCACACCCAGAGCTCCCACTGGAGCGAAAATATTTTTCGCCACTTTTCGCGATGAAAGGAATCTCATTCTTACATCTCATTTCAACAAGTGTATATGCTAAACACTCCACTAATAGCACTATTTCAATTTTTTTATATCACAGGCATTGAAAATTGTAAAATTTAAAGTTGTATCCACTTACAAAACTAATATAGGAATTATTTCTACATTTATACAATTAATTTGATACTGATATTAGCCAAGTCTTGACAGTAGATGTCCTCTTGTTCATAACATTTTTTTAGCCCTGGAAGGGGGGTTACAGACTTATTAAAGATATATGACAATTTTTTAAAAATGAAAAAAAATAAAATAATAAGTGAAAATTTTAATCATATCAACAATTTATTGTGAAAAGAAGTAATTAAAATCAGGTTTAAAACTTTGCTTAATTTAACAACTTGGACACTGGGTGTATGCATGTAAATTCATATACATGTAATTGAAAATAAATCTGCGTAATTGACAAAAGTATTGTTTCCAAGCCAGTATCTCTTTCACTCTTTGTCAGTTTATGGTATAATGAACACACTATTTTGACTTTAATCAGGTAAAATTAGCAGCCATGCTCTGCAATTTTCGTCATGTTTTCCTACTTTCGGTTAAAAAAACAATTTATATAGATCCATATTTCATTGATTAAAATCTTTTATTAGCTAACTTCATCTCCAAAACACACTTTGTCTTTCCTTGTTTAATCCATCTTATATTATTTCAAGTAATTTTGTATCCCCTTTCTGCTCCAGGCTAAAGTTACCTTGTCAGCTGTGTGCGTTCAAGCAAGACGTGATTTCCTATGCGTACATTGTTTTGTAAGTTTCATGGAGTTTTCACACCCTGAATTCACTCGTCTGCTTGCATTAAATAAACAAAGGGGCTAATCTGTACGTATTGAATAAACAAAGGAGATAGCCAAGAGTACACACACTTCTGTATGGTATATTAAAAAAAAAAATCAGTTTCACCACTTTTGAATTTCTTTTCGCCACTTTTAGAAAAAATTCGCAATTGGCGCAAATGGCGAATCACAGCTCGAGCCCTGATCACACCACATCTAAATGTCATTGCAAAGTAGTGATAAGTATTATTTAGAAAAAATAAGAAAATCATTTTGTTGAAAAAAAAAAAAAAAAAAAAAAAAAAATCCCTACCTACCTACCCTAATTTTTTTTGGAGGTGTAACCGGAACCACACATATTTTTTTGTTTGGCCTCATATTAATACAGTGACAAGAGTGTAGGTCAGTACCCGTAGAGGAATGGGCTTCACCTCGTAAGGTTCTAAGTAAAGAATCGGCAAATTGAAGAAGACATCATGATCTGTACTGGTTTTCATTTCGTAAAAAAGCATGTTATTATAAATTATGAGAAAGGTCCTGAAATCGATTGAAAAGAAAAACTGAACAATTTTAAAACTATACATAATGATGTAATTTAAACTTATTCATAGGGGGGGGGGGGTGCTATTAGTATCTTGTTTTGCTCTAGCTATAAACTGTACAGGGCATTTACTTTGAGTTCTAGAGCAGCATTGAAGCATTTTTGTCTCAAACACTTCAAGACAACTTTCCCAGTTAAAAGTGTTCATAATTTACTTCGTCGTCGAGAACGACGGAAAAGAGACCAGTCTATAAATAGAGGCCGTCTCATCAATCTATCACTGACGAGAGTGTGCATGAAGAAGGGTGCCCTCTGGTAAGAGAATACATGTAATATGAGTTTCTTTAAAACAAATCATCTAACTATTTTTCCCAGAATTATAATCTATGCTAGTGTTCTTGCAGTTTCATCCCAACGTAACTAGTCAGCCCGTGGGCTAACTAATAAATGACCAAATAGTGACATGTCTTAGATATTTGTTAATCTGTAGGATTTGGTTATGACATTTGAGAAAGTCAATTCAGGCTCGCAGGAAGCAATTTCACTTTGAGGGGGCAAAAACACACATTTTCAGTGGGGGGGGGGGGGACTATGAACTACCAAAATTCCTTGACAAGCAAAAAAAAAGGCATCAGACAATATTATTGAGGGGGCAAAAGCATACAGCAGCTATGTTTTCTATAGTATTCTATATATCATCAAAATTATTGGGGGGGGGGGGGGGGCACGGCTCCCCTGTGCCCCCTCCCCCAGTTCCTACGGCAATGCAATTGTACATCTTGTGTAATTAAGTATGATCGCAACTATGTCGCTCCTTGATGACGGAAATGTTTAGCACCTCTCTTGCTTATACGTTCCATAGACAATGATTGATTAGTCAGGCAAGCTTTTTGAAAAGCTATTACTTGTATATAGTAATACTGGGTACCCTTGATTACTAGGACTAGATGATTGTAGATAACGTCCCTCTTAAGAATTTTTTTCTCGTATGGAGACATTGCCATTACTGGTGAAGTTCCTGGTGCGAGGGGATGCTCCGCTTAGTGGTGCTCTTGTTTTATCTAAGTTTGCGCAATCAGAGAAAGAATTTGATTTAAATAAAACTTTCTGTAGCAGAGTGATGACACATAAAATGTATAGGGATTACTTAGTGAAAGTCCAACTAAAGTCATTCAAATAAACAAAGACTATTTCAACATGTTCATTGTCAACATTGCAACACAGAATTTTGAGAAAGATCATGAAAATTGAAAATGAAGTTGTTTATTCTGTAATATAAACATTTGCAAATACTTTTCTTAGATGAACCTATTGAAGAGAAAATATGTTCAATTCTGTATGAACTTATTAGGCCTGAGGGGGTCAGAGGTTATGGCATCACACAGCGAGATGATATCTTGTCTACATATTTCTGTCATGGTGCAACTGGTTTTGTAAAGTTCTTCTAAGTTAATAGCGATGAAAAAGATAAAATAATTGAAACATATGGAATTTGTTCCATCAACACGATCAAGAGATGTTCAATAGATCTTTTTAAGGTGTGAAGAATGTTTTGTGTATTTTAATTAGCCTAAAATTGCACTTTTTAACCTGAAATTCTTTTGTTATGTAAACTAAAACAGCGATACCACCTCTTTTGACTTCAAATATATTAAGAACTCATAAAATAGTGAGATTATTCTCAGTAGCGATCATTGTTCTTTCATTATAAACAGAGAATTCCTGAACCTGACTGATGACACATGAACCTTAACAAAATCATTTAATTTAATTGAAATGACAATTAGGGAATCAAAAGTAAACAATGTGCACTGCAAAAGGGAAAAAAAATGTCAGTGGCACGCCAGATTAAATCTTGTGCATTCTTGTTAATATGTAGACGATGTAAGGTGTGTTTTTACTACCAAAGGCTTAGATGTTTGAGAATTGGAAGCAGATTCGGAACACTAATTTTAATTACAGGTAAACTTCGTTATCTCGACATCGACGGGACCATCGGAAAATGTCGAGATATCCGAGGTGTCGAGATATCAGAGTTGATACTTGACGTCCAAGATTTCACAGCATAGCAAAACAGACAAGCTTATTATATGTACATGACTTTAATATCGACTGTAGCTCAACATATTTCAGAATTCCCTCTATTTTTATTAAAAATCTAAGATATTATTTTAAAAATCTTGTTTATAAAACGTGTTCTTTATCGAAATCTTTCTAAATTCACAAAGTTTCAGCACAAAGTTACAGCATTGAGCTGCATTCGCGTGTAACTTGCCTTTTCGTCAGAACAGGATACGAATTGCGCTCTATAAACTTCGAACCGTATAAAGTCGACATCCGATATACGGTAAAAAAAATTAAATGTGGATTATTTTTGTCTTATTTCATTCAGGAAGAATGTACATTAAAATAATTTTTTTTAAGAGATTTGTGTATCTAAGCTAGCGTAGTGATGTTACAGATGCACGAATTACGGCTGATTCGGTCAATCGTGTCGTTAATTGGATTGTTTCCTGTTGAATACATTTTAACTTCAAAATATCATTAAAACATTTTTTTTTAATTCCTTAGTTTGAATTTTTCAGTGTGTTTGTTATTCATTGTAATTTAGTTATCTTTTTTTTCAAATTTAAAAGTTATGTTACGTTTCGATATAAATAACATTCTGTACATTTACGCAGAATCGTGTAGATTTAGCAATGATATTACCCAAGCTCAATTAACTTCTCAAAGACGCCGAAGGGGCTTGGGATTCACCTACAAATACAGTCTATAAAATTAATTAAGCAGCATGCAGTCAAAACATGGGTGTGAAAGGTGTGAAACTTTGACGACGTCGAGATACCCGGAGTCGTCCGAGCGTGACGAGCGACCCTATCTGACAAACAGTTAGGTTCAGTAGAGCAGAAAATTGCCGATGTCGACATATGACAGGTAAATTTTGCTCTTGGGACTGTGAATATACGTCGAGATAACCCGGGTTGTCGACATTACCGAGGTTGACATATCAGAGTTTTTGCAAATCATTTATATAGTAAACACTGCCGGGACCGCGGAAGGATGTCGACATATCCCAGGTTGTCGACATATCCGATGTCGAGATACCGAAGTTTACCTGTAGTTTAAACTTTGTAAGACTGGACATTTTTAGACTATACAAAAATTGTTATTTTACCTTCTTAACTTTAGACAGGAAATGTTTTAACAAAAGTATATTAATAATATACAGTTATGGAATTGGTATGAGGGAAATGGCAAATTTATGGTTCTCCGAGGAGGAAAACTTTTTCCCGAGGGGGTGAAACCGCCGAGGGAAATAGTTTCCTGCCACGACGAGCCATAAATTTGATGTTTCCCTCATACCCATTCCAGAACTGATTTATTATACGGAAATCATAAGAGTTTTATAAACTATAGACTCAGGCATTTTTTAAAACGATATAGATTGAGGCATTTAAATAATCACAAATGCATGTTATTCAAATTTTGTTAAATATCTAATGCATCTGAATACCGAGGAAAATAAAATTATTTTAATTAAAAAAATTATTTCACAGACATTTCAAAGGATTACCGTTGTCTTCATTTTTCTACAAATCTGGTTTAGTATCACTATGATTTTGACCTGGCATATCGAAATGTTTTGACGTCATAGTTTCATTGTTAATAACATTACGTCACAGACTAAAGTTTCCTTGAACGCTCCACCCACTGTTCATTTTAATTGGTTAAAATTACTAATAAATATTCATGAGGGAGTATTCCCAGGGAGTAGCTCTGATTTTCAGGAATTAGTCCTCAGATGAGGGAAGTAATATCTTCTCAGTTTTATGGTATTAGTTTTATATAGAGTAATTAAGTAAAGGTATAATAATGATAAATATTCCCCACAAGTCAGTAGTGATAAATATTCCCCACAAGTCAGTAGTGATAAATATTCCCCACAACTCAACAGTGATCATTACATTTCCCCACAAGTCAGTAGTGATAAATATTCCCCACAAGTCAGTAGTGATAAATATTCCCCACAAGTATGCGGTTGTAGTCTGTCTGTCTCTCTGTCAGTATATAGCTCTACTGGATGAAGACCAGAAGAGCTTATGCGTTAGTTAGGTGTCCATTGTTCGTCCTTCTGTCTGTCCTTTTGTAAATAATTTTTAGCTCGCCTGAGCCGAAGGCTCAAGTGAGCTTTTCTGATCACATTTTGTCCGGTGTCCGTCTGTCTTTCTAGCTGTCTGTCTGTCTGTAAACTTTTCACATTTTCAACTTCTTCTCAAGAACCACTGAGCTAATTTCAACCAAACTTGCTACAAAGTATTCCAGTGCCTGGGAAGGTCAAGCAACAGGTGGGGCCAATGGCCCCACTGTTCGTAAAATGATGGGGCCATTTTGAAATTTAAGGGGCCGAGGGGAAATATATTGGGGCCATTCTAAAATAAATCATAGTATGATGCTATAGGATAATGCATATATCTCTGACAATAAAATTTAGGAAAATTAAAAAGAAAAATGCGATAGGAATTGACAAGTCATATGACATTGACTAGTACAAATGATTTTTCCGTCAATCGTCATCTAGATTCTAACCAACTAGTATTTAGAAAAATTGTATTTAAACCAAAAGCACCATTTTTTAACGATGACGATTTAGAGATCACGGGACAGGCTAAAATAAGTGGACTTCGTTGAAAGGGTTTTTCATTGTAAGGTATATAAATTTTCCATGTGCGTGACTTTCGTAAACTGGTAAAGCTGTGGTCAACCATCGAAAACGAATTGACACTTACGAATCGAACAACATGGGAAAAAAAACTGTTTCTATGCCAGTGGATGTCAATATGCCGAATGATGGTTCCGATTTTATTATATAATATATCAAGATTCCATCTAACTTCGATGAAGAATACAGATAGCGGAGACTGCGATGAACTTACAAAGTAATAAAACATGCATACCCGCATTTTGCGGGGTGCGCCGCATGGCGCTGCGCACCATTATTTCATTGCGCCATTTTTCGACAGTATGCGCATATGGCGCATGGCGCGGCCCCTTCCCAGGCCCTGGTATTCTTGGGTGAAAGAGATTCAAGTTTGTTCAATGAAGGGCCATGACCTCTTTCAAGGGTAGATAGTTAGGAATTAGTGAAATAATAATGGCATCATTTAAAAATCTTCCTCTCAAGAACCACTGAGCCAGGAAAGATGAAACTTAGATGGAAACATCCTCAATTAGTGTAAATTCAAATTTGTTCAAATCATGACCCCCGGGGGTAGGGTGGGGCCACACAGTGGGGGATCAAGTTTTTACATAGAAATATATAGGAAAATATCTTTTAAAATCTTCTTCTCAAGAACAGCAAAGCCATGATTGGTCATATTTATATGGAAGCATCCTCAGGTAGTGTAGATTCAAATTTGTTTAAATCATGACCCCAGGGAGTAAGGTTGGGCCACAATGGGGGATCAAAATTTCCTAGAAATATATAGGAAAATATCTTTAAAAATATTCTTCCTAAGAACAGAAAAGCCATGATTGGTCATATTTATATGAAAGCATCCTCAGATAGTGAAGATTCAAATAATGACCCCCGGGGGTAGGGTGGAGCAAGAACAGGTGATCAAACTTTAGCATAGGAATACATAGGAAAATTCTTTAAAACTCTTCTTCTCAAGAACAGCAAAGTCATGATTGGTCATATTTTAATGGAAGCATCCTCAGGTAGTGTAGATTTAAGTTTTTTTCAAGTCATGACCCACAGGTGTAGGGTTGGGCCACAACAGGTGATCAGAGTTTTTCATAGGAGTATATGTATAGGAAAAAAACTTCTTCTCAAGAACAGCAAACCCATGATTGGTCATATTTATACGGAAGCATCATCAGATCGTTTAGATTTAATTTTGTACAAACCATGACCCCCAGGGGTAGGGTGGGGCCACAATGGGGGATCAGTGTTTTACATAGGAATATATAGGAAAAAATCTTTTTGGCAAGAACAGAAAAACCATGATTAGTCATATTGATAATTTGTTCAAATGAGGGCCCCCGGGGGTAGGGTGGGGCTACAATGGGGAATGAAATTTTTACAAATGAATATATAGGAAAAAATCTGCGCAAGAACATCAAAGCCTTTTGTTATATTGATATTGAAGCATCATCAGGTAGTTAAAATTCAAGCCCCCCCCCCCCTTTTGAAGTGAACTGAATTTTGCTTTTTTCTTAGCCAATGTGCTCAGGTGAGAGATGTGGCCCATGGGCCTCTTGTTTTTAAAATGCTACTCCTCCTACAGTTTTGGTCTGATAACAATATAACTTGGCACACAAGTAGACAACACTAAGCTACATAATTCTGTATATCTGTTTTGGATTTTGATCAACAGTGTTGCCATGGTTACAAAAAACAAAAAATAGAAATTTCTGTAAAATACTTTCAAAATGCTACTTCTCCTACAGTATTGGTTTAAATACAGTATAACTTGGCACACAAGTAGACAACACTATGATACTTAATTCTATTTATTGCTGTTACAAAGTTTCAATCCAAGTATTACTTTTCTCTTCCTTTGTTATAAGTACAACCCAGTAGAGCGACTGTGAGTCTCATCAGAGACTTCTGGTTTTTGAGCATCTTTTTTCTAGGAAGACTAAGTTTCTAGGAAGATATTGACCTTAAGTTGAGTTGACGCTTTTTCTCTTTGAAGATTAAAGATTTGGGGACAATCAAGAATTAAAGTGGCTGAAGTCATGGAGACCCAATCTCAGTTCACAGGGAATACCACGGACTGCAAGGAAGGACATTGGAACTGGCTTATGTATTCCAATTTTGATTGCAGTTGATGAAAGATGTCGTACTTAGGGAAACATTAGATGAAATTACTTTGAAGTAAGACTTTATTATACCCTGCAAAGTTCAGTATATATACATAATATGCTGTAAACCAACTTTAACTTGCCTACAAGAAAGATCTGCAAGATTCGCAACCTTCACTACTTGCAAATATTTCTCATCAGGTGCCATGCATAAGTTGTGACAGTGTATTAGAATGTTTCCTTAGAGCTCTGTGAAAATTAATGGTCACTGTTGCAGATGGATTTCAATAAAGTAAGGAATCCTGAATAAAAATTGTCAGGAATAATAGTTGGTTTATAGAATACATACTACAGTAATAAGAGTACAGTTGAACTTCGGTATCTCGAACACTGATATCTCGAATACCATGTAAAATATGGTATTCTAGTCCCAATCACTTATTATTAAGAATTTTTCCCTCAGTATCCCAAATCTTCCAGATATCTCAAAGTTTTTTCACAGTCCCGTCTAGGTCAAGATAACAGGGTTTGACTGTCAGGGTTTGACATTAACGAGTACTAGTCTTGTCGAACTGTCTTTCAGAAGATTCTAAAAATGTATTTTTGTTGCATTTAAAATGAGTGATAGGTTAGATAAGGATTAGTTTTCATTAGGAAAAATATCTACCTAAGTGAAAAAAGGAATACCTTAACATGCTTAATGCAATTCAGATTAAACAATTAAGAGTGTCAGAATTACATAGGAAGTGTTATTTTAATTGTCCATGTACTTCTAATAATTCTATATTGTAAATTTAAAAGCAAGATATTCTTTTGTTTACTACAAATTTATAATATTTACTTGCAAGAACTTTAATAGAGAAATAAGATTTTTTTCTTAAGGTTTGGTTAAATGTTAGAGCTCTTACTGAAAAATTCTAATTGTACACAACAATAAGTAGATTTTATCCAGCATTTATTACACTAAGACCTACTTTTAAAACGTTGTCAACATGGTCAGTAGTACTTGATATTATGGAAAATTGGTGATTTGCAGTACTCTATACAGGACTTTTTTCACCCCATGGTATTTTTGCCCTTTCACACTTGCAAACAATTTTGCCCCGTTTTAAAATTGGTCAGTCACAGTTCTGTTTAAGAAATTATACATACTGTGTTCTTTGAATTTACCCCGTTTTAAAATTGCACACCTGTGAGTAGGCCTAAAGGGGCGAAAATAAAATGGGGGGGGGGGGAATTTCCATGTATACAGTTTATTCCTACTAATCTGTCTTTAACTTACAGATACCCCTAGTTTGTCAACTACTAGCCAAGATCCTACAGGTTAGTTGAATTGGAGAACAGATGTACACACAGTAGAAAGGGTAAGTAGACCTTATAAAAAAGATCACTTGCTTCAAAATAATAAATTAATTTAATTGAAAGTAATTTCCTAACTTCTCAAAAAACACAGTTTCCCCCAAAACTTGGATAAATCCCTGTGGAATGAAATTGAAACTTGATCTGTACCGTATATACTCGCCTATAAGTCGGTCCGCCTATAAGTCGGTTGTATTTATTAAGCTTAAATTAGAGGGATTGACCCACTAAATTACCAATCTTGTTAAAACTTGCGTATAAGTCGGTAAAGAGTTTTGGACCAAAGTTTAACTCCCAAAAAACCAACTTATAGGCAAGTATCTAAGGTAATTCATCAAGATACACACACTTACCCAAAAAAGCTCATTTTCTGCAAGCATTTAGGAAAAAAGTGCAGAAAGCCAAGTGGGAGAGACTGACAGACAGACAAAGCGACTAATGCTCTAACCACTGCATCACTTGAGCTTATTGACAGAGTAAAACCTTTCTGTAGAAAGAACAATTGATATTATTTTCCCTTACCCGGTATTTTTTTTTCTTTTTGTAAAACCTTGAACCTCAGCCCAATTTGGTTCAACTAGAATAAATACAGTCACAACATTGAAATGAATTCAAAGTTAAAACTTACTACAGAATGCAGAATTTCTAAACCCCTCATAATTTTTATGGAAATTGTAGGTTGTAATTTTTGTTGATATTTCTTACATTGCTTTAAATGCTCATGAATGATGCTTTCTTTTCAGATATTACCTGAAAACATCAAATGACGGGGAAAAAAGAAGACTGCCTATTTCAGAGATATATATTTTCACAGTATCATCACCCATAGCACTACGATCAAAAATTAAAAATGACATTAAGGAAGAAAAAAAATGAAGACACTGATCAAAAAGAAAAGAAGTTGGAAGAGTTTCGAATATTATGTCTGAATATTCTGTCAACAACACCATAGATCTGGAGAGGGATTTTTTTGCCTAATAATTTATATTAATGCATGTACATTTATTTTTTAATTCTTTTTTATATATAATGTTGCCTTTTTTTCATCAAGTGTACATGTTACTTTTTTAGCTCACCCAAACTTAAAGCTCAAGTGAGCTTTTCTGATTGAAAAATGTCTGGTTTCTGTCTGTCCATCTGATGTGTGTTGTCTGTTAACTTTTTACATTTTTGAATTCTTCTCTAGAATCACTTGGACTATTTCAACCAAACTTGCCTCAAAGCATCCTTTAATAAAAGGGGAAAAAGTTTGTTCAAACGAAGAGCCATGCCCTCTTTTAAGGGGAGATAATTAAGAGTTCATGAAAATTTGATGGATTTTCTAAAGTCTTCTTTTCAAGAACAACTTGGCTGGAAAATGTTAATGTTATGTGAAAGCTTCCTGATTTAAGGGTGTTCAAATCGTGTGTGGCCACAACAGGAGATCACAGTTTTACACATGGGAATATATAGGAAAAATATTTATTTTCTTCTTGTAAAGAATAACAAGGTCATGATTAGTCATATTAATATGTTGTAAATCATCCTCAGAGCAGATTTAATTTTTCCAAATAATGGTCCCTGGGGGTAAAATGGGACTACAACTTGTTGGCCCTCAGGAGTAGAATAAGGCAACAAAGGGGATCAATATTTCAAAGTGAAATGTATGACGATGATATTTTTTGAAAAAACAATGTAGAAAACACCATGCCAACACTTCTTTTGAAACATTCCCAAGTTATGTGGATTCAAATTTTCTTTAAATTATTGTTCCCAGTATTAGAGTAAGCTAGAATCTGGAAGCAATTTTTTATTATTCAATGAGTGTTTCCCCCTTCTGCAGAACAACATGACCTTCTTAATCAATATTGAAGCATCCCCAGGATATGTGGATTAAAGTTAGGGTATTATGGGTCATAATTCAGTGTAAAAATAATTGCATAACATTTAGTATGAAAAAGGTCAATCAACATTTGACTTAAAAAGATTGTATTGCTAATAAGTTAATTGCTAATCCATCATAGAATTTGCAAATTGCTGACTTTAAACAGGGCTGTTGATATCCTTGTATCATCAACTTATATGTCAATAGCTTGCCCCATTTTAAAGATTGTTTATTGTCTGTAGAGCATGCTCTTGTATATCAAATCAACTTGAAGACATAAACTCCATACATGTATGACAGAAGTTATAAGAAGGAAATTTGTGTATTGCCAATTCACTAATTGTAGTTTAATGCAAATTTGATACAGATTTAATCAATTATTAATCCACAAGTTCTCAAAACTTTGATTTAACTGTGTGTTTACTGTACATGTACCACAATACTTCCATCATGTTTACAACTTTACATGCAGATCAGAGGGAGGGGTGTTCATATTATAATACAAAGCTGAAGCAGGTTATGCATTTTTTCAGCAATGTGGCAACCGTCACATCTTGTGTAACACAACAAAAAGCTTATTGTTTGGATATTAATAATTTTTATACTTAAAATTGCAAGAAAAAGGACTGTAAATGTTTAGAGGTTTATGTGCAGCAATATATACAAAAAAATTGTCTAACAATGTTTACTCTTTGTTGGTTGTGCTGTACTGGTATGTACTTTTGTATTGAAGCATGAGAAATAAAAAAAAATTGTTGATTTAAAGACAAGAAGGTTTTGGAAAGTCATGGAATTAGTGTTTGAAAGGTCCGTATGAACTATGTTAAGTGTATATATATTTGTATTTTTGTCAAATCAGAGTACATATTTCTTCAGAAAACTCGTCGAAGTTAATATTATTTGATGCAATTTAACAAATCATTATATAATTTACTTTCAAAAGTAATGCATTATTTTCATAAGTTCAGTAATGTTTAGCACTTTGATAGAAACAATTGTAGAAGAAGATTTATCATATTATATTTGGAATTTTAAAGAATTTTTAAATTTGCGAAAATAATTCCTTGTCTTAATACATACATGTATGTACAAATCCTTTCATGTTGAAATGACAATGCAAAGAAGGGAATAAAACATACATGTATGTATGTACACTTATGCTTTCTTATCAAACTTGGTTTTTGTGGAAGGAGAAAGGTTGATGAAATAATATCTTAAAGATGCATATCAGTCCTTTAAAATTTTCAGTGAAATATTTTGACTTGCATGTTACCAGACATGATATATTAATAATGAATGCGAGGTTACAAACCTTATAATTCTTTATTTGAAGATAAAACTAATGACTTCCATTGTAATTGTCATACATCCTAGCACTTTCTTGTGCTAAAATATATAGAGGAAAGGGGGAAATCTGTCTTTAAAAAGGAACATATTGGACATTTTCGGTTTGGTGAACATGTACATATCTTGAGTATGGAGCGTATTATGCACCAAAAATATTGCGTAGTATTTAAAGCTGAACACGCTTCGTAAAAAGAATCTGTCCGCCATATTCGATTGGACTCTCGCTATATCTGAGGGCCCCTATATATAGAGCCGCTCACTGGTCACTGTTCAGTGTATTCAATTGTCACTGGTGTAGACGGACGTATGCTATACAGCACTTGGTGGCGACAAAAATAACTGCTTCTTCTAATACAAGAGAGTAAGATACCAAGGAGATTTACAACAATTGCACAGGTCAGTGCAGTATACAAACAAACACAAATATACGTAATTGCAATAAAATGTAAACAAAAGTAATGCAAGGTAACCAGCACGAACACCTGTCGCCATTCCACGCCGATACCTGTGACAATAAAGCAGTCAGGTGTAACAAATGCGAAGAGTATATCCCGGTGCTGATATCCTAGATAGTAATATCGAAAATGGCGTATGCATGCCTATTTACGAGTCGTGTTCAGCTTTAAACTGCTTTTTATACCTGGGCTGGGATGTCCTCAAGCATCGCTAAGGGCTTTTTAACTTTTGAAACACTTTATAATCAAAGTTACCAAAGCTCTGACATGCGTATCTTATAATACAATCAAGGGTGGGTAGAGGATTTAAAGTGGGGTGAGGCGAGCTGATAAGGCAGGGGGCTTGGGGCGCCTTGAGATTCCCCTAAGGGCAAAGTCTCTGAAAGCTTTTGAATGCCAAAGTTTCAGTAGGCCAAAAATGAATGTCTTCTGAGAAGACTCTTTTTACTATTTCTTGTCATCATTATTGATGAATTATTATAAATTGAATTAAAGTTCCATGATCAATCGAAACACTGATATTTTGAACTGCTGAGCAGACAGCTGCGTTGGTTTGAGTGTAGTTGGAGACCTAAAATGATGCAGTTTGATGCAATTTTTCTTAGAGACACACGTACAGGACATTCGCTAAAAAATTCAAGCAAAAAATGACATTCATCTTCAATCATTACAAAAATCAAAATATTCTACAGGTTCTTTCATTTTCTGGTAAATGTCAGTTTCTACATTCAATCTCCGTGAAGGGTCCTCCGTCTAGAAATATTCGTTTTTAATTTAAAGTGGATAGGTTTAGTCTAATATATGGATTTGACAAAATTACTTTACAATATGAACTACATATCATACAAGATCATGCTATTTAGAAGTACATTTCATGCAATATTGCCTTCTTTAAAGATATAACATTTATTGAGTAGGGGTATTACTAATAAAATCTTAATTGGTCCAAGAATTCCAGACCCTTAAGAACCATTTCAGTTTGGGGACACAACCAAGCATTTTTGGTGGACACTACCAAGCAAAATTTACTCATGGGCATAGCATCGTTTTTTAAAGAGAGGGGTCAGTCTGAAAAAAAAAAAATCAACTAAACTTAAAAAATTGACAAGCAAAATAGGTTCCAATTTCTTTCATTGCTAAATTTTATTAATTAACTACTACATTACCCGTATTTGACTATACTGCAACAAATACGGGGGAGGGGGTGGGGAGGTGCAACCGGGCAATGTTCAATGAACATTTCATTTTCAAGGGTAAAAAGTTCTGATTGGAAAAAGTTGGGGAAGCAGGCCCCCTAATGCTACCTTCCTGTTCCTTTGAAAGCCAATAAAGGTCATCAGACGTATTTAGGGGGGGGGGCACATCCATAAACTAGCTTTATTTTCTGTAGTTTATTATATCATGCAAAATTATTTAAGGGGGGGGGGGTGCTCCACTGGCCCCTTTTAGGTTCATACAACCATCATTTTCATTGCCTCATTCCTAATATCCCTTACCCGACATTGGCTCTATCTCGAAAATTTTGCGGAATGCGTTCCCAGTTTTTCATTTGTTGGAGTAAAGCTTACTTTTTACAAAGCTTACTCCAGCTTTCAGCATCACATGTATTTATTACCATCAAGTTTTATGGCCTACATTTCGAGCACGTGCTCGTCTTCAAACTTCTGAGTCGGAATTTGAAGCCAAGTTTTATGACCAAATTGTTCGGAGCATACTCCAAATTTCTCTTTCGAGCTAGAGTTTTAGCTGGTGCCCGAGCCAATGTTTATAATCTACTTGCCAGATTATCTATATTATTTTCAAAGGGCTAGTAATACTGTGGTTCATATATACAGAACACATACAAGTACATTGGTATCATTTCGAAGTATTACGGTTTTGGCGTTTGGTATTTTGCGCAAATGTAACATGTTACTTTTTGGAATACTTTGAACGATTAAAAAAATGCAGAATCGAATGCATCCAATGACCATTTTGGATAATTAAATTATATCATATTTTTGTATATATCATTTTATTTTTGCGCAACATGGTTTCCACATTTCTTTATCCATATATAGTCTCTGATAGCTGTAGAAGTTCACCCAACCGAAAATGTCCATCAGAAGGATTATCAAGAAAAAATAAACCGAAAGAAAGCAATATTTAACATATTTAATTTAACTTTCAATATTTTTTTAAACAGATATAAATATAAACAATTAAATGTCTTTCTTTGTTTGTTAGTACGGGTATTAACGTCGCAGCTATTGCAGAAAAAAATTACATAACTCGCTTACGTGGGTAATGTATTTTTTCTGCGACAGCTGCGACATTAATTCTCATACTAACAACCAAAGAAACCATTTTATTGTTTAACTTAGGTCATACAGACGTAAATATACATGTGTTAATTTTAAGTGTACCGGTGTCTTCGTGAGACTTCTCCCATAATCAGACTTCCCCCGGCAGACTGGCTATGAAGTGAGTTTTCCCCCCAGGGAGGGTGGGGGGTGGTGTTGCTATATAACCAGTCCTCCCTGCCCTCTTAAAACCATAGTGATGATTCCCCCTAAGTATTTGGTTTGTATTTTTAATTATTTATATTGTCGATATATTTTTTGCATCAGAAACTGTTTTATCAAGTAGTAAATCTCAGGCGCATTTGATTTGGATCTGGGCGCACTTGAAAAGAGAAAATTTCGTTCTTCCTTCACATGATATTTAAGCATGCTATTGATATAGTGTTCATGTATTATATAGTAAAAGGAAATATTTTCCAGATTTCTTAAAGTTGTTTCGAAAAATACGGCTTGATGAGTCAAGTGGTACAAAATGACTGTGGCTTATGACGATGACCTCAACCAAACGATCAAATATTTTAAGAATGGTTAGAAGACCCAGAGATCATTTTAAAAAAACGAAACTAAACAAATAAGAAAAGAAATGTTCTACTTTATTGTCGTTGTTTTATAGTGAAAATTCCCTAATAGTGAGTCATCCCCTGGATGCCTGGCTATATATAGTGAAGCACCCCTAACCCCCACCCAAAAGACGGCTATATAGTGAGACAAGACTGAAAAGAACTATTCGGGAACTAAATTTCAGGGGGAATCCTAGCTATGAAGGAGGGAAGCATGCCTGGCTTTATACTGAGACTATCCGTTTTATAGCGACTTTCTCGGGGGAGGTCTTACTACTGTGTACATGTACAGGCTTCCAGGGGGAATAGCCAGTCTTCCAGGGAGAATTCTCACTATTGGGGAAGTCTCACTATACAACACCGGAAACAATATTACATTAGTACTTTACTGCATCATATAGTTTATGCATTCGTTTTTTGTTTAATTTACTGTTTTGATACCTTTAAGTTCTCACGAAAAACTAAACGTGATGTGCAGTCATTAAGATTATACGGACCTAATCGGGGTCTACCCACTAGTCCGAAGGTTCATTAGTACGACGGTCCACTAGTCCGAAGGTTCATAAGTCAATCAATCATTTATTTGAATCTCTTCGCCATTTTACAATAGTATATAGAGACTTACAACATATGGATAATTTAATACATAGCAATAGCATGCGTGAATAATAAAGAACAAAAAATAGTACCTTGCTATAGATGTGAAGCATGGGAATTCTAGGCCTTCTAAGTCAGACGACCCAGTAGTCCGAAAGTTCACTAGTCCGATTAAAAAAAAAAAGTTAAGAACTTTTTGTTTACATATCATGTGATATCAAGGAGCGATATATATTGCATTAAAAAATATGTTTTATGGAACATATATACCTTTGTTGATTATCACTATGGAATATGATTATTTGTTGAGATTTTCAAATGTCGTTACCTCCGATTTGAATATACAATAATAATTTTTACACATGTATCATTAAACTTTAAGCGTATGCTTTAGCGGAAAAAGACTAAAGCTTTATTGAATTGACCTAGAGTTACATTATCTTGTGCCTTTTTCGCTCGAGGGCTAGACATTTACACATATTCAAATAATAACACATACACACCCATCCAACACAGGCAAATGCACAAGAATTGTGTCGGAAAAAAATATCTTTTACATAGGAAATCATGGATTTCTGAAGTATGCACAAAATCAAGAGTGCATACAGATTATCATAAGTTTAAATAAGATAAAAATATATTCTATTCTATTTCATTCTATGAAAACATATTTCGTCATTTTCCCGCAGCATTAAATTTCCCGAATGATTTCTTCTTTTTTTTTTAAATTCTCCTTTCACTCATACAAAGTTTTGCTTTAATGATAAAGGACTATATTCTGTAGTGGCCAGTATCTGCCCCCAAAATAAAACTTTGATGGAGTAATCTTTAATTATGTTCTAAACCAGGTGGATATTTGCAGACTTCAAAGCATTAAATATATTTATCAACTATGACATCATTAGTTAGATATGACGTCAATAAAATAACATAAATTCCAAATTGCAATGATTTTGAGAGAAAATAGTGTATTTTACGTCGGTATTTTGATTGGAAATTATCGAGCGCAGGTCTGCTCAGACTAGATCTTTTGATATAATGTGTATAATGATAATATCAATGAAATATGTAAATATGGTACCTGAGCAAGCTTGCGCTCTATAAATACTATAGTCAAAATTGAACAAACTCTGTGCATTTTGGCCTCTATTTTAAAAATAACGGAAATCCAAATAGTTTGTGACGTCACAGAGACAAGAAAAGCCAACTAATTTTTCCAATTTCATTATATATTGTTTTAATTTGGATTATTTTATACAATATATGCACTTTTTCCCATTTCAAGAGATTTTCAAAATTTGACTATTATGGGGGCAGGAATACGCCCTTACCGTATATAGTTCTTTCCAAACTTAAGAACTCTAAATAGAATTGCAAACAAGTTCAGTACTTGTTTTTTAGTCCCCTATAGGTGAAAGCGGAGGGGACTATAGGTTTCCTCTGCGTCTGTTCGTCCGTCTGTCTAGCTGTCCGTCTGTCTAGCTGTCCCCCTGTCTGTCTGTCCCAGTTGGTTTTCCGCACTTGTTTCCTAAACGGTTGCAGATATTGAGCTGAGTTTTGGTATGTGAGTGTAACTTGATGGCTTACAGATCGAGTTTGCATCTCGTTCCGCTTCATTGATTTTTGACGGAATTACGACCTTTTCAATTTTTAAGACTTTTCTGCAATTTTGATTAGTTAAGTATTAAGTTTGCGTTTCGTTCGGCTTCAATGAATTTTGAAGGAAATATTGCATTTTTAATTTTTAACGGGAACCAGATTATACTTGCCGGTAGGGGACTAGTATAGCTAATGCACTTTCAGAATGCAAGTATTTTTAAAATTTTGACACAAATAAACTTTTACGTACTTGACAATTTTTCGAGGGAATAATAGTTATTCATTCCAGTGAGAGCACATGTATCTCTTTTATTAAAAAGTCACTGAGCTTAATCGTGCACAATTATATTTGAATAGGTAACCTGAATTATGTTTTCCGGGTAAAATGGAAGAATTATATGTAAGATTCTGTGACAATGTTAAAAATGTCATTGTGTACACAATTTTGTATAGAATTTCATTGAAAAAGACAAAAGCTGATATTTAAGTACCAAAAAACTCTTACGATTTCTTTACATTTTAGGGATTTATTATTTATGTCATTTCTATTCAAATCATTCGAAAAGTATATAATTTATATCAGTACGTGCATCAAATTTTTGTTTGTGGCACATGTATCACATGTAACTAAAAATGTTTTAACTGTAATATATATACATGCATCAGTGCTGTTCATGCAGCATATTTAGAATAAACAAGAAGTCTGTGAGCCAATCCTCACTAATGATACCCCCGCACTAATGTGAATACAAAAGTTCATTTATGGACGGACACAGGGATAAACAAGAAGTTGACATCGGGTTCGTACAAAAATTAGGGATGTCAACGAATATTCGAGTACTCGACTATCGTTCGATCATACCGACTATCGACTAAAATTTCTTTAGTCGGTTATTCGTTAAAAATGTGTTACCTAATAGTAATTTTAAATTCAAGGTAATAAACTTGGATTCGCCCATTTCATTTATATACAGATCAATGTTCTCGTAAGTAAAACTCAGCGTATGGTTTAACTGCTCAAAGGAAATTATCTGTATGTCGATTTATGTTCGGCAAATATGCCTCCAAAATATACAGTTTTTGGTATACTTTAAAAGATGTCATGATGGAAAAAAAAGTTAAAATTACGTTATCAAGGTTATGTGAAACTGAACTTGTATTCTCCAGTGGAACATCAAATATGATGTATCATATGCCGAATCCGTCAAACATACATGTAGATAACACAGTTTTTAAGTGAGACTTTTCTTAAGTAAGTGCTCCGCAAACATGCCAAAAAAGCAGAGCCGGAAAGAAAAATGTTGCTATCACAAACATGGTTATCAAGGATTGTCTACAACTTATTGTTGCAAATGGAGAGGATGTTCAAGAATGGTTTGGTTTTGTAGATTCCAAATTATAAAGTTTCAACCTGCAATTCCATAAGATCTGACTTAATGCAACTATTCATAAAAAATAATTAAACAGCTGTTACAAAATTGTAAATACATGTAAATTCGGGGACAGTTATGAGCGTAATTATTAATTAATTTAATGGTGTTTCTTTCTGATATTAATATCATGTAATCATTTCAAGATTGTATTGATTATTTGTACAAAATCTCATAATTAAAATTTATCGCAAGCTCTCTCTGTTTTTATAAGAGGCACACTTTAATTGTTTACCAGTCAAAGGTCACTGACACGATACGTAGAAATGGCTTCAATTAAGGGGTATACATGTACTATCGTTATGAAAAGAAAGGACAAATGCGAGCGTTTGATATCCTACATTTGATAAAATGTGCAGTAAATATTACATTAATTTTAAAATGAAATACATTGGATAAATGTAGAGGTATAATATTTATTGTACTACGTAAATGTTTACGATTTAGAAAATCGTTATAATGGTGATAGCGCACAATGTAGGTTAAATATTGTACAACTAGTCTATAAAAGATAGTGAAAATGACATGAAAAATTAATTTAAATTTCAACGAATATTCGACTATCGTTCGACTAAAGCCTCCGACTATTCGACTAAGCTGTCCGAATAAAATTGACATCCCTAACAAAAATGAATCCCAGTATATGGCATGCCTAAACAAAGAGTGTGCTAAACTTTCAAGCATCTTCAATGAGTAATTGCTGAGAGAACTGCGAACAAATTTTATTACGGACAAATACACATACAGACAGACACACAAGGGTAAAACAGTATACCCCTTTCCTCCGGAACGGGGGTATAATTATAGAGGCACACGCAGTCAGAACAAGGAATTTCATTTATTTTGGATACTGCAATTTTGCTTTTTTCTCTTGTCACACGGGACTTCGGTTTTCAAGGTCTCATTCGAAAGACCCATGACTTCACTCTTAATACCGGTCGCTTTGCTTAGGAAAAAGTCAGTACCTATGTTAAAGATTTCCCCTACGTTAACGACTTCGAATTGACGCACCGCGAGAATCAAACCCGGCCCTCCCATCACAAAGCGAAGGCCCTACCACAAGGCCAACTTGACCGGTGAATAGTTGGAGAAGGAAAGGGTTGAGTTGAGGGAATATGAATATAAGAAGGAAGTTTCAAATTTCTATTAATAATTTTTAGTTCGAATTTCAACCCCAAACTTCAGGGTCTTCTTAAGGTACAATATAGAACAATTGCACAGAGCCGGACACTTTGAACTACGAACTACATTGGGTTTTCTGACTAATGAACCTTCGGACTAGTGGGCCTTCGGATTAGTGAATTTTGGACTAGTGAACCTTCGGACTAGTGGGACTTCGGACTAGTGAACTTTTGGATTAGTGGGCCCTTCGGACTAGTGAACCTTCGGACTAGTGGACCGTGACATACATGCGATTTGTTCGACCTATGACAAGACTTAATCTGCATGGTTGCATGAGGCCGTTAGGCTGATGGCAGCCCGAGAATCTTTTACTTTATTTTATGATGTATTTAATTTCCTCTCTCTTCAACGTTTGCGATAAAGATGACAGAATTCTGGTATAAATTTCGTTTACCTGCACTGCGGATTTCACTCGATCAAGACCGAAACTATCGGACATCTAGTATACTTGTATATATAGTTGACCCGCTTACGCTGAGGAATATCAGCTGTTTCAGAAAGTATGATGCGACGTTAAAAAACTTCAAAGCGGTCCATAATCTAATCTACCGGTCCAACATCTCATTAAGCGGTGCAACATCGAAATTTTTGGACAACTCGGTGACCCATTAGAAATATTTAGGACTTTTATGGTATAGCTAGATTTATAAAGGGAACAATTTTAATGACTTAACAATAATTTGTATGTTATCCATGCCAGTTCTTTGTGTGATTACCTACAGAAAATAAATCAGTAAAATATCTACACTGTGAAGAATACTGATGATTAAACAAATATCGATAATTTCTCGTTTGTTATAGTTAAACGAATATGTAAATGTTTTACATGTACTTAATAATTAAATCTACCCATTACTCTTACAAAAGTAATTTCTTTCTACCCTCAAAATTAATCAAATATAACCCGAGCCCCCCCCCCCCAAAAAAAAAAAATAACGAAGCCCATCGTAACTTGGTAAGATGCATGTAATATATAGGAAAGCGAGTTGTCCATGAGAAGAGATCCTCCTTTGCCCACGGAATACTTTCTTTTGTTAGTGCATTATCTTATGTATAAAAACTTTAGTTGGATTCTTTTCCTTATAAATGAGAATATTCATCCCCCCCCCTCAAAAAAAGAAATCCTGGATCTCCCAATGTTGCTATTGACTCAATTTCATATTTATACAAATCTAATGAACCAGTGAAGAATAATTAGTAGTAAACATGTAAAGATATCAACAATCGCACATCTAGGCATTACACCTGCCGCTGAATGAATCTAATCTAAAAATTATTTAATTTTCTTTCATTCTTTGTGTAAAAAGTCTTTAACTATTACCCCGCTATTTTTGCGGTTGCGTTGGAGTAAGTGCTTACTAGTAATTGGAAAATAAAAACAACAAAAAAAAAACAACAACAAAAACCGAGTCCATATTTATAGATGAATGCTTTCTGATTGACTGAGATCGAACATTGTATATAGAAACCATACAACAATGTCCACTTGCTGGAGTCCTTCCATGAAAACATAACATTACGATTGGTAATGAAAAGTTATGTCCATTTGCACATGACATTCCAGGTGAACACAATAAGACAAAATATAGATTAAAAAAAAAATCTGCATTGATACAATTGGTTGTGAAAAGTGAGTTCTTGACCCAACTTCCAGGATAACATTACATTTATTTTCTATACATTGCACCAAAAAATAGATATCAAGAATTTACATATAAATACTACTGACTACATGTATATTTATTTTAACCCAGTTTCTCTCACTATGTTGGGATAGGAGTCAACAAATATATGTACAATCAAGATAAATGATAAAGTTTACTAAACGAGCTTGTTTCATTTACTAAGTCATTGAATGAGATATTTTTAAAAAAAAAAAAAAAATTCAGTCAATACAGAAATTAAGTTCCTTTGAAGTACAATATCGACCTCGCCCTAAGGCCTTGGTGAATTTTGTACTCCTCGTGTGGCTGAATCGGGAAGGTGAAAGTAAGACTTTGAGTAGGATGTTTTTTCCCCAATTTTTTATTCAAAATCTATTTTATTTAAATTAAAGCGAGAAAGCTTTAAAACCGAGCGTTGTTCAACAGTTCAAGGATAAAACACACAGTCTTTACATAACTGGTTGAGGTTTGAAGGCCATTTGCTTGACGTACTGCTGTCTGGAAATCTCTTATAATGAATCATAATGAGTATAACTTATATGCATTGGCATTGCTAGATGATTTGATATGTAGCTATATTGACTTGTAATCGGCAATGGTCTTATCGAAAAAAAAAAGAAAAAAAAACAGTGGTAAAGATCACCCGAAATTTCGAAGAAATGTAGCGGCAATGAGTTGAAATTTTTCGCAATGTAGCGGCAATGTTGACCTCCCGAGATAATGTCGTGCAAGCAAGGTATTACTTCGTTCGAACGACATAATTAACCATGCATGTCAGGATATATTTATCAAACGCTATTTTTTTATATTATATATATAATTATATTATTATATATACGGTACATATTATTCAGTAGCAGATCCAGAAATTTTAGAAATTGAGCCACATGCAGTTCAAGAGGGATGGAGCTTATCCATTTTTTAAAATGTTTGGGAACAAGCAGAATGAAAAAAAAACAACAACACCTAATTCATTAAGGGGGGGGGGGTTGCTTGGGGAAGGGGGGAAGTCGCGTCTCATGGACAGGCTAAGAGTTTTTTTTTTCTTTTTTAACTAGGGAATCCATCAAAGCCCGTGAATCCTAAGAATCTATTCTTCGTCCCCATATTAAAAAAAAATGATATTGCCTGTGGAATTAACTGTGTAATTAAACTGTTTGTACATTTGTATTATCCGGCCAATTTCTTTGGAACCAGTGGATTTCGGATTAGACAAGTTTTACTGTATATAGTTGTTGATTATACTTGTACAATCAGATACTGAACACTGGAAAGCATTGATAAGACGATTTTAACCCCTCAAAAACCGATTGTTTTCTCTTAAAAATAAATGGATCTATATCAATCGCACTCCATTTTATCAGGGCAGTCAATATATCGGAAATGCTCTCAAGGTCAATATATCAGAAATGCTCTCACGTTGAAATTGCAGAAAGAGGGATTAAATAAGCCACATGGCTTGCTGTCCCCCGCTTTCGTGAAAGCGAGGGGGCATTAAATCTCATTCGTCTGTCAGTCTGTCCGCCTGTCCCAAAGTCTTTAACCTTGATCATAACTTTTGAATGAGAAGAGGTAGGGCTTTCATATTGCACATGTACATTGCCTGTTACAATTCAATTTTATTTATTACTAGTGTCTTTGTAACTTTAATATATATTGTTCATGTAATTCCCTCGATAATTATTATCTTGGTCATGATCTAAATACAAAATCTAACAAAACACCGATGCAGTCTTAAAATTAATGTGTTTTGTATCAAAAAAATCTGTCTCTCAAATTCCCAAAATTAAGAAGCTTAAATTCCTGTACCCCGGGGCCTCGGGAAATAGTCTTGACCTTTGGGAACTGGAATCTTGCTAACTCCCCCAATGATATACTTCAACTGTATGATAATTACCTCTTTTAAACGAGTTATTTATCTCGTTATTACAAGAAAATAATTTATCTTCAGAATTGATATCTCTTAGTTATGAATAACAGAACTGGAAATAAACGGATTCGAGTTAATAAAATGTGCGTGTAATATGCATAATCAAGAGGTAATGGAATGGAAGCATACTAGGCCATTGTTTTGTGCATATGATTAGTGTTCTTTTCTTGGACTTAAAGAAAAGAACACTAATCATATGCACAAAACAATGGCCTAGTATGCTTCCATTCCATTACCTCTTGATTATGCATATTACACGCACATTTTATTAACTCGAATCCGTTTATTTCCAGTTCTGTTATTCTTAACTAAGAGATATCAATTCTGAAGATAAATTATTTTCTTGTAATAACGAGATAAATAACTCGTTTAAAAGAGGTAATTATCATACAGTTGAAGTATATCATTGGGGGAGTTAGCAAGATTCCAGTTCCCAAAGATCAAGACGTCAAGACTATTTCCCGAGGCGAAGCCTCGGGAAATAGTCCTCACCTCTGGGTTTGGAATCTTGCTAACTCCTCTTTACTGTTTCATTATACCGATACAAAAATGAAAAAAGAGGATTATGGATAACTGGGAATAAGCTTTCGGAGCGGGGATTAGCTCACTTGACTTACGGACGGTGATAAGTCCAATAGCATTATATACCGATACAAAAGTAAAATCAAGAGGATAACAGATACCAGGGAATTAGCTTGCGAAGCAGGGATTAGCTCATTTGAGTAACGCACGGGGATTAGTCCATTCACAGCGATTTCACATACCAAAAAATCGCTGTATATTTCCAATCGTCTAGAAAAACATGGCGGAAAACCCTTAAAAATTGAAAAGGTCGTAATTCCGTAAAAAATATTGAAGCGGAACGAAATACAAACTTGGCCTTTAACTCACCATGATACATTCCCAAAAGTCAGCTCAATATCTTTAAGCATTTAGAAAAAAGTGCAGAAAACCTTTTGGGACAGAGAGACAGACAGATACACAGAGGAAACCTATAGCACCCCCCCCCCCTCGGGTTTCCCCGATTGATTTGATTTTAAAAAAATTGTTTGAAAATTTTCATTTTCATTCTTCGTATACGTATGTTCAATAATCTGTTCACTATTTTGAAGAAGGGACACTTGTAGCAATGTACCACCCCTTCCCCCTCAAAATATAAGCACAGCAATTATATTTCATGGGGGTATTGGCTTTGGGGGAAATCGCACTCTATAACGACTGCATAGAGTAGGATTTCCCCCGGAAAATTGACTCTGGTTTGAGATTTCCGTAGGGGAAATCCTACTCTAGAGCCAGTTTTCCAGGGGGAAATCCTACTCTAAAGAGCCAGTTTTCCGGGGGGAAAGATTTTAGGGGGGAAAGCCTACTCTACAAGACCGGTAATGTTGTTGCATGTTCTGAGTATCCCGACAAGGAACTTTTTGTATGTCTACAAATACACTTTCTGAAACAATATCACATTTTTTTTTTCTCGAGCGACGCCATAAACCACTCTGAGAAAATTTTATTCTATTTGTGTAATTCGCAGATTGTGCGCTCATTGACATACCGGTACATGTATGAATATAAAGATACAAGTTTATAAGATTGTCTTTGCTCTTGAAGATCGATTCCTGTTTATCTATTTGTCGTTGGAAATTTCGTGTTATTAAATTGTAAATTGAAACAAGGTTTCGGGAAAGGGAGCAAAAAAGTATTCCCTGTCCCATTACGATATGCTTGTGTACACAATGTATAACTCGTACAAATAAGAACGAAATGGGATTATCGAGTTCAATAAAATATATACATATCATTCAAATTACTTTTTGACACGTTCCCTTGGGTAAAATCCGCAGTTGTGTCAATGTTCGTTATGACATGGGAGTTAAAGTAAAAGATGTTTTTATTTATTTTGCGAACATGATTTAATGCAGTTATTTATCAGTAATTGTCTAGCGTAATGGTTAACGTGTTAGTCTCAAAGGAAAATGATACTCAATATTATTATTACTAGGGTTCGAACCCCAAGAATACGATATATTTTTTTTTATATAAGATAATAATTTTTGCCGAGAAAATTTTGTTTGTCATTTTTCACAAATTTCAATAATAAAAACTTCACTCTAAATACTAAATTCACAAATTGAATATGATTATATATATATATATATATATATATATATATATATATATATATATATATATATATATATATATATATATATATATATATATTCTGTATTTCAATATACTTCAGAAAAGAAAACTAAATTAAATTATATACTATACGACTAAAATTCCTCATTTATGGATGATCCCAGTAAATCTCTTAATTTTCACTAAAAAGGTATGATACCTGCAAAGTTTACTAATTATTGAATTACAGTGTATTAGAAATTCCGCAGCTTCACTTTTTCGCGATTCGACTCAGCTTTTCCGCAAAAGAAATCAGGCTTTTCCGCAACAAGTTTTACTGCTATTCTGTAATTATACAATGTATATCTTTTGCTTTTCCACGATTTGTTTTAGCATACACCTCCTCCGTTAGCCAGGTAAAACCTGTTTCTCCCTGCTTACTAGCATTTTCAGTCATTTTCTCATTACTGAGATGGCCATTTTTTTTATTTTATTTTTTTTTGTTTCTACCTCGGCGATTCCTATTGCATCGGTTGTAATATAATCGGTAAGACACATCGCCATTCTTTCTAAGCATAAATTCCTCGTTTATAATACATTTGTTACCACGTTTTGTTTCTTTATGAACAATTTCCATAATATCTAGAACATAATCGACCAGTGTAAAATGTGATTCATTCAATCTTTATTACACTGTGAGTACTACAGAGTAGAACTCTAGGTGGAAAATACATGTAAATGCAGGTGTATCGGCAACTGTTTGAAGTTAAAAATGATTTATCGGTAATTAACTTCAAAATTTCTAATATTCCCTTTAAATATTAATAAAAAAAAGTCTGATTTGTAATTTAAACGAGCAAAATTTACCTGTCCTCTATTCCAACAGTTCATTAATCGCTGTTTATACAGTAGTTACATGTATATGTTTATATAGTTAATTATTTGTTTACATAAAAATTCCACCTATTCTCACCTAAAATCTTACCTTTCCCTACCTGATTTTCAAAAATTGGGAATAGGTAGAATAAACCAAACCTGCATATCCAACATAGAGGTAGTCCCTCCCCCATACGTTTGAAAAGTGAGAGTACCCATCCACTTTTTGATTTGAATAGTACATGGAATATAATAGTAATTAATCTATGTAAAAGGTATAGTGACATAGCAAATTGGAAATGCTCGAAGCCGGTACCTTTTTTTGTGAGTCAATATTTATCTAAATTGAGCATCCCCCAAACTTTCCACTTTGTGACTACGCCTTTATCAAAACGGTGCTAGTTAAACAACAATTAAACCAACATGGAGCACCTTAGCCGATCAGGAGCCATATTTGATGCAGTATGAGCTTAATTTTTTTTTTTCCGCTGTAAAATTGTAATTTACTATTTCAATGACAGAGAAGAAAGTTCATATCAACTTTATGATGGGAAAAGAACTGAATGAAGCCAAATTACATCGTACAAATTTGAAATCATACAGAAATCTTTCTTCTGGTAAATTTTAGTCTTATTAATCACAGGGACCTATATACTGTATAGGTCCCTGTTAATCATAAAGGAAATTACGTTCTTAAAACTGAAAGCAGCCTCGCGTAACTTATATATTGTCAAGGTGCAAGATATGCAGACATGTTTTAAATGAATAACATTTTAAAATATAAATATCAATGAACGAAATCAGTTTCCAAGAAGTTATTTAATATAGAAAGCGTGGCATATTATCGATCGGGCTCAATGATTTTTGTATGCTGTGACGTCATATCGAAGGTCGAGATCTTCTCGAATGGGGTTGACATGCACTATATAGATTCATTTAGGCTATTAAATAAAGATACATCAAAATGCTTTATGTCTATATTAAAACTGTAACCATGAATAAGTGGAGATTTAAAAAAATACTCATAAACATCAAGAGTGATATTAATTTAACAGTCAATCCAGAGGAGTTCTGATGACGTTCCCCATAAAGATGAGTGATAAAAAACATTCCCCATAATTTTTAATTACATACTGAAACGACAGATAGGTAATTTTTAGGATAAGAAAGGAGAGACTACATCAAAACAGATATTTTCTATAAAAATTGCCCTTTATTTAAATAAAAACATAATAGGAAAACACTTTCCCCATAACATATTCCATCCGTCCAATTCCTCACAAGTCGGTTATGATGGGTAAGAGAGAGAGAGAGAGAGAGAGAGAGAGTCAAATATATTTTAAAAATAGAGAGATTGTTGAAATAAGACGAATTAACTACTATCTACTAGTCATGTACTGTTATCTGTTTTGCTATGTAGTGAAATCTTTGACGTCGAGTCTCAACTCTGATATCTCGACACCCCGGATATGTCGACATTTTCCGATGGTCACGACGATGTCGAGATAACGAAGTTTACCTGTATTTTTTTTTTTTTTCCCAATCGACGGGCCTGCATTTCAAAGAGAGAGAGAAAGAGAGAGAGAGAATTTCTAGCTAGGTCTTTGAATAACAGTGACATCGGTTCAGAAAACCATGTCCCTAGGAATGTACATGTATATAAAATAGGCATTGCCTTTCTTTCGGAATTCATCACCTGCTTCTGTAAAGCTCCTTCCTCTCTTGTACTTACATGTACCTGGTAAAACCAACCGACTGCGAAGGAAAACATTCTATTTATTTCGGGGATCGGGGTATACGTACAGTGATGAGAGGAAATTTATTCATCTATACGTTCATTAAATATGAAAGATTGCTTCTGAGTATTTGTATACGATCGCACGACTTTCGTGTTAATTTATAAAAGTTAGATTATGAAAGCAAAGAACTAAACTAACATTTGTTGTAGATGAATTAAAAAATTATTTAGCCGTTTATAAGGTTTTTTTTAACATCTGTGAGAACCACTTTATTTTAAAAAAAAACAAATAATCGTCCTATTATGGGCGCCCATGATATATTAGACTAGGTGTTTAAATAAAACCTAATTCAGATATCGACATCCAAGAGAATAACACATTCTTTTTCAGTGGCGGATACAGGAATCTTGAAAAGGGGGCCCGACCAGTTTTGTGTCCGGGTAGGGGCCCAAAGCCACATAATAATTTGATTTATTAAATCTTGTGTATATTTTGGATACAAAAGGGGGCCATGGGCGGATACAGGATTTGTGATGGGGGGGGGGGGCGTGGATAGCTTCGTTCAGGCAGGGGGTCTGGGGGCCGACTTAAGGCCCCCAGTGGGTCCAGGTGACCCAGGGCGCGAAGCCCCCGGAAGCTCCTGGGTTTTTGTGAATTTTAAGAGTCAGTAAAACCAGACACAAAAATAGTTGTATTGATTACTTCCTTTACACAAAAGCCTATAAGATATGAATTTAGTTTGTAACTTACAATACTCTAAAGTCTTTGTAGGAATTTCACGTCTGCTTAAGAATAATGTACAAATTTATTAATCATTCGATAATTTTTATTTCAAATTTACTCTTGAGAAAGCAGAAACTTTGTGTATCTCCGAACGTCGTGATTCTCCGAACTTCGTGTATCTTAGAAGTCGTTCTGAATTATTGTTATTTCAGCAAGGATGCTAGTCAACCTGATATTTGTATGTAACTCTGTTATTCCAAGAAGTGTTGTTTTTTTTTTAAATTCCATTCACTGACCTACACATGCAGCTAACGAAACAAAATAAACAAACACGCGGTAACGTGCAGTTCCTTTATAGTAGTATGAAATAAACGAAGTACAATGATACACAAAGAATATCTGAATATTGAAAAATTAAATATTGCAACGTTTGTTTTTAAAAGTATTATACATATATGACAGATACACTGTAGGGTAGGGTGGTGTAATTTCGACCGATTTTTTTTTTGTATTTAGATTTGTTCAAGTATGTCACTGCCCATTACATGTATTACGCTCAACTTTTACTGGATCCTTTTTCCTTCGGAATACCTTTTATTGTTCAGATTACATTGTATTATATGTGTTATTCGTCATGATATAAAATAAATGTGTTCGATTTACAAGATATGTGTGTTGGGTAACTTCGACCGCACACGGGGTATTTTCGATGTGCAAATATAAATGAAATTATTCGCGTCATCTCTATTTTAAATATATATATATATATATATATATATATATATATATATATATATATATATATATATATATATATATATATATATATATATATATATATATATATATTATTCTGTTGTAAAACATAAAAGATTGTAAAAAAAAAAAAAAATGCTGACAAAAAGAAAAAAAAAAGTAATTTTCAAATGTACCTAATTTGAAGACATTAAGTGCACCAAGTGCCTAGAGACTGATTTACCGATTTGTCAAGGCATGCTACAAATATTTATATGCGCAGGCATCTAAACCGCATGTCAACAAAACAGATGATTTTTTTCACGGTTATATAACTAGTTTCAACGGAGTATTCTTGTACATAATACTCATCATAATACTTTTTATACGGACGGTGGTCATGATTTTTTTTCTGGTAACAAATAGCATTGCGTCATTTTCATTGGTCGAAATGAGTTACCTGCTGACGCCGTATTCATGCAAAGGGTAACTTCGGCCGATTTCTGTTCAGCTGATTTGCATTTTATTTGTAAAAACTAAATACTATAAATTTAAAAGGTATGAATTTAAGTTGCAAATTTAAATAGTTGATAAATTTCACGCCAGGAATATCCACTGTGTCTTTCTGTATATACAAGATATTTTCAGAGGTGATAAACTGATAATTCCCTGCAATAGTTTAAAAATACTCGTCCGTAATTTTTCGGGCGATAAAGTTTCTTCTTGTATGTAATTTTCCAGTGAAGAAATAAATTTCGCCTATTATTATCGACAATGATTTGTATATGAAAAATGCATTTTCTTTCTGGATAAAATAGATGTGTGTACACTATAATGGGTTATAAACAAATTATTTTAAGGTATTTATGAACGGTCGAAATTAACCAGGTGGTCGAAGTTACACTGTGACCATCCTAACCTATATCCTGACGTTAAAAAAAGTTCTTGTATCTATGTAAGTAAATTACTGCATAGTTACACCATTTGATAAATAAATACATAAATCAGTGGATAGGTTTGTAACGTAGACCGTCTGATTTTAAATTCATTTATTTACCTCACTTGGCACACCTCGGCCGATTCGTACCTCATCTGGATGAAGGTGACGGAATCAGCCGAGGTTTGCCGAATGTTATTTACCTTCGAACAGCCTTTAAATATTGCAGTATTTTTCCTTGCATCATGATAGGAAATTGACAAGTGCTGTCTACCCTTCAAACGAAATCGGGAGACGTTTTCCGGTTTGAATAATTAAGATAATATTCGTAGCCCAGGGAATGCAAGGTTTTCAGACTTGATTTTTAAGAAAACCGATACTTGGTCATAAAACAAAATTACCATATTTTAATTGACCGTTAATTATAAAACCAAAGTATGGCATTATAAATATTGGTCATGTCATATTTTGAAAATTTTAGGGTGGGGGGCGTGCGCCCCCACGCTCCCCTTAAATCCGCAAATGGGGGCAGGCCCCCTGAACCTCCTCTAAATCTGCCAGTGTTTTCTTTCATTATAAGGACTTGCAGAATAAGCGAAATACTCCAGACATTTAATAAAAATATCAAACCCGATCTAAAACGCGTTGACAAAGTCAAACCAGACGGTTTTAGTTTTTTAGGGCATTTTTACAGTGATATGAGAAAAATCGGATAATTGCTGTTAATTTTAAGAAATAAAGTTCGGCATTTTTCAACCTCGTTCGGTATAATATAATTTACTGATAATTTTTTTCCGTTAAGGAGGAACACATGGATGAAGGATAAAAAAAAGCGGTATTCTGCATGTACATGTACACATCATTGCTATGATAATTGTGTACTCGAGATTAAACCCAAAATCCTTCGTTACATTGTATTTGGGTATAATTTTCACATGTTCTCAGGCAAGACAATAATTTCAGTTAATAGAGAAATGTTTTTTTTTTCTTCGTTTTTTCCCATCCTTTTGGTTTACACATTTGCTTTGTATACAAAAGAGAGTGTTCATATACCGCTGTTTCTACACGCTATCGATGTGATCAGGGAGAACATGATATTCTCCAGCAATTTACTTCTTATGAAAACACTTAATGAAAACATATTAGGTGAAAATATATATACCCATTAGTATCTTAGTACCTTAGTATCGACCTGTTTAATTGCAATGTCACCAACCGGAACGATCGCTGGCCAGGACTTGAATATAATTTATTACCGTTATTAAAACAACTCGTCAGCTGAGCGGACCTATTATTTAAACAGTAAAATAGGGAAATTCCAGAGTTCGAAGTGTATTTATTTTGGGCACAAATTAAACCGCATTTACGCGTACTTACATGCATGTACCAGTAATTCGTGTCATGGGTAAATTCAGTTTATTAGATGAAATAAAACAAATGCATAAGATTAATCTTCCTAAACAACACGTTTTTAAAACAATCTATCTGATATAACTGACGGTATAAAATAACAAAGAAAATAACGGATTTGTGTTTGTATTTAATTTGGAATGAGAACAAATCTTAAACTGTCAAATCACTTATACAACACACTTCGTTTTCCAGACACTAATTGCCATGCGTGATCTTCACATGCACTGACCAAGAGGTCACAAGTTTGAAATGTATGGCTTCTCATTGCGTGAGTTTTGTCAACACATGTCGGAGTAGACTATCTAAGCCAATTGATTCCCAAAGAAAACTGCATAGGAAGGGTTTTTTTTGGTACACTTTTTAACGGGTAAAATTCATTCGACGCTCCATAGAATTTTCAAATACAAGTGAAATATTTGGGTTACTTGCGTCCGACCTAGTATTTTGTATGCAATAATATTGTAAGTTAAGAAGAAAATAATACAAACTCAAAAGTACTTAATTTTATTTTCGATTTTCCTGACAATTAAAAATGTGACCTCTACATACAATTATCGGGATAATTATATACATCCTGTTTAATGTTCATGAAAGAAATAGCAACTCGTTAAATAATAACATAAGAGAGATAAATAAACTGTTTCTTTAATACGCAAAGAAAGTGGTCTTTTCGGCATTCAAAATGCATTGAATTTGAAGTGAATAAGTGAAAGGCAGTTAAGACTAGCTGATTAAAACAAGCGAGTGATAATTAAGCAGTAAGACGAAATCATGTTAAAGATTCGAAATGATTTTAAAGTAATTTTCCACAAAGCGCAATTATCTCAACAATGCAATGTTTATAAGAATAAATATGCTACTTTCTTGTAATTCAGCGAATAAAATATAAATTGAAATGTACTAGCGACTTAATCAAAGATATGAAATAATCTGAAAGATTCAACATATTTATCCACTCATCACGTAGTTAAAATGTATTTGGAATGGCCATTCTATGGTTTGTTTTGTGTATGACCTTAGGTCGCTGGTTCACACGCCGATTGATACTCGGTGACCTCCTTTGCCACGTGCTATCGAGGGAGGATTTACATAATTGTAAACAGTAAAAGGCGTGTACTTAATGGCTGTGAATAGTCTATGTTTAAAGTTTTGTTTTATTTTCTAGCTTTATTGTTTGTTTTCATATGATAAGAAGAAAAGGTTATCTTTTTTTCCCCTGTTTAGTAGACTGGTTTATCCAAATTTGAAAACAAACGAAATAAAAGGGAAAGTTGTCAGTAAATAATTTGGAAATAAAGCACAAAATACTTCAAGAACCTGATTCTAAAGAATATTAGCATCTAATGTAGCAAGGTTTATTATTTATAGTAAGTTTATTTTAATTACACGCATGAAGAGCTCTTTTTTACTTGCTGAATGAAAACACCTGTATATGTGTTATGCTTCTAGCCCATTTAGAACACAAGACTCAAACAAAATAACATTTTCTTGAGATCAATAAGATGTTAAATAACAACTTTAATTACGGCAGCTATTTTGAAATATGTACCGTTTTTGAGTTATAAAGCAAAAACTTTAAAGGGACCCAGATCCCTAATTTCCCCTAATTTTAGGGGCCAGACCTCTTTTAGTGGTCTCAAATGAAAGGCCTTAAAATTGTGCGCAACTTTTATTCTACATGTTTTATCAAAATATTTTTAGTTTAGAAGATAAAAAGGAAAATATGTGTAAATTTTCGCTCTTTTAGGCGTTCTAATTTTTGACCCCTCTCTAGCGCCATTTTGAATACAGAAATTGAAAAACAAAAACCGATGTGCACAACTTCAGTGCTTCTTTTATTAAAATTCGGTAGAATTTCTACTCCAGCTTCAGTAGTCTCTGAGCCTTTGTCTGGAAATGAAGCCTCATAATTTTCATGTAAAGGGAGATAGCCAAAAAGCGGAAGTGGGTTTTTGAAATGTTTGACAGCATTCTGATAGAGTTTTGTAACGTCTATAAACCCTGCAAATTTGAGCATATCCGTTGAGAAATGAGCAAGATATGAGGTCTCAAAGTTGGCGTCTAGGAAAAAAAAAAAGAATAATAAAAATAATCTTAACCATCAGAATCAGTAGAAGGTCTCCTGCTGGAGCGGAAGACCTTAAAAAAAGAATAACTAGATGCGATCTCGTTGCGAGCAACGAGTGGGTCTTCCGTCCGATTTTTGATAAGATGAGATAAGAATTTGACTGAGATTTTCGTTCAAATACAATGATATAAATAAATTGTTAAGACAAAGAATTTTGCTCTAGTAATATTTAAGAAAATATTGATCATTAAAAGGTTACAGATTAAAGACTTTCGGCCCTTCTTTGCCCCTAATGTGAGAAGTCAGCCCCCTTCTCTTGATATCATCCTAAAGCTCTCATAATTTTGAACACTTTTTGTTCAACAACTATTCAGAAATTCTTTTTGTTTTCGGGATATATGCAAACGAAATATTAAGGGCCGGCCCTTCAAGACCTAAATGGGAGCGTCTAGCAAAAATTGAAAGAGTGCATATTGTTCAGAATATTATTTTGAACGTTTTTTGTTCAATACTGTTTATCAAAATATTCTTCCTTTTCGAGATATATTGCGCAAAAGATTATGTAATCTGGCCCCTAAAGACCCCTTATTGCGTAACATATGATATCAACATCATGGAATTGAGATAAAGAGTGTGAAGATGAACTATTTCGCTTCAGTAATATATTACAAAGTATTGATCATTGAAGAGTTATTGATTGTATACTTTCGGCCCCTCTCGGCCCCTATCTTAAGGGGTCAGACCCTTTTCATTGATATCACCTTAAAGCTCTCATGATTTTTAACACTTTATGTTCAACAACTAGTCAGAAATTCTTTTTTGTTTCCGAGATATATGCGAAAGATATTCTAGGGGCCGGCCCTTCAACTCCTTAATGGGGACGTTTAGCAAATAATGAAAGGTTGCATATTGTTTAGAACATTATTTTGAACATCTTTTGTTAAATATTGCTTATCAAAATATTTCCCACTTTTGAGATATAAAGCGTCAAAAATTTAGCATTCTCGCCCCTTATTGCCCCTAATTATGTAACATATGATGTGAATATCATAATATATACGAGGGGTTATCAAAAAGTTCGTGGACTTGCGCCATAAAATTAAAACCGCTTTAGATACATCAATGACTTTTAATACATTTAATTAGCATCATCTTTTCTATCTATAGAATAAACCGTAAATCATAAAATAATTTTTTTTAATAAATTGTTAATGTTTTTGTAAGCAATGGTATGTCCAAGCGGCGCAACCTCAAATATGACGTTTTTTCTACCTGAGTTTAACTGAGAAAAACTCTTTTGATATGAGCATTTGTCGTCCAAAAATCCGGTTAATTCAGGCATGTGATACAACACAATTGTTCCGTAAAATTTTCAATTTTTACCCCATTCTGTAAATTCTATGATATTTTATCGTAAATTTTATATGGAGAATCCAAACAATTAAGGACTTGAAAATGACGTCAAAAAGGGGGAGGGGTTTCTGTTTCCAACATTCTTTAAAGTTTCGCACCTGGAAAAACTGGTATAGACCTAGAGAATGTTTAAATCGGCTACAGAAAAATAAGATACACCCAGAGTACTCGTTTTAAATACCCAAAAAGATTCAGAGAGATGAAAGATGCACAGTTAAAGTCAATTTGTAGTCATGGTGTCAAAAATCAGTCACGTCGAAAAGTGACATTGATCATGTGTGGTAGAAATTGAACTCCAACAAGCTAAGTATTCTGGCATAATCAAGTGAGGATCTTTCCTTATATATAGATACATTTACAATATTATATGCATTGAAAGCAGCTGTTCATGACATTGTAAAGTCACATAAACAAGACGGGCTAAAGTACTTACTTAACTCCAAGTAATCACTTTAAGATAAGTGTATAAGGTAGACGGAGTGGACATTGAGAAACAATGACGTTGTCGGACGTCATGAAACTAAACGGCGACAGCGCCGGGTGATCATACAATGTCTTTTTTAATTTAGAATAATTTGGCAAATTATCAACTTATTAAGCTAAAATTTTCAACATTTCTTAAACTTTTGTTGATTTATGTTTTTCATAAATTTTGTAAGCACAGACTACATAGTATTAATTTTATCACATCAGTCCACGAACTTTTTGATAACCCCTCGTAGTTGTTGAGTTAAACATTTTTGCTTCAGTAATGCATTACAAAATATTGTTCGTTAAAGAGTTATTGATCAAAGAATTTCGGCCCCTATCAGCCCCTTTTTTGAGGGGCCAGCCCCTTTTTCTTCATATCACTTTAAAGCTCTCATGATTTTGAACACTTTTTGTTCAACAACTAGTCAGAAATTCTTTTTCGTTTCTGAGATATTTGCAAAAGTAATATTTAGGGGCAGCCCTTCAACTCCTTAATGGGGATGTTTAATAAAACATGAAAGGTTGCATATTGTTAAGAACATTATTTTGCACATCTTTTGTTCAATATTGCTTATCAAAATATTTCCCACTTTTGAGATATAAAGCGTCAAAGATTTAGCATTCTGGCCCCTTATGACCCCTAATTATGTAACATATGATGTGAATATCATAATATATAGTTGAAAATTGTTGAGTTAAACATGTTTGCTTCAGTAATGGATTACAAAATATTGATCGTTAAAGAGTTATTGATTAAAGACTTTCGGCCCTATCGGCCCCTAATGTGATGGGTTAGCCCCTTTTTCTTTGATATCATATAAAAGATCTTGTGATTCTACACAATTTCTGTTCAATATGTTTTACCAAAATACTTATAGTTAAAAAGTTATCGTAAGAAATGTCTCTAAAATTCACTCATGATTCGTGTCCTAAATTTCGTCCCCTACCGAGCATCCATACTAGGCACTTCCGGAAGATTTGAAAACCCAGGTGATCAACGGCAACATGTCCTCTATCATCGCTAAAAATTTCAACACTCTAGCTTTACTCGTTTTTGAGTTCCATTGCAGACAAGGAGGTCCTCTGAATTTTGATTAAAGGGCGATAACTTCCGACCAGAAGTGAATTTCAAAAAAATGAGAAAAACCTCTGAGGTTCACTCAAAGATACATCTTCCCTGAAATTTTCAAGGAAATCGATCGAGCCAACTCCGAGAAATCTTCTGCACAAAAATTGTAAAGAAAAAAAAAAGAATAATAACTAGTAGACTAAATGTTCACAGAACAATTAGAGGTCTTTCCACCTTTTAAAGTGTTTCCATGTAATTTGGGCTGTAAAAAAGGAAGAAAAATGGAAAAAAAAAAATGGAAAAAAAAATTCTTCCAGCAGGGATCGAACTCAGAACGCTTAGCTTGAAAGGCAGGCGTGCTAACCACTACGCCACGAACTCCGATGAAGATGTATGCAGTAAACTACCTATTTAAGAATAAAAAAATGTTGAACAATGTAGTTATCGGAATTGAATGGTTTTGAGAAACATGTTTCCATATCATTTGGCTTTCAAAAGAACAAAAGAAAGAAAGAAGAAGAAGAAGAAGAAGAAAAATACAAGAAAATAAATAAAACTCAAAAATTCGTCTTTTGCTATAGATTTATTGTCGGGCTCGTTTCTCTGTAGAGTTCAAAAGGTCTTCGCGCAGCTCCAAAAAAAAGATGTTTTTTTTATTTGTTTTTCTTTTTTTGCGATTTAGGGGCCAATTTTTCTCTCTTTCCCCTTCTCTCTTCCTTTCTCTTCCTCTCTCTTTCTCTCTCTCTCTCTCCTTTTTTCTTTTTTGCTTCCGTGTTGATGGCATTTGTTTACATAGTTACCATGGAAGTACAATGCATGACATGTGTTTTACTGTGCATGTCGTAATTCTATTTTTGTGCATTACGCTTACGAAGGTTTAATTTGAGGTGTTAAATGTTCTGATTTAGTTAACCTACTTAAAAATGTGCCGATGATATAAATCGGACTCGAGGCTGATGGTACGTAGGTCGTCATATAGGAAAACTTGGATTGCATGGACTCAAAGCGACCTGACTGTGGATGCTGAGATTGTTGCAGGTTCAGTATGAAGATTGCTGAATGAAACAAGCCTCCACGTGGGTTATATTAAATGCAGTTATGATGAATAAAATGTTTCACATGCATTTTAAGAAGAAAACAAGATAATTAAAGCGTGGAATAGTTTATTTCATACATTTATATTGGTTTAACCCCCCCCCCTTTCATATATTCAGTATTCCTCATATTTTGGATGACCTTGACCTTTGACCTTGACCTTAATATCAAGAACAAAAATGCAAGAATCCATTCCAGTTGGTCCCATGTCTCTACGTCTCAGCGTTAAATTTTTTTTCAAGTTTACGTCAACAGCAAAAAACCTTCAGGGGCAATAACTTGTATAAGGCTTCGATGAATCCTTTCACAATGATAGATTGGAAAGCCCTCTCTATTAGTGGAAAGCATTGGTGAAGGTTCTGTATCTCTACGGTTCGTGGTTTCAGAGGAGTAGCGATAACAAGCTATTATTGCGAAAAGGGCAATAACTTCATTAAATGTCATCGATCGAAGTCATCGGGTCAAATCTGAAAATCATTTAAGTAGTCGACTAATATGTAAGATGCGTCTCTTCGATAAGTTGTGAAACAAAAAATCAGTGGAAGAAAAATAATAATAATAATAAACAGAACAATTTCAATAGGACTTTCCACAGAAAGGTGGAAAGCCCTAACTAGATGGTTCTCGTTGCGAGCAAGGAGTGGGTCTTCCGTCTGATTTTTGATAAGATTAGACAAGATCTTGACTGAGATATTCATCTATAAAAAGTAGAAGGATGCATATTGTTTTAAACATTATTCTGAACATCTTTTGTTCAATATTGCTTATCAAAATATTTCCCCTTGTTTGAGGTGTCAAAGATTTGGCATTCTGGCCCCTTATGGCCCCTTATTATGTAACATATGATTCAAAATATTTTAATATATAGTTGCATAATGTTAAGATGAACATTTTTGCTTCAGTAATTTATAACAAAATATTGTTTATTAAAAAGTTATAGATGAAAGACTTTTGGCCCTTCTGAGCCCCTAATTTGAGGGGTCAGCCCCTTTTTCTTCATATCAAATGAAAGGTCTTGTGATTTTGAAGACTTTTTGTTCAACAACTATTCAGAAATTTCCTTTCGTTAAAGAGGTATATAGAATAACAATATTTAGGGGCCAGCCCTCCAACTCCTTACTGGGGATGTCCTGCAAAAATTAAAAGGGTGTATATTGTTTAGAACATTATTCCAAACATCTTTTGTTCAATATATATCCCCTTTTCGAGATATAAATTGTCAACGATTTAGCATTCTGGCCCCTTATTACGTAACATATGATCAAAATTTTATAATATGACTGCCGTCATGAGAAAAGGGCCCTTAAGGTCAACATTTCACAAAATGACTTTTTGGTAAATTTTGATAGCCTGACTCTTTCTGAATGCAAAAATACATTACCTTTAAAAATATCTTATTTTTTCACTATTTTATGATAATTTTAGTAAGGCGCATCAAAACAACGTTGACGTTATTCCATGAAGACGTAATGACGTCGCGAGCGTAAAATTCGGTTTTAAATTATTCAAATAAACTTAATAATACGTATAAACTCTAGCCGATATTTGATTTCTTCTTCCAAGTTACTAGTTTGTCAATATAAACCCTGAAGTTGCCTTTGTTCTAACATGTTTACAATTCTAGAGGCAGACACAGCTACATGGATTTGGAAAAAGGAGGGGGGGGGGGCTAGACAGGCTTAGAAACGGATTATGTTCATTCGAAAATAAAATGCATGTACCGTACAATTCCATACTAGGCATTCTATTCTACCTCAGTTAAAGAATATATAAAGCACTTGTATATTAAAGTATAAAAAAAAAATCTACACAGTTCTGGAGTAAGGGAAGATCCAAGCCAAACAAAACCTCGCGTATTCTCTGTATCAGAGAAGAATTCTAATGGACAAAATATCACGTCATAATATGTAAAATTGTTTCCAAAAAGGTTTATCCGTAGTACGTGAAAATCATATATTAAAATATTTGTTTTCTATTTAAAATTCCAAGCGCATTTTCTTTTGTATACGCTGAAAAAAATTTCATTGTTCACACAATTTTGTTTCTGCCTTATTGATGGAGTAGAAACAGAAAATAGAGGCACAAAATCAGGTCTTAGGATTGTCTCATAAAAGTTTAGCCCGTGTATGAAAATTGATACGTTTGTCAACTTATTTCTCTTTACAAGTAAATCATATGTTATCAAAAGCTGTTATAAATGCCTCTGTCCTTTATTTTCTTTCATTCTTTTCTTTTTTTTTTACCTATGCTATCTTTAATCATTACTGTGAAATTTCAAATATTTTCCTCTTCTCGACGTTACTAACATTTGTACACAACAAATCAAACATTTGTAAAAGGGCCGCTACTGTAATCTCAAAATGAAGTTTCTGTAATAAATATATCTAAATGCGATTATATATTAATTCTTACCTGCTGAACATAGAAAAATAGTTGGCAATCACCTGTAATGTTTTAGCTTGTGTGCGCATGTGCGTGCGTATTTTTGATCCATTTCTTAATTTCATTTATTCACAAAAATCAAATTCTTCCTTACATATTTCACAGGCATCAAAGTTTTAAAAGAAGAAGCAATAGAATTTATTAAATCTCATTATAATTGTTCTATATAAGCCTTATCTGATTGGTTTCAGACAGCCAAATGACAAGGCCATAAATTTTTATATATCCCTGTCGTCGTCATGCTTTTTGTCAACGAATTCGACTCGGGAAATATGATTTTTCTTGACTGAATAAATCCTCATATTTCTCAGACGATCATGAAATAAAAGTAGAATACATGCTAGGAATTCATCGTTTGCAATATTTTGAGCTGGCAAATGAAATATAGTAAATTTACATAAAGCTATATTTTCAATAGTTCGTCTTGAAACTCTCCGGTTGTCTATTCTAATTTCTTCGTGCAGATCAACGAGCTACATACCAGCAGCTACAAAGTTGTATGTGAAAACCCATCTCCGTTTTCGCTCAAATCATTACTGGTTCTCTTATTTTTTAAAAATTTTCCAATGATGTAGATTTCTTGATCAAAGGCGGATCCAGCGCCGGGCGTGCGCCCCCCCCCCCCCCCCCTTTGATTTTTTTTTTTTAAAAATTTGTTTGTATTATCCTAAAATCAAGGGAAAACACCTCTTATTTGTTAGAATTCGTCAGTTTCCACGGGATTCGCCCCGAGACCCCAGCAGAGCCTTGCTGCACCCGCTGGAGCCCCTGACTTCTACTGCGCCCCCTGTTATGAAATTTCTGGATCCGCCGCTGTTGATTGTCTTTGTTGAGCTTGCGGTTGATGTTAAAATTGACAATTTGAGAATTTTTATATCATTTTGAATGACACCCACGACCACTTAAGCTTGTTACTAGTACTTTTTCTATTTCTACCAAAGGTTGTCGTCATATGCTATTTATCCGAAGTAAATTTCTTGAAAACCTAATCTATTGTTTCTTCTTTTTCAAACATTTTTTCAAGAATAAAACTACTATCGAAGTGACTGTTGTTTACTTAGTCGGGGGGGGGGGGGGTCCACCTTCATTGTATTAATGCAAGTTCCATTAATTTCAAGCTGACTTTCATCAGAACAAATTAAACAAAATAGAAAAAGCTAATTCAGTGACCACTGTCCAATCCGACAACTGTGCAATCCGGCACACTGGACTTTCCGACCTCATATTTTATTCCCAAAAATTTCTTTAAATTTTATATAGAACAAAACACTGTATATTCCGACCACTGTACATTCCAAATTCCGGCGCTTTTTTGTTATGAAAACTAGATAATTACATTACGATTTCACCTGGGTAATCCGACATAATTACACGGGTGTTCCGTAATTAGCCGCAGGCCAGGTGACATGAATGCCCCGTTTGGCCACAAGATTGGTCTACTTAGAAAGTAGTTAATTACATGTAAGTTTGAAAGTGTTTATGTAAGCGTTAAATGATCAGTTTTTAAATTAAAAAATAGGCAATCAGTTCTCTTTGTTGTTATCAGTTTTATTCTCGCATTTAAGAAATAGCATCCACGCGACAGAAAATAAAAAGAGTACATGATATTTTGATTCCATGAAGATTTTTAGCTTGAAATTAAAATCAAACCTGCAGTCAGTCCTTCATAAAGCCATGTCCCGAAAAAAAAAAAAAGAGTACGGCGAACGTAACATGTAGACAATACACAAGTTGAATGGTACATCTTGTTTAAAATAAAAAGTTTCATTTCAGGGTTAATATACACTGAATTAAGCAAGGCTGTGCACATAAAGGATTTGCCGGAAGCAAAAATACCGCTTTAAGTTGTCCATTAAATTTTAAAATATTACGATTGTTTGATAAAAATCACAATGTTTTAGAGTTACGTCCGGTTTGTATGAAAAGTTGCGTGACGGTATTAATAGCACAGTCTATGTTGAGAAGTAAACAGTAGAGAAAATTCGGAGAGAAATGTAGTGTAGAAAAAAAAATAATACCACTGTGTAAAGAAGGTACATGTAAACGAAATATTTACTTAACCATCTACTGCTTTAGTAAAATGCAAAAAATTAAATTGCAACAGTTCCATCTGTTTTGTCCATTAAAAAAACAAACATCGTATATTACTACAGAGTTTACTAGTGCTCAAAGAAATGCTAATTAACGAAGGTATATTTTATACAACAAAGAAACACACAATTATGCAAACATTTTGACAATTAAATACACGTGTACTCTAAACCTAATGAAAAATGGTTTTTGAAGTCATTTGACACCAATCATAACGCTCAGAAATATTCAACACTGGGTAATCCGACACACTGTCTAATCCGACATTGATTTTATTTCCCGCAGCATGTCGGATAAGACAGGTTTCACTGTTGTTATCAAAGAATAATACTTTTTCCGATATTTATGATAACAGTGTACCTCAACTTTTGTTAAAGCAAATACTTCGTATTCATCAGCAATTTTGTGCATGCTTTATTGTTTTCCGGGATCGTGTAATTTCACCGTTTATTAGTTCTCGATTTGAGCTTTCTTACATGTACAAGTATTCAATGGATACGAAAATACTGTGGAAAAGACACAAAAACTTTGAAAACACTCGATAGTGCAAGTTTTTATGCTATGTACACATGTTTATTATGCCCGATTTCAAAACTTACATATTTACCAGAGACACATCACGCACATCACTTTTCTTTGATCCTTAGGTAGTATAATCAAAGGGGAGAGGGAACCCCCCCTCCCCATTTTCCCCGGAGAATATTCTCATGCTGTTAATTATTTATGAAAAGGCCTTTTGCCACATACACACCCCTTCCATTGTTGTGATAGGAACATCAAATTTCCCATATTACAGTATCTATACCTTTGGAGACTTTTCTGGTTTGTTAATTATTACCCCCCCCCCCTCATCTCCACTTGGAAAACGACGCCACACACTTGAACTGGTCTAACGGGGCTTATTGATATGATGAGCAATGGAATAAAAATAAAATATGTCATAACATTATTACAATATATTTTTCCAAATGAAAGAAGCATTTTTACTTTTAAACAACGCGTACATGTGTATGTGCATTGAGTGCCCCGCCCTCTCTCTCTCTGAAAAAAATATAAATGTATGTACTAACTACCTATCAGTACTAAGACTAATTAATACATCAATGTATATGTCGAATATAAGCATTTTCAAATAGCTCAGTCAAAAAAAAAAGAAAAAAATATATATACTAGTATATATCTGTAGCCTTGCATCATATAAATCGCTCTACTAGTAACTGATATTGCGTTCAACATAACGTTTGGATTATGTTATACAGAATATTTACACAGAAACCTGAATAAATACATGTACTAAATGGTAAAAATGTTATTTATTAAAATTTTCCGCTTCGAAATTCGTATGATTTTATTTTTTTCACACCAGGAAATCCAGTTTTATTTCATTCTATCTACACGTGTATTTCTAAAAAAACGCAGTCAACAAAATTTACTTCCGTGTTTACAATACCGCGACTTTGACGTCGTTTTCTGAGCATTGTGACGTCAAAAGATAAGGGCCCTTTTCTCATGACGGCAGTCATATATAGTTGTAGAATGTTAAGAAGAACATTTTTGCTTCAGTAATTTATTTAAAAAATGAATTTAATTTTTGAAGATTCATGAGGACATGAACTACGACGCTTCACGCCAGCATATTTCATGAAGCGCGTTAGCGCTTCATGATAAATATGCCGGTGTGAAGCGTTGTAGTTCATGTACCTCATAAATTTTCAAAAATTAAATTCATTTTTTATATTTACATTATTTTCTGATGAGTTACCACATATTACGCCATTCAACTGTCATTTTTATTAAAGCAAAACAGTTTGCACTATAGTTTTGACGTCATGTACGGTATTATGACGTATCAATGGATATATTCATGCTCATCCATGGAAGTTCATGAGAAAATGAACAGCCTTCTAATTTGCAAAGAATCTTAAGGAAAAATATTTGGAAATGTAAATATAACAAAATATTGATCATTAAAAAGTTATAGATGAAAGACTTTTGGTCCTTATGAGAACCTAATTTGAGGGGTCAGCCCCTTTTGTTTCATATCAAATGAAAGGTCTTGTGATTTTGAAGACTTTCTGTTCAACAACTATTCAGAAATTTCCTTTCGTTTAAGAGACATATAGAATAACAATATTTAGGGGTCAGCCCTCCAACTCCTCAATGGGGATGTCCTGCAAAAATTAAAAGGGTGTATATTGTTTAGAACATTATTCCAAACATCTTTTGTTCAATATTGCTTATCAAAATATTTCCCCTTTTCGAGATATAAATTGTCAACGATTTAGCATTCTGGCCCCTTATTATGTAACATATGATCAAAATTTTATAATATATAGTTGTAGAATGTTAAGATGAACATTTTTGCTTCAGTAATTTATAACAAAATATTGATCATTAAAAAGTTATAGATGAAAGACTTTTGGCCCTTCTGAGCCCCAATTTGAGGGGTCAGCCCCTTTTGCTTCATATCAAATGAAAGGTCTTGTGATTTTGAATACTTTTCGTTCAACATGTTTTAAAAAAATACTTCTATTTAAAATGTTATTATAAGAAATGTCTCTAAAATTCACTCATAAATCACGTCCTAAATTTCGACCCCTACCGAGCTACCATACTTCGCACTTCCGGAAAATTTGAAAACAAAGGTGCACATCTAGAACATGTCCTCTATCACCACTAAAAGTTTCAACACTCTAGCATTTGTCGTTCCTGAGTTTTTGTGCAGACACAAAGTCTATCTAAAAATCGATCAAAGGGCGATAACTTCCGACCGGAAGTGATTTTTCAAAAACTGACATGCCGTTATAAACTTCAGATAGCAACGCATTAACCCTGAAAATTTGATTTAAAATTTGATTTGAATTAATACTAGCAGACCATAATCTTACATCCAAAAAAGTAAATCCACAACATCGGATTCGATAAGGTCAAGAAACTTTCAGTGATTGTATGATAAGTTAAGGTAAGATTGATTGATTGATTGAATGTTGTTTTACGTCCCATTCGAGAATTTTTCACTCATATAGAGACGTCACCATATACCGGTGAAGGGCTTCAAATTTTTACCTTAACTCGGCACTCAGGGCCATTAAGCAGTGAGGGGTCTTTATCGTGCCAACCTCTGCCTGCCGTGACACGGGGCATCGGTTTTTAATGTCTCATCCGAAGGACCAGCAACTTTCACATAAAAGTGCCGAACGCATGGGGAAGGAACAGTTGCTACCCATTTGTTATCGACATATGTCAGTCGCGGCCGAGATTCGAACTCACAATCTCACGATCACGGAGCGAGCGCTCTACCGACTGAGCTATCGTGAACGGTAGTTAAGGTAAGAAAATTCATTCATGACTTAATAGTCTGAACCTTTTACCAACAGTGATTTAAATATAGCACGCGTTTTAAGTCTTTTCAGATGGAATGCTTCATGAACTTAAAGATGCACAACAGACTGGGGGAGGTAACACTTGCGATTTCAATGAAATATATGGAGATAACGAACAGTATTCAAGCTCAAAAGTCCATTAAACAATACAGAACAACTTTAAGCGTAACATCAAATTTGACGTATATTGTTAAGTGTCAGAATGATGCGCGATACTTTCCCGATATAATCAAAATTTTAAAAAAATCTGGTTTTGGGTTTTCCTTGTTTCTTGATGTTCTTATAAATATGAAATCCTATATTGATAATTTGTATATTTGCAGCATACCGTCCATGACACCCGTCCATTAGTTTGAAGAAAGATTATCCTTTCAATTTCGTATTATTTTGTTTTTTCTTATGTTTATAAAAAGAAATTCAGGACCAGATCGAAATTATTTATCTTTACTTCGGAAGAGTTGGCAAAAATGTAACAATTTCTTGTGTTGAATTAAAAAAAATAAAATATTTCAAATTAGTCCTTAGTTCTGCTTAAAAAATACAAAAACTCTGTTCCAAACAATGCTTGCCTCCAATAATTTGGATAAAATTAGTTATCTTAAATTGGCTTTTCAAATAGAAGGTTCATGTATGCCAATTATAACAATTCATTATCACAATAAAATACAGATTGACGCACATGTTCCTTCCAACCCTCTCATTTCAATTTGAAGGATCTATTTACAAGTTTAAATATTTAGATTTTCATTTCCAGGTCTTATAGGAGACAGGAGATAACGAACAGTATTCAAGCTCAAAAGTCCATTAAACAATACAAAATAGGAGCAGAGCAAACACGGTCCTCTAAACATCAGCGGTGGGATCGGGTGCCATGGAGGAGTGAGCATCCCCTGCCGACCGGTCACACCCGCCGTGTGCTCCTTGTCATGATCGGGAAATAACGGAAAAATCCGTCGACAATTCAGTGTGTAAGTAATGGCCTAACAATTAGTATGAAAAACGACAGTCAGAAATGACTTTTTGTTTGTTTACAAACTTTGGGTTTAATGTGCATAAAAAAGGAAGAAAACCTGGAAAATTATAGATTTTTTTGAGACTTCATAAATTTATTTTTACGATTTTGATCTGTGTACAAAAATAGAGAGGATACGATCTTTCTATAACTATGGATAAACATTTTTATGGGTTGCAATATATGAACATTCATATATAAGGAGTTTAAGTCACACCATTCAACACGACATGACATCTTAGTACCTTCTTTAAGAGATTCGGCTTTTGATACAAATAAAATGAAGCTTCTATATCTTATATCTTTCTCAAGTTTAAAAAAAAAGATCGAACAAAAAATTGCGATAGTTAACTATACTTTACTAGCGATAGTTATCTAAAGTAAATCAAAGTGTTCACTATAGTATAACAAAGTTTTTTTTACTATGAATTTCAGATCGATATATTTTATTTTTTTTTTCATATCTAGAAGTAATTTTCTGATATTTAAAAGAATGGAATTCTAGCATATTCACATATCTTTTTTTTTAAATTACATCATTGGTATATAATTTAAGAAATATTAATGCTCTTAATCTTCAAAAACGTTCTAAAAAAGTTCTATAGTAAATCAAAGAATCAAAGTATTTACTATAGTATACTATAGTTTAAAGTTATAGTAAATTTTTATTAGGGATCCGTCCAATTAAGTGAAGAAAATGAAGGACAAGAATGCAAATTAGTACATAAAAGCACACTTCTAAAACGCATTTTACTTTTAATGGTGTAATACATCTTCATGGAGCTTTTTACTAAACAGCAAGGAGAAAAAATTGCAAGTAAAAAAGACATTGTGACAACTTCCGGTTGCTCCAATAAACCTTTTCTGACTACTTCCGGTTTGAATGAAAGTGTCATAAATCGACAAAAAAATGAGACTAGATGTTTCCGGTTAATTTGATTACTCAATATCCCTACGAAAACTGCCAAAATATGCATTTGCTTCCGGTTTTACCGGAAATAACGTCATAACACGAACATTAATGATATAAACAGCTGTCACATTTTATTCTAAATAACTTTGCTTTAATAATGTATTACAAATTTTTTAAAAAAGTATTAAAATATAGAAAAAAAAATTCTGATCCTTTTTCTATTTTTTAACGACTTATTTGCAGGTAAAGAGATACTGTTTGTTCTTTTGTTGTTTAAGGCCCCTCTCCAGAATTTTTCACTCATATGGAGACGGTGCCACTTGCCGACGGATGGTAGCAAATTTATACATATACTGAGCACTCAGGTCCATTGAGTAGTGCAGGATCTTTTTGGTGCCAACACCTTCTGAGACACGGGACCTCGGTTTATACAGTTTGATCCAAAGCACCGGTCTCAACTTCCAGCAGTGGATTTGAAATTGCAATGTATGGATCAGCTCCTTACTCCGTCACCCTAGAGCAACCTCTCTAACCACTGCGCAAACACGGTGGAAAGGCTTGCAAAAAGTACTTTATTGTATGTTTTTATACATATAAATGAGCATTTCGGGTTTTACAGTATTTCATGAGAACAAAAACACCAACTGTAAGGATTATTATACTCACAACTCAGTCAAAAGCTTAACATTTTCACAAGTCTTTTTTTCTTTCATTTTTACAGAAAATGTATGAATTTTAAACACTTTCCGGTATAAAGCATATTTTGAGTTTGTGCAAATTAAATAAGAACGCGGAAAAATACTTAGGTTAAAAAAAAATTAGATGATGTTTTTGAAAGCTTTATGAGATTGATTCTTTTTTATTACTTTAGTTTTGGCGTAATGAATCTAAGTTTCTTTTATTCCGTTGAGTGTTGCAAAAATATCTCCATTAGAAGCCCAAAATCTCGAAATATTACAACGTCGTGGAACAAGAAATACTTAACATGTATTTAAAGAATGTTCTTTATGATAAACGTGATGACTTTAACTTTTCAATCGTCAACTTCCCTTACTTATGCAGCAATATACCTTCATCACCTGCATACGTGGTATATATCTCTCAGTTGATTCGATACGCAAGAGCATGCTCTACGTATGTACAATTTCTAAAACGAGGTAAATTATTGACAAATAAGTTCATGAAAAAAGAATATCAGCTGTCTCGTTTAAAGTCATCATTTCGTAAGTTCTATGGTCGATACAATGATCTTGTCAGCAAATACAATTTATCATTGAGTCAAATGCTGACTGACGTTTTTCATACTAATTGTTAGACCATTATTTACACACTGAATTGTCGACGGATTTTTCCGTTATTTCCCGATCATGACAAGGAGCACACGGCGGGTGTGACCGGTCGGCAGGGGATGCTCACTCCTCCATGGCACCTGATCCCACCTCTGATGTTTGGAGGTCCGTGTGTGCTCTGCTCCTATTTTGTATTGTATAATGGACTTTTGAGCTTGAATACTGTTCATTATCTCCATATATTTCATTCTTAAGTTTTTTGTGAGTTATTGGTGTGTAAATCACACAGACCTGTCAAGTACGCATATTTCATGAAGCGCGCTACACCAATAATTCACACTAAACTTAAAAACATTCCTTATATTTACATTTTACAAGTTTAAAAGCACCAATAATATACATATATATAATTAGTTTAAATTTCTTGCTGCCCTATATCTTTACATTTTTATTAACGTCTCTGTAGGCTCATTGTGACGTCACTCTTGCTCGAGTTTCACCATGTATATTTCTACGCGTGAGTATACACAAAAATGACTTTCAAATCAATTTCACAGTTGGCTTAGTAGAAAAAATACAGCAAATGTAAATATTTTAACATGATTGCGCTGCTTACGAACAATTTAAGAAATTAAATAATATACACTTTTCACATGTCGTGATTGTTCTTTTAATATGAATTGTCTGATCCACAACCTCTATTCCTGATTTTTTTTTTTATATAAATATTCTAGAAAGAAGCTTTCTCTCATATTTATTTCATTTATTCAAAGCAAGATCCTGAGCCGATGAAAATCTAGTGAACTTATAATTGTTTAGCGTCACGTAGCTCAGTCGGTAGAGTGCTCGCTCCGTGATGTACACAAATAATGTCGTCGAAGTCGATAAAAAAAAAAAATAGGTAGCAAATGTTCCTCCCTGAAGCCCTCGGCACTTTGAAGTGAAAGTTTCGGGTCCTTCGGATGATGCCTTAAAATCGAGGCCCCGTATCACGGCAGGTGTTGGCGCGATAAAGAACCCTCGCTGCTCAATGGCCCTGAGTGCCGAGTAAAGATCTAAATTTGAAGCCGTTCATTGGTATATGGTGATATCTCTTAATGAGTGACAAATTCTCGAATGGGACGTAAAACAAAATACAATACATACTTTGTTTAAAACTAATTCAGTTTTATGTATCTGATATCAGTGCTCTAATAAGATTTCTTACAATTTAAAAGTTACTGATAGTAATAAATAATGTTGAAAAAGAATACTCAATACAATGTATAATGTCTTTGATTGTTGATGTTGACGGCGACGTTTTCTTTGTATTCCAGGAAAATTGACATTTCAGCGCAAATAAAACAATTCATGTGGACAAGCATAATTTTAAATATATCAGAAAAGAGACTCAGAAAAACAATAATGAGCATATTTTCTTTCACATATGAAGGGGTGAATTAAAAAAAACTTTCAAGGCAACCTTCAAAACAAAAAACTTAGTTTAAAAAAAAATCCAAATTTCAATAGGTGCATAGGAATAATTGACAATATCTTTGTAGTTTTTGAAGACCAGCTTTTCAAACAATCTGTTAAAATTCCCATGGGTACCAACTGCATCCATTTATTAGCAGACCTTTTTGTATTTATATAAAAGAAAATTTATTCAAATTTTTCTTCATTAGAAGAAGAAAACACTTGTGGTGGCTTTCAAACCGTCATTTCGATATATCGACGACTTTTTTTTTTATCAATTAACAATAATTGCTTCCATTCATATGTCGACTCGATATATGCCAGTGAGCTTGAAAGCAGAGAAACCACAAATTGTAACAGATCTGTTTCATATTTGGATATTTTACTAGAAAAATTAATGGAAGCAACAAATCTTTTTATTATACCTCTATTAAGAATATTTAAATTTGATTGGCTTGTTAGAGAGCTTTTAAACTCAATAATGACTCCAAAAAGTACCATTTACAGCAATAATGACCAAGGAATCATTGCACGTGGGGTATAATGACCCGGTCATTATAAATAATGACCGCTAAAAATGACCTGTAAATTTAAATTCCATTCAAATTTAAAAATTAATGCATAGAGTAATGACCGTTCATTACAAAAAATGCCGTTATAAAAAAATTTATAGTCTTTTTATGATATGGAATACGATTGTTCTTTAGATGCGTCATAAAATTTATCGTTTTCATTGAAACTTTCGTTACAATGTCAAATTCAACGAATGCAGACTTTGCTCTTTTGTACAGTAAAAGTCTGCACCAGATTGTCATGGTATTTGTGAATTAATAAAAATGCATGTTACTGATAATCACAGAGTGTTTTAATAAATCGGCGGTGCAATAACTTACAAGACTTGCAGGCGAAAAGTAAATAACTTCATTAGCGAATCCTGATCCCGATGAAACACTGATAATAACAGTTCGTAGGTCTAATACACAATTGATTATTTTAGTAATTAAGCCTACAAAAATTGTTTTCACTTATATCGGTATAATAAAACAACTGATTTCCCCTTATTAGTTCAACATGGTGAAAAAAGGACCCTCGACCTGGCCCACTCGCTGACCTGACCTGACTTCAGCTGCTACGCGGCCTCGGTCAGGTCAGGTCACCTCATGGGCCAGGTCTCGGGTCCTTATTTCACCATGTTTACCTAATAAGGGGTACTTAATTGTATAATGATAAAAGTTATGACTTAAATTTTAAATGGCCATCTCAGATATGTTTATTTGAGAACAGCACGAGAGTTCCTCTACAAAATATTACGGAATGTTAAGACCCTTCCAAGACATACTTACTGTAGTATGTATAAATGTCAGGATCCTATAAATAATTACGATGTGTCTATATAATCCAAATGTTAATATTAACTTATTCTAAAAACAAAATTCTATACAATAAAACAAAGTTAAAGAAAAGGCACATATGGTATGACATTTTTTGTGATGTATATATTGGAGAATACGTTCTACTCACCACTCCTTTGAATGGACAGAATCTTTACTCATTCTCCTTTGTGTTATATGTAAGCATCAAATTTATGGATCCTTGAAAAATTCCCTGTAAAGTGCTAATCTTGCACAAGCGTAAATCAAATCAGAAAATCATTCATATTGCAGAATATGTGTTAGTTTAATGGAAGTGAAGATATTTTCCTGTTTGTACGTCAGAATGTAATATGAAACACTAAACATTTTCTATTGCTATCCATCACTGCGACAAACTGTATGTTTCAGAGTTCTTCCTTATATCAATGCATTGCCTTTTTGTTTAGAGTACAAATGTGAACATCCGTTTATTTCTACGTCAAGTATTCTAACTATATGAAGGCCATATCTGGTGTTTAAAACATCATATATTCTTGCCTGGTACACACGAACTTAAATAAAAATCATGTCGCATTTTGTTAACCAAAGCCTCCTTTCCTGTTTTGACTGAGCGGGGTAACGAGAACATATACTTACTTTGTTTTGAACAATAAATAACCTGAAAATTATTCTTCCCACCTCTCCAAAATATTTATTTTATTATATATTCTTTTGCCCTCTATTCTGTATCTATATTTTATATGTATATATCTGCATCTGTAAGTATACACTTCTAATCCGATGGTAATGTATATGTATAAATGACAGATAATGTTAACCTTCTACTCTTCTGAGATTTATCTGAACTTATCCACTGCTTATCATTCAGTAACTCAATAACATTTAATTACAATTAACAGCCACACTAACTATTTCTACATGTTCCTTTGGATCGGCTTAATAGTTCAGTATATTTTTGTAGATTAATAATATTGCTAGAACAATCACATTTATAACTGAAGACTTCCTTCCTGATACAGGTTATATTTTAAAACTATTTTCACATCAAGTAACACTTTGTGCAAAGTGTGCAGAGTGTCTTTCAATCCTAATGTAAGGACGATAACTCGCAACGGTGAACATAGTTATAAAGAGAACGTATTATTGTAATTGTTAAGGGTCTTGCCTCAAAAATGCAATAGTGACCTCATATAATGCTAAAATTTGAAAATCCATTGGTATGGGTTTGTCATAGGGTATATAAGACGACGCTTTAGGAACCTTAGCCATTAAGAAATTAGCTATAGAAGTTGATTGATGAATTAGGAGATAACAGAAGCAATCATGGACTAACTGTCTCATTAAAGGTCCTATCAGTACAAGAGTCGAGCTAGACACAGAGTTTGCATGTAAGAGAAAGACTAGCTAGGTTTTATGGGGAGACATTGCAGCCAAACTGAAGGAAGAGTATGGCTTTACTGTTGACTGGCTGTAGTGCCAATCAAAATTCAACAAGTTGACTGCATGGTATAAGGTAGTAGAAGATGTCAACAAGAAGTCCGGTGAGAGGCAGTGGTCCATGGAGTATATGAAGAATGATAGATGGAGATAGCAAACTGTTTTCAAGCTAAAAGTCCATTTAAACAATACAAATCGGGAGGAGAGCAACGACGGATCTCTAAAAGCATCAGAGGTCGGATCAGGTGACATGGAGGAGTGAGCATCCCCTACCGACCAGACACATCCGCTGTGTGTTCCTTGTCATGATCGCGAAAATAATATAAAAAATAATGATGGAAGCCATGGGTGATGATCCTAAAACACTTATAACAACGGTATCTGTTTGTGTGGGAAACAGAGTAAGTATTATTAATGGTAAAAAGGGGGAGGGGTTTGAGAGGGTGATGGTAAATTAGGGTGTAAGAAAGTGCAAAAGGGGGGATAAGTTGCTGGATTTTTTTTATTGTGAGCGCTCTAATGACTAAGATACCTTGACTGTATGATATTTGTTGTCACAAAGAACTGTTTTTACTTCCACTAAATATTGTCTCTTTTTTTCCTTATGAAAATCGCTTATCAATAGTAAAACACCGCTAAGAAATTTACCTTGATTTGAGAATGGCCTTTCAGTCAATGAAGCGTACAATGACTTGCATATCAGTAATACATTATTTGATCCTAATTTGGTTAATTATTATTATTTTTACACGGGTATGTATTTTTTTAATCTGCAAAAGATGCAACTCAAATTCCTACAAAATTAACGAAAAAGCATTTTATTTTCAAATCAACCTTTGCTTATATTTTTTTTAAGTTAAATGAATTTAACTATTGATTCGCTTAATAACCCATACGTCCATACAAATATTCAATAAATTATAAATAATACAAAAATTTGCTTATCCTCTCCAGACAACATTTTTTAGCGTCCGGGAAGCAATATATCTTTTATTATTTCCGGAAAAAAAAGATGTTGAAAATTCAGGATTGATCTGAAAATTTTCCTTGGATTTTTTTTAATAACTTCCTACTGACGCATTTTTTTTTTCATTATGAGCGGGGGGGGGGGGGGGGTAAACGAACGTTATTTAAAAGCCTGATAGAAAGGGCTATTCACAGATTTTTTCCTATAATTACTAGTATTCCACTGTTTTGTTCTACGTATAAGAAAGAACAAATCACTTCATGAAAATCCAAGAAAAATGAAAAAAGCAAAATACAAAGCAAAGTAAATAGAGGATATTCAATGTTTTGCTGTTGGATATGGAATTTATTTCACGAATGGGACAGGATTTTTTGATATTTTCACGAGGACGAAGTACGTGTGAAAATATCAAAAACTCCTGTCTCACGAGTGAAATAAACATTGAGTTTTCTCTTTATTACATTTTCTTTGATTTCTCTTTGCCTCTGTCTTTTCTTAACACAGTGTTATAGGCTGTGACGTCTCATAGTTGAGCGGTTAAGACGTCATAACTTAGCAATTGTGAGATTGAAAACATTGTAAAATTGATTTTTAGCAATATATTTGAGAGAAAATTAACATTTTTAGTCTCTATGAAGATGGTTTAGTTACTATTTCTATCTTATGACAGACCAGAAATCATTTCTACTTACTTTGATATCCATTCACACTGTGAGAGAATATCACTTTGGTATCCTTTCACACTGTGAGATAATATTACTTTTATTCAATGAATAAATCACAGTATTTCACTGTTGAAAATATTATAAAAGCCAGTTATTCACTGGTATATGTATATATTGTATACAAACTTTGATCTAAAACAATCGTAGATTTCAAATAAAATTCATCTAAGATAGATATATACTGGTAATTTATTTGCTTCCTAAAAAATGATTCTGTAATTTGAAAGATTTTTTCACGTTTTGGGAATAATACCTATGTTAAATATTCAAACAAACTGCATTTAACGACGAAAACTTCAATTATAGCTCATAAAAATATCAGTAATTGGTCATACTTTTTATTAGAAAAAAAATATTGCTTTTTTTTTTGCTTTTTCTCTAAGGACTATATTCTGAACACAATTATACGTTACAGTGTACATGTACTTATTTGAATATACTGTGACCTAGTGAAAACATTAAACCCTAGCTTAACAAGTATTTTCAATAAATTATTGTACAGAGAAATGTCCTATTAAATTTCCGCATGCTAAATAATTTGAGGACTAGTCGCAAACAAAATGGAGTGTTTAACAACATTGATTTTCATCACAATATCTGGTGTCTGCCATTGCACGAAATGCACTGGACTTTCTAAAGGACAGTTAGTCATTTCAGATTTGTTACTTATTTTTTAGACATTCAATCCCCTTCAAAGAATCATAAATTTTCTTTCTTTCTGTAATATTTTCTAATTGATTAAATATGCTTCACAACCTATTTGTTTTTGTTTTGTTTTAATTTGTGGAAAGTTATCAAGCTAACGATGTTTACATTCGTGAAAATATTTATTATTATCCTTATAATGATTACCTCCTGCAATATGAATCTCGCTTTAAAAAAGAATATAATTAGTGTATCTTTGGTAAAAATAACTAAAATCTTGCTTAAAAATGTCACATTTACATTCGATGGAGAACATCGTTCTTTCTTCTTCTTATGTGCGTCGTGTCAGTTGTTAAAAATTGAGTTAAGAACAACAAAATATCATGCAAGATAATTTAACACTTATTGTGCTTTGCTTTTCTAAACAATACAGCTGCTGTGCAGGAAAATTTTGGGACGCAGTTTCTGAAAAATGTGAAGGTAAACAATTACCAACATATATATACATATAGATTTGTTACCTAAAGAAAGCAAAAAAAAAAAAAAAAAAAGGCTGTCCTTAATTTTTTTTTCAATATTCAGAACAGTCGCTATATTAAGCTAAATGATAATGTAAGTATCACTTCCTTGTTGTGCTTTTTCATTACTTGGTAAAATGAAGTATTATACACCAAATTTGATATTAATTAGGAATTTTAATTTCTGTTCCAGTTTGTCCTCCTGGTACATGGGGATTAACCTGCAGCAATACCTGTAAAGGCCTTCGGTATGGAATGCGCTGTATGAACTTGTGTAACTGTTCTGAGAACGAGTGTGATCCTGCCCTTGGTTGCCTACCAATTCAGAGTTTTTCAACACAAGGTATTGATCAGTTCCAATCATAATGTAACAAACATTAGAAAACTATTCTATTTAAAAAAAAAAAGCAAAACGAGACCTATCTTACGAGGAAGTTTCCGAGGTTTAAAGGTATATTTCATAATTTAAAATGTAAAGGAAACGATGGATTAAATTACCTAAAATGGTAAGAACATTTCTTCAATACTATGATATATAACATAACATGATGATGGTTGAATAGTTAAATTACATTCCAATATCAAAAAGTAGATATTTTTGAAACTTTAAATAACATAGAATTATTGCTGTTTTTGAGGTCAATACGATGACTTAGCCACCTGAGGAGTACAGTACTCAGCGAGCCCGAAGGGCGAGGTGAATATTGTACTTCGAAGGTGGCTTAATCATCGTATTGACTGAAAAATGCAGAAATAATTGTTTTGTTGTATGATTCAATGATTAAATGATACAAACGCACTAAGCAGTTCATGCCATCATATTTGTTTACATTTGCTAAAGACCTACCAAATGCAATGGGAAAAGCAGGGTTTAATAAACATTAGCAGTCTTATTAATTTGAAACTTTTTTCAATATACTTTAATTGCTAAAAAAATAATAAAGTCAGGCTCTTTTATGGGATCGATTTTGAAAGGGCGGCGATATTATCAGGGAAAAATGACAGCTGAAAAAAATCTTAACCCCCACAAAAAGATAACTCTCGCAACTTTAAAGGTGCTTGGACACAAATTTGAAGTTAATATTTTCTCGAATTTTCTGTATAAATTCGTGACTTATATGTTGCTATAGTATTTCATACTAAAATATAATAAAAATCTTATTTCATCTCGAAGTTATTAAAACTTCGAATTTCTGGACGTGTTGGATTGACACATCCTTGCGCTTTCACATATTTTAATTTTATTCTTAATACTTAAGAAAAGTGGCAATTTTGTTGTGTATCAATGAAAAATATTAAAACTATAACCCAGAAAATTCAGGGTAGAAATGTTCGAAAGCAAAACCCACTCACAGTATTGCAAGTCCGTGTTCAGTGGTGTGCAGAGTACAACAATTGAACACACCCGGTGAATTGTAAACATTAACAATAACAGAGCTCGTGCCCTGTTTACAAAAACAGTTTACGCTTCACGGGTGTGTTCAACTTGTTTAACTCTGTACACATCACAGAACACGGACTGACAATACTGGTGTGTTGGCTTTGCTTTCGAACATTTCTACTCTGAATTTTCTGGATTTTAAATGTAATATTTTTCATTAATACATAACAAAATCGCTTCTTTTCTTAAATACTCAGGATAAAGTTAAAATTTGTGTAAGTGCAAAGATGTGTCAATCAAAAGCGTCCCGGAAATCGTAGTTCCAATAATTTCCAGATAAAATAAGTTTTTAATTATATTTTCGTGTGAAATGCTATTGCAATATATAAGTCGTGATATTATACAGAAAATTTGAGAAAATTTAAATTCATATCTGTATCTAAGCACCTTTAAATTATGTTTTGGGGTTGGGGTGGAGTTACATGTTTGGGATTATGGTCCATTAGTGGAGGACAATTTAATGAATATTTTTAGTCTAAATTAAAAGTAAAAAAAATTGCGTTCGGGAAAAAGGGTCCCCTGCACCCCCCCCCTATCCAACCGCCCCAAATTATATACTCCCTGATGTTATGTTCATCTGAGTGGAAGTTAGTAGCAGGTGAAATAGCTTTGCAAAATTATTTGTATTATTTGGGAATTTCCCACTCTATTTTTAGACCAATGTAGAGAAAATAATTTTTATATTCACCTGGAAGGTCACGTGCAGGTGAATATAACCTAGTATTTTTTCTACATTGTTGGATCATAGCCAATCAGAGAGATAGTAATTATTCAATCATATAATAAAGTAGATTTTTAACAGTAGCAACCAGAAATATTAATATCAAGAATTTCAAACCCAAAGCCTCATTTCATTTAACTAACCTTGACCAAATACGATAACTAGTTTTATGCTGCATCAGGAAGGAATGACACATTTATGCAAAATGATATCTGAGCGTTACACAGTGTGATCTCCAGACTTCATATCATGACTTAACACATTGACTTTGACTGTTTCCAGTTTTCAGATGTACAAGAAGAAAACCCATATTTAAATATATTGAACAATGTTTCATTGTGTTCCTCAAAGGAAGTTTGAAATCATATTATTTTTCTTCGTTTCTTTTTTAGCTCACCAGAGCTGAAAGCTAAAGTGAGCTTATCTGATCGCCTGTTGTCCGTCGTCCGTACGTCCGTCTGTAAACTTTTTCACATTTTCACCTTCTTCTCAAGAATCACTGGGGCAATTTTAACCAAAGTTTGTACAAAGCATTTTTGGAGTGAAGGAGGGGTTAAATTGTTAAAATGAAGGGCAAGCCCCCTTCCAAGACGAGATAAATAAGAAAAGAAAAAAAAGAGGGTGGGTCATTAAAAAATCTTCTCAAGAACCACTTTGCCAGGAAAGCCGAAACTTATGTGAAAGCTTCCTGAGGTAGTGTGCATTCTAATTTGTTCACATCAAGGCACCCAGGGCTAGGGTGGGGCCACAATAGGGACTCTAAGTTTTACATCGAAATAGATAGAAAAAAAAATCCCTGAAAATCTTCTTCTCATGAACCGCTCGGCCAGAAAAAAAAAGAATTAGAACCTTTGTTGAAGCTTACTGAGGTGTTAAAAATTTAAATTCTTCAAGTCAAGGCCCCCAGGGGTAGGGTGGGACCTCAATAGGGAATCAAAGTTTAACACTGAAATAGATAAGAAAATTCCTTAAAATTTTCTCGTGAAGCACTGGGCCAGAAAAGCTGAAATATTTGTGGAAGCTTCCTGGGGTACTGTAGATTCTCAATTGTTCAAAACATGGCCCCCCAGGGGTTGGGTCAAGCCACAATTAGGAATTAAAATTTTACATTGAAATATATAGGAAATCTTTAAAAATCTTTTTCTCAGTAACTACTGGGCTAGAAAAGCTGAAACTTATTTGGAAGCTTCCTGGGGTAGTGTAGATTCTAAATTGTTTACATTTTGACCCCTGGGGGTAGGATGGGGCTACAATAAGTATTACAAGGTTGAAAATCTGATGAAGAACTGTAGCGGGTAAAAGTTACTCAGGTGAGCGTTGTGGCCCATGGGACTCTTGTTTTTCCTCACAGGAACTTTTTTTGTTCGCAGGTGTTTTGGAAACTACCAATCCGAGTGATAAACCTTTTTTTGGAATAATAGACATGTTGTGTAGATTTGCGGAACAAAGGCTATTTTGCTCATATCTGTATGCACGTGCAAGGAGTGAAATGATAGATATAATTTAACAAAACCCTAAGCTGTAAAGTTATGTATGAAGTTTTTTGAAACACAGTACATAAACAAAGATAAGTACTCAGGACAAAATGACATGGTTGCATTGGCATGAATACATACGCATGCACATGCGCTTCAATCTGATTGGCTGGGACAAAACTCCTAATAATTTCCTTGTTATTTTTTTTTTTGACAAAATAATTTATGAAACTTGAAATATAGACACATATTTTAAATACCTACAAAAACATTCATACAGAATTTCTTCAAAACACGCGCTGCACATGAGCTGCAAATTCAGTGGGTTAAACTATAAATATATAAATGGCTATAACTTTCTTAGTTTTCAGCAAAAAAGAATGTGATTTAGAACAGAAATGAGTGTGTGCTGAAATCTGATTTACTGTATCGCTCTTACAATTCAATGAAATACTTCGAAAAAAGGTGTATTTTTTAAAGACACTATCAGTGAACATCTGTGTGGTTTTCCCCCTTTCCGTTGGAGGGATGGAATTTTTTTAAAACAAGGAATAAATTTAATTGTTTCCCAAGTTATGCTGTATAACCTGGGTTGGGACAGTTACGCATCATAAACTTCGTAGCGGTTTATAAGAAAGCGTAAACTGTTCCAACCCAGGTTATACAAGTATTACTTGGATAGCAATAAAAGAGGGTGTTGCAGTTCTTTTGTTATTTTCCCTAAAGTTGTAGCAGTTTAAAAGAAAAATTTTAAGAAACAGAAAACGGTCTTAATCTTTTTTCAGATGCAACAGTATATACAGCACAATGTAGAACAATATTTAGAAACTGCATATTGACTTCCAATATGCCATTAAATGAGGTATAAATTAGTCAAATAGCAAAATAAGTCAAGTTTTCTGTTTTTCAAATAGGGAATCCTCATTGTTCTGAAAAATTGCCTCCTTGAAACAGAATGAATTTGATATACGCATAAAGAGACATGATTTTTCTTCAAAAATGCCATTTCCGATTTTTGTTTCAAAGAGGCATATTTTTGAAAATCATAAAAATCAAATAAAAATTATGTTATCCGAAATGCAAAATGTGCACATAAAATAGCACATAATACTTCACTGTCGGAGCTGGTCTAGTGGTAAAGCGTGTGGACTCTATGCAAAGATTCTTTTACTTGAGAATGGGTTCGAATCCTGGAATGGCTGGTATATATATATATATATATATATATGTGTGTGTGTGTGTGTGTGTGTGTGTGTGTGTGTGTGTGTGTGTTTTCTTTTAATATATAAAATTTATTTGATATATTTTTTATATAACGAAGTACAATGTAACATCTCTCTTGAGAGAGAAAGAGAGAGGGAGAGAGTATCAGAAAATTAATGGTAATATTTTAAATGCATGCAGAATTAAATTGTTTTCCTTGATATTATCTAAAAGTAATAAGACATATATTTAATGTTATCATTTAGTATTTATTTATTTAATCCTCCATCGTGTTCATGTTCTTCTTCGCCCTATAACTATAGTCCTGCTGGACACGTTATTACTGGTGACGTTAATATAGTTAATAATGAGGACCTTAGATCACTAATTTTAAAAGGTCCTAAATTTAGGGAACCCCGATCCTTCAACTGGCGTCGGAATTTCTAAATATTATGGATTCTGTAGAGGACTACGCCAGGTGATGGGCCAGACATGAAAAAGAAGACCTTGACACTTTGTCAGAATGGATTAAATGTATCAGATGTATGTTAAAATCACGCATTAAAAGATTGAGGGGCAATATGAGAACCATCTATCCTTCTGTATTCAATAATCCAGAAGTGAAAAAAAGAATTATATAGATTACATGATCAGTACGTAATGGACCCTGCTGACAAAGCAGGTAACAACATTGTCTTTGTTTGTAAGGCTCATTATATTAAGCGTATTTTAGAGGAACTTGGATTTAATTCTACAAGTGGTAATCCAACTTATACTCGTAGTTCCCTTTCTAAGGAAGAAATTCTTCAAAATCATATGTCAGTTTTGAATATTTTTAATATTCCAAACAACCAAAATGAATTTGAATTACAATATTTATATTGGATTCCGAAACTTCATAAAAATCCTTACAAAAAAAGATACATATCGGGTTCCAGTAAATGTTCAACCAAGCCTCTTTCTTTACTCTTCACTAAGATATTAACAGTGGTGAAGGAGAAACTTCAAGAGTATTGTGCCACAATATATTCGAGAAGTGGTGTAAATCAGATGTGGATACTTAAAAATTCCAAGGAACTTTTGGAAAATTTGAAATCGCAAGATTTTACCAAAATCAACAGCTTAAAAACTTATGACTTTTCTACTTTATACACAACCATTCCCCACGATAAATTAAAGTCCAGGCTTTTTGATATAATTGACAGCTGCTTTTTCAATAAAAATGGAACTCGTAAATATACTTACCTTGTCATTGGTCATTTGCAAAATTATTTTGTTAAAAAACATTCTGATTGTACACACAAGTACTCTGAAGTTGACATTAAAAAGATGCTTGAGTTTCTGATTGACAATATCTATGTGGTTTTTGGAGACCAGGTCTTCCAACAATCTATTGGAATTCCCATGGGTACCAATTGCGCCCCGTTATTAGCAGACCTTTTTTTTGTATTCATATGAAGCAGAATTTGTCCAAAATCTTGTACGTGAAAAGAAGAAAACACTTGCTGTGGCCTTCAACTCGACATTTAGATATATCGACGATGTATTGTCAATTAACAATGGCTATTTTCGTTCTTATGTCGATACGATATATCCTGGTGAGCTTGAGATAAAAGATACCAAAGAGTCCGACACATCTGTTTCATATTTGGATATTTTACTTGAAAAAGACGTTAATGGTAATCTAACAACCAAGCTTTATGATAAACGTGATGACTTAAACTTTTCAATCGTCAACTTCCCTTACTTATGCAGCAATATACCTTCATCACCTGCATACGGGGTATATATCTCTCAGTTGATCCGATACGCAAGAGCATGCTCTACGTTTGAACAATTTCTTAAACGAGGTAAATTATTGACAAACAAGTTGATGAAACAAGAATATCAGCTGTCTCGTTTAAAGTCATCATTTCGATACAATGATCTTGTCAGCAAATACAATTTATCATTGAGTCAAATGCTGACTGACGTTTTTCATACTAATTGTTAGACCATTATTTACACACTGAATTGTCGACGGATTTTTCCGTTATTTCCCGATCATGACAAGGAGCACACGGCGGGTGTGACCGGTCGGCAGGGGATGCTCACTCCTCCATGGCACCTGATCCCACCTCTGATGTTTAGAGGTCCGTGTTTGCTCTGCTCCTATTTTGTATTGTTTAATGGACTTTTGAGCTTGAATACTGTTCGTTATCTTCATATATTTCATTAGTAGCGATGTCTTAAAAATATAAAGTACTATTATTTTAAATAATCTAATTTTTTTCATACGCATTTCGTTCATTATTCTGTTAATTAGTGGCTCAGATTTGACTTGAAACAACTAAAATTATTAATGACTCAATGGAATTTATTGGATATTGCATCAACAGCGTAATTATTGGACACATTTTTATATATTGAAAAATATTAATGCACGCTGTCTACGGTACATCTATCAAAATGATGTGCGAGGTGCACTTGCAATTAATTGTGCTTTTTATCGTTCTAACTTTTCTCGTGCAATTTGGCGACAGTGACCATAGATGTGAAAAAGTTTACTTACAAGTCGCCAGTCTATGTTAGGGGGAAAAACTACATAATGCATGAAATAAACGTAATGTTAAATGCTGGACATACCCGTCGTATAAATAAAGTCATCTACGTAGCATATCTAGATTTAGGGATAACTCTTCATGCGTCGTGGTATTTAAATGTCCTTCTTGATATAGGGAATAATCACGAGTTTCTGCAACACCCTCTTTATTCCTTTTAATTTTATTTTCTATCATTAAGTGTAAAAAAAAAAATAAAACGATTTCCCTTCAAAAAGACCCTCAGATTTTAAGGTAGATAGCGGGTTTGCTTTTGTCATCAATTTCGGTACACAATTTCGACAATTTGTGCACATTTGAATATGACGTCGGTTACGTCACAAAGGCTACCAGAATTAAATTATTAGCAATTATTTCCCTGTTGCATTATTGTTTTCATTGAATGTTTTTCATTTGAATGTCATAAAGCTGTTGTCTGTGCTGGAACCTGTGCGTAAAAATACAAGGCTTAAAGCACATAGAATAGAACGGAGAGAGAGTGGGGTATATTGTATAAGGGACTATTTTGATATATATCGAGAAATATGGAACTCGATCATACAATTCCCAGAAATGTACAGCAATTATAGTATTCAATTTGTAGTATGAAGACGGCACATGCACTTTAAATAGCTTTGATGTATATGTAATAAAAGAAAAATCTTCGTCAAACACACCGAAAGACTTTTTGAATTACCCTCTAATTATTTTCATTATCATTAAAATTTATTGCTGTTTGATTATTGGTTTGTTGTATATTTCTCTTCATGCAATTATTTAACAGCACCTAATACACACATACATGCTTTTATACTGTAAGAAACATGAAGCCATATATATATATATATATATATATATATATATATATATATATATATATATATATATATATATATATATATATATATATATAATGCATCAAATGTACACTACAGTACATGTCCATAGGTATGTGTCTTTATTTATTTATTTATTTATTTTGTCGACAAAAAGCGATGTACACGATATTAATCTAATCTAGTAGTAAAACTACAAGATAAATAAGCCGATTAAATTTACTTTTCTTTATAAATACGAAATAAGTATAGTTCACCTTGCGTTCACCTAGAGTTCATGGTGCATTCATCTTTCACTTCACGATCTGCGTTCGCTCACGGTTCACCGTTCAATAGCCGTTCACCAAGTTCCATTCAGCGTTCACACATCGTTCACTCAGCTTTCGCTCTGTGTTCGTTAAGCGTTTGTTCACCGTTAGCTCACCGTTCAAGTGGGAAAGTACATGTAGAAGGTTTCAGGGACTGTAGCTCTTTAATAGAATTAAGTGTAACTTTCTCGTCTTACCTTAAACGTTTAATTGATAATCTACCCTGTTTACCTTCATAGTCTCAACAAAAAGTCCCTTCCACTGAAGCAATAGTTGATTGTTGTCAGTTGGTAATAGAACTAAAGCTTCCTCTCCTACCTTTAGACTTCTATGCCTTGTTTTCTTGTCATAGTTTTTCTTATACCTGGTAGATTACTTTCTAAACTCTCCTTGGCTGTCTGCCATAGATTGAAGTCTGTTTTTGAAATCCAGGACGTATTGATTTGTAGTCTTTACGTTTGGATCTGGTATATTCTTGGCCCATAACTCTTTCAAGATAGATATTGGTTCACGAACTGATCTTCCATATACAAGCTCGAAGGGAGAAAATCCAAGACTCTCCTGTGGAACTTCTCTCTAGACGAACAGAACTGCACTCAGGTACTTGTCCCAGTATTTAGGTTTCTCAGAATAAAGTCGCTTCAACACTTGTTTCAGGGTTCCGTTAAATCGTTCTACCAACGCATTGTAACTCGGATGATATGGTGTTGTTGTCCACTGCTGAAGAGAAATGAGTAAACTCACCTGTGACATAAGGGAAGAATTTTTAAGTGAATTATGTTCCATATCTCTCAACATCTCACGGGGCACACCAATCCTCGAGAACATGTCCATAAGAGTCTCTGCAACACTCTCTGTCTCGATGTTGGGTAAAGCAAGAGCTTCGGGATAGCGAGTAGCATAATCCACCAAAGTCAATATATAACAGTAACCTTTGTCTGTGGTTGGATAAAGTGGTCCAACAACAACTCTCTGGAAGGGTTCATCTATAAGTGGGATTCGTTCTAATGACACATTCTGAACCTGACCTTTGTGAACTGTGCGTTGACATATGTCAAATGACTGACAGTAACGCTGCACTCCACTCTACATCCCTGGCCAGAAGAATTCTGAGGCTCCTCTTGCTAGGGTCCCGCTGCATTCCCAAATTACCTGCTAACAAAAAAATCATGCACTAGTTTCATGACATGGTCCCGAAACTTTGCAGGAACAACCAACTGGGTAGAAACTTTTCCTGTCCTCCAAAATGAGTGGTATATTGTCTAAAGAAAAGTCCATTTTTCCTAAACCAACTCACCTTACCATATTTCTTCATCTGTGTCATGTGGTTCTCAACATATTCAAGTACTTTTTTCAGAGAAACATCCAGCTCTTTTGCATTTTTATTTTTTCAATGAATCAAGATCCTCAGATATGATTGCTGGGACGTTAAGCTGAGAGTATAGTTTGCTGTTGTTACGTTTCTGTTGGCGGGTCTCAAAAGCATTTACCTGCCAATCTGGATCTGGTTGAGTCGCTGGCTTGGCATCTGGGGCAATACCAACTATCGAGTCGTACACAGTACTTTCCATGCACCATACCTCATACTGTCCTTTTAGGAATGGAGTGTTGATGGAAACCTCTGAAATCGGAAAAGTTACTTTGGAACCATCTGCTAGAATACGAGTCTGTTTCCTACCTTGTACTAGGTCTTCCTTTGTATTTTACAAGACTGTCATTGGTACCTTGTGAGCATATCCTGCAGATATGGACCTACTAAAAACTAAGCTCCTTTAGCAAGATGAAAATGACGAAGTTGTTGGAACAGAAAAATGCAGTGGACGTTTTTAACAGAGTTTTAGGGCATTGTGCATTTGCTCAGAAAATCCGACGTCCTGCCCGACACATTGGTAAAAGTTGTTTTGGACCTACACTCTGAGCTATATGTCCAACTTTGTGGCATTTAAAGCACTTACGTTCTGACTTGGGTATGAATCTTTTCTATCAAAAGATGAACTCTTGTTTTCACCAACATCCGCTTTTTTACCTGATCGACTTTTTTGACAAGCAAATCTTACCCTTACCTGCAGCTTGAATCGCACTTAAGTTACCAGCATCTTTGTACTGGTCAGCTACGTTTGTCATTTTTGTTAAGCTCTCGGGTATTCTCTCCTTTAAAAATAATCTTAAATCTTCATTACATACATGCAGAAATTGATCTTGCAACATAAGATCATACAAGCCATTTAAATCTAACTATCAAAATAACTACTCAATCACACAACAAATTAAGAAAAGGTTTCACATTGATCTGGCCTATAGTATCTAAACTTCTTTTTAAAACGATCATCGATCAATTCAAACTGTTTCAGTATAATGGTTTCAAGAGTTTTGTTATCAAGGGCATCGGTTTGGGGCATCAATGCATACATCTAAAGCCTTTCCCTTTAACAATGTACTAAGATTTATAGCCCAGTTTGATTTATCCCAGTGCTGAGCTTCAGCATATCTTTCAAATCTAAGGAGAAAGCTATCCATTTCATCATGAGAATCATCAAGGAAAAGGAGTGTGGGTGTTTTGGGCAAAACATGACCAATTGTAACCTTTGCCTCTTCTAACAAAATGGGCTTTTGATATATTTTCATTCTCTCAATGTCATTTCTCAGATTTTCTCTCTTACTCAAAAGTTAATCTCTCTCTTTTAACCTCAGCTTGAAAATTTATTTTCATCTTATCTAATTCCTCTAAGCTTGTCTCTCATCTATTTGCATAGCTTGCTGCTTTTTAGTAAAAATTGTCAGGTCTGAATCTTGAAGACCTAAAATCTCCCCAAATGATCTTAACTCATTTAAATCATCCATTCTGGAAATAACTAACACATGTGTTTGACTTCCGTAAAAGTAGCAAAAACTATGCATTTACTAACCGCATTGCGATAATCTCTACATCCAGCTACGCGACATGCACCATTGTTTACTCTATCTTTACCGGAATGATCCAACTCACTGAGACTGATACGAAATAAATGAGCATATAGAAAACAAAACGAAAGGAAAAAATCAATAAGAATAGAAAAATATATATATATATATTTTACTTTTACAAAATTATACCAAATAATTCAGAAAACTTAAGATGGATTCACAAAAATAAAACAAAAAGATAATATTCTTAGGTAATCTTATCCCACTTCTGACTCCAACTTCTCACAGGTTTTCGAGCGGATTTATTACTTAACTAGTCAAAATGCAACACAGGTGAAAATAGCATTAAAAAAATACTTACTGACGCGCTGCTTTTATTTTCTTGAATCAGTTGTCTTTACCACAGCGAACTATAACTGTTTAAAATGGTCATCATGTAAATGGAAATGGTCATAACATAAATAATTTAAATAAATTAAATCGCATACTGACTTTTCATCACGTGTTTTATTTCATACTATGCTACCATGCATTTATTAACAGCAAAATTAACACTCTGATCCATCTTCATTGCAAATAAAACAGTTTTAATATTCTCTGGAAAAGAATTGTCCCAAATTCACATAAAATCAAGACACATACATGTATAATGTATTTTGAGCTAATGTCAGTATTTCAATGATGAAACTTTAGTTTGAAGAATCAAATTCATCCTAATAATGATTTAAAACATATTTATACTCATCTGCTTATTTCAGTAAATACATTTTAAATTGGCAATTTTTTTTTAGTAATTACTTGAATTTCCTTGCCATTAGTGAATATACGTATTTCTTGAAACAGCCAGTAAATACCTGTTTTTACTTAACATGAAATTCCTGATTACACTTATTTACTGTAACATATACATCAATGACCTAATGATATACGCAGCACAGTTAAGGCTGCAGTAAGGAGGTGGAGCCTAATTCATACGGGAAATGCTTACTATGACATCACACAAAATTACAAGTTCTTCAAATTACCACAAAATGAAATGATTTGCTATTTCAAACTGTTGAATAACTTTAAACTACATCAATACTAACTAGTGCATGCATTATTGCCGTTGGTTAAATCCCACACAGCAATATATAAACAATTCACTGATCGCAATGCACTTGTCAATGTGACGTCATATCGTAAAATTTGACACAGTTTGTATATGCATTGAGAGGCGGATCAAGTTATATCCATACAATGAAAAATGTATTTTGAAATTAAATAAAATATAAATTGTATATATAAGAGGCCATTAACTTGGATGTGATGTCTATTTTATGATTTTATTCATATACTTCCCGTACATTCACTAGCACTACTGGACGAAAAAAGTGCTGAGAATCCCAAATTTTACTGATAATGTTTGATAATTACTGATACGGTGCTGTTCTTGCTGATAAATACTGATATTTACTGTTATTATTACTGTCGTTGCTGATAATTTTAGTTGTTTCTAAAAAAATACTGATAATTACTGTCGTCTTTACTGTGGAGTCTGATAAATACTGATACAGTACCCGCATCGTTATTCTTTACAGGATACACGATACGATAGGGTACACGCACGATACGATAGGATAAACGCACGATACGATAGGATACACGCACGATAGGACAGGATACACGCACGATAGGATAAACGCAAAACACGATAAACGCAAAACACGATAAACGCAAAATACGATAAACGCAAAACACGATAGACCTGATAAACGATCTTCACGATAGGATAAACGGAAAACCTGATAGGATTGTTTCAAAATGCGGAACGTTTTTTGACAAGACGAAAAGTTTTCTTTTTGATATACTATAGTATGATAATTTTAATTACTTACAAAGCCGCAAATCGAAATGATAAAACATTTTAAATTTATCATGATAAAACATTTGAAGTAATTATGCTTTGTAAAAGATATGGTGTTTTTGTCAATAAAATTGATCGTCATCAAATTCAAACTCTAATTATTTTAAGAATAATTCCACTCTATGATGGAAATTAGGCGATTTTTTGTGTAATCATACAAATTTCGAAATTCCCTCGAATCGTTAAATTTGAATTTTGAGTCCGTAGACAAGCGAAGCTTTACACCCAAGTGCAATAAATTCACGAAACGCTATAAATATATTCATTATTTTAACAAATAAAACCTTACGAAATTCATAACAAACATTGATTATTTTTACGGAAAAACATGTAAAAAAAAAATGAAATTTTTGGATTCAATATCTTCTGCTAGAAGTCTGCGAAGTATCCAAATAGTTTGTATTTAATAATTCAAATCTTACCAAAAAAATACTAGTCATAATTTAGGGGGGGGGGATTGAAAAATTATTGTTTTCATTATTTTAAGATTAATGCTTTCTCCTTCAAGTTTTTTTACGAATTTGATTTATATTTTATATAAGTTAATTAATTTTTTTTACGTTTTAAAATTGCTGAAATTCCTAGTTGCATTGAGACAGACCGTGCACTGGACTGTGAATAATTAATCTCTCCTATATATAAATATACATGTCACACATATCCCGTGTACACAGAAATTATTTACATATTCCAAGTACATTCCAAGTACATACATTGTATATGTATATATGAGGAAGGAGACCTGCGAAAAAAATCGAATTTAATAAAATTAGTAAACGTCACTAGATCTGTCTTCATCTATTATCCGAAAAAAAAAAATCACATTTCCATTCTTTTGTATTTATTTTGGTATTTTTATAGGCCTGTAAGATTAAGCTAGAAGGGAGCATGCAGTCGTATAAATAAAAAAAATGTTACAGTGTACCAGCATGTGTAGTATACAGTAGTAATATAATGCTTATATAATATTGCCCATCGACAATAATAATGTCTTTAGCCATTTTTGTTTGCTTTTCAAAACATTTCTTTTTAGAACCCACCCATCTCCCCCCCGCCGCCCCCAAAGAAATGATACTGCTTTCTTAGCGTGCTTGTGTTACATGTATAAGCATTTACAATAACAGAATTTGTATCTACTATAGATACGTGTAAACTAAGCTTACAATGTATATGAATATATTTATTGGGTACTTAATCTTTGTATTAATTATATAACATTGAATGGTTACGTACACTTGTTTACAACACATTAGAACACACACAAAAAGTAAATAATAAATCAATTTCCACAATTTGACAAGTGGATTTTCGGATTGAATAATTGTCAATTATTGCTATTAGACTTTGTAATAATTATTACAAAACTTATCTGATATAGGACGACATCGGCAAAATTAAACAAAACTTTGTAAATTATGAAAGTCGTAACCCCATTTGAGGCACAGTCAGCGGGGAAGGGGGGGTCCATAACCCCCCCCCCCCAAAAAAAAAAGATTCAAAAAGCCCCCCCCTAAAAATAAATAAATAAATAAATAAATAAAAATAAAAATAAAATAAAATAAAAATATATATTGACTTCTTCAATATAGTCACGCATTATATGCAATCGATAAACACGAATAAAATTAAATACAAGGTATTCACCAGTCTTGTGTATCACCGCAGAAGCGGGCGATTTTTTTTTTTTTTTTTTTTTTTTTTTTTTTTTTTTGACGCCTTTACATGTAACAACGACAAACAACACAGAAAACCCTAAGATCTAGAAGTACTGCAAGCGCATTTTTTTTATTTGATCACACCAATCATGTTTATGACTGTAAACCTATAAAAATTACATAAAAGTATACAAATGAACTAAATCAACGGAATTTGGAGGACAAACCTCGCCTATATTTTAATTGATTCAATTATTCAATTTTTAGTCTGTAACGGAAGTGTACATTTACCAATTTTCTTAGTATAAAATCTTTAATTGTTAATTAAGTGTTGTTCATAAAAATTATGAACAATATCCAGAAAATAAGTAGATACATTTCATTGAAACTCAGTAGGGTTCAAGATAAATACTTGACACCAGGTGAGAGCTAGAGTTCAGGTATGTCTACGTTGAATACACACGGGCCGGTCATGTAGGGGAAAGGGGGGGGGGGAGTCTTGACTTGACAAGAAGACAGTGTACGGATTAGGCAGGTAGGTGTCAGTTCTCTTGTCACAGGATCGCTTCCACCTGTCACTAAGTTACGGTATATATTACTTCATCTCCGCGCCGAAGTAGGTAAGATGTATAATAAAAATTTGTGTAGTTTTGTATATTTATTTATTTATTTTTTATATCTTCTAAATGCAGTAGTTAAATATGAATGGCAAACATCTATATTATAATATATACTTATTAGAGAAAAATAATAATACAAAGGAACACCAAAACTTGCGCGCATAGACAAAATTTATGTTTCCGTTATTGATAAAAGATAGCCTTAATAAAGATACTGATATTTTTTTTATTCATAATTTATTTTTTGCACACATACCTAATGTTTTATGTTTCTATAATTATCAAAACAAAGTTAATAAAGGTCTCGCTTTTGTGACTCTGACTGTGTAAAGGGATTATAATATTTCTATCTTTGACAAAAATATTTCTTACATATCGACAAATTTAAAAAAAAATAACGAATGATTCAAATAGTAGATCGATTTTTTCATGTACAAAAATAGAATTTGACTTTCGATTTATGTTCTCTGCTTGGTGACGGTACTTGACGTTTATTTATTTATTTACTTATTTATTTATTTATTTTCTTTAAAAAATATACAAGAGTTAGAGTATGAATTTCTCTTTTTGTTCAACAGTAAGATTAATCCTAAATAAATTAACAAAACGAAAGATGAACTCGAGATATCTCGGGTGTTTCTTTTCAAGGTAAAGATAAAAAGCGAGGGTTTCCAAATGCACACAATAAACGCAAAACACGATACACGATAGAACCTGATAAACGATCTTCACGATAAACGCAAAACCCGATAAACGGAAAACACGATAGAAAACGCAAAACCTGATAAACGGAAAACACGATACGATAGGATACGATAGGATACACGCACGATACGACAGGATACACGCACGATACGATAGGATAAACGCACGATAGGACACGATAGAATTGTAAAGAATAACGATGCGGGTACTGTAAATACTGCTGATGTGCTGTCGATGCTGAGATTTACTGATAATTACTGTGGTCTTTGTTCTTAAGCTGGGAAGGGCTAAAGAAGAACTGAGGGCTGTAAAATTAAAACCTTCAATTATTTCTTTCTTTTAATTATAAATTATCATTACATTTTCATATTTCTTTAAATGTTCTGCTAGTGACAAAAATTACGCTGTTCTCATTTACTACAATACGGTTGTGAAAATGTTGACAATAAATAAATGAAACCTTCCGCGTATATCAAGCAAATGTTTTCTACCAAATATCAGTATTTATCAGCAAGAACAGCATCGTATCAGTAATTATCAAACATTATCAGTAAAATTTGGGATTCTCAGCACATTTTTCGTCCAGTAGTGTAGACAAGCGATACTGCCGTATTTTTGTATGCAGATTCATTGAAGGATAATAGAAGGGTCGTAATAAATCGATATATTGCAAGGGCATACTCTCAATGAATTATGACAAGCTTTTACACATAAACTCAAGAAGTATGAAGATATTTGGAAAGTGCTGCGAACCTGTTGAAATCTTGCAATTGAATTAATTATATCTATATTTAATGTATTTGACAAGCAAAATATTCAACATACGGTCTAACAAATGTAATTTCAGCAATTAGATAGTAGAATCTATATAGGTTTGCAGCACTTTTCACAAACTACAAAGAGTGTTGAAAATAATTATATGTTAAACTTAGATTTTTAACTTGGTTATGCCCTTGCAATATTAGAATTTATAGATGACCTCAATACTTCAGGTATATTTGCTGAAATCACGTGACTGCCACATCACGTGACAAGTCTAAATAAGAAATCTAATCGTCCTCAACATGTAGTTTTCAACCACGTTACATTTGTCCGATAATAGTAAAGTCCTAAAAAGAAACACCCATCCTTGTAAATGTATTTTCTATTTAAAAAAAAATCGCCGATATTTCTATTTGGCACCTTAACTGTACTGCGTATTCATTCACAATAAGTTCGTTTGATTATTTATATATTAAAGAGAGAAATATAATATTACATATTTGATATCAAGAAAGAGAACATTTTGCATAGCTATACTATCAAGAGATTTATATCTTATTAATCACTAATAACTATTCTTAGTGAGAAAAATACGGAACACGGATCATCAGTATCAAAATCAGTATCAAAATATTTCATAAAAAATAAATTCACCAGAAATCTGAAACATGGACACCTTTAAATATTAAAGCATAAGATTACTAACCCAAGCCAAAGGAAGGAAACATGACTGGTCATTGCCGCTCAGAGAACTCTTTATTGTTAACGTAATTGTAGTAATCAAAAATCAAAATGAATTTTTACACAATGGCTTAACAATTAGTTTTAAAAGAAAGTCAGTGCATCTTCCATCTAACGATGGGCTGCATTTTAAACAGACCAATATAATATAAAATACTAGTATATGCTGTCATCGTTACATTTAATCTCTGTATGTGTTGTGGCTCTCTATTTGATAACAGGAAAAAAAAACACCCAACACTTAAAAAATTAAACTCATATGTATTATTCAGGAGATTTTGAACACTCAAGATAACTTGTTTTAAATTATCTTTCTAACAAACATCTGACATCCAAGCAAAATAAAAATACTTAGTACTGAGTCAAAGGGACAACATACATGTACATGCTTCTTAATTAAAAACTTTCTAGGGAAATATATCTTTCTTAAACATGACGAATAAATATTTCGTAATACAACATAATACAATTAGAGCATCATCAAATTTAGCACCATGTTATCTTCATCAAAGTTGTCATTTAAAAATGTTTCTAAGCATTCTTTTCAGAAATCCACCTAATAACGGAGTCTGATTTACACCGTGCTCTTTTAATAAATTAATAATATCTACGTCACCATTCTCAAAAGAAATGTCTTTGACTGATTTGCCGTCAATATCTTTAACATCTAACAAATGCGGAAAATTTGTTAATAGGTACCTACAAACGTTAACTTTACCATTGGAACAAGCAATGTGAAGAATACTTTGACGATCATTTGTCAGTGCACTGATGTCCAGTCCTTTTTGGACGAGCAACGAAACTATTTCTACTGCTCCAATAAAGCAAGCTACATGTAACACTGTCCATCCCATATTGTTTCTTATCTCCAATAACTCTGAATAATTATTGATCATATATTCACAAAATTCTAAATTACCTGAGCGACAGCTTTTATGTAGAATTGTCTCTCCACTTTTAGTAACTGAGTGGATATCTATTCCATTATCAATTAACATCTTTATTATTTGCACATTACCTCCCAAGGCTGCACGGTGTAAAACAGTCATGTTACATTCGTCTCTAACATCTAGTAGATGTGGATAATTCATAACTAAGAACTCACAAATGTCAAACTTCCCCATGTTACAAGCAAAATGAAGAATGCTTCCACCATCATTCGATAAAGCATTGATATCCAAACATTTCATGACTAGAAAAGAAAACATTTCTACACTTCCCCCAAAGCAAGCTGAATATAACGCTGTCCACCCGTTGTTGTCTGTCTTCTCCAATAAAGCTGAGTAATGATTGACCAGATACTTACACATCTCTAATTTCCCTGAACGACAACATTTGTGTAAAATAGTTTCTCCATTGATACATACGGATTCCGTTTTCATCCCTTTACCTATAAGCAATCTTAGGATTTGAACGTTACCTTCCCATGCTATTTGATGTAGAACAGAAATATTAAATTTGTCCATCACGTCCAATAATTGTGGGTAGTTGTTAACTAAGTATTCCATCAATTCATACTTCCAGTTAACACAAGCAATATGCAATACACTTTTACCATCCATTGTCAATGTATTGATGTCCATTCCTTTTTTTATTAGAAAAGAAACTATTTTTACACTTCCACCTTTAGAAGCTTCATGTAAACATGTCCAGCCGTCAATGTCCCTCATCTCCAATAATTCTAAACAATAATTGACCACGAACTTGCACATCTCTAAATTACTAGAGAGACAGCAGTAATGTAAAATTGTTTTTCCATATTTTGATACTGATTTGATGTCCAATCCTTTTTCAATCAATGTTTTCACGATTTGAACATTACCTCCCAAGCCTGCGCAATGTAGAACTGAGTGATTGTCTTTGTCCTTGATATCTAGTAATTGTGGATAGTTATCTACTAAGTACTCAAAAACATCACGTTTCCCATGTAAACAAGCAATGTGAATATTGCTTTGACCTCCTTTTAGCAGTTCACTGACGTCTAATCCTTTTTTGATAAGAAAAGAAACCATTTCTACATTTCCACCTCTGCAGGCTGAATGTAATGCTGTACATCCGTCAATATCTCTTATTTCCAGTAATTCTGGATACTTATTAATCAGATACTTGCACATTTCAATTTTTCCAGAATGAAAACATTGATGCAAAACTGTCATGTTATTTGCTGATACAGACTTTATGTCCATCCCTTTCTTAATTAAAAATTCAACTATTATAATACTGCCTCCAACGGCAGCGTTATGTAACACTGAGCTTTGGTTTTTATCCCTGACTTCTAATAATTCTAAATAGTTTTCAACCAAATACTCACAAACTTTATAATTCCCATAGAAGCAAGCAACATGCAAAATACTTGCCCCCTCCTTTGACAATGCTGTAGTGTCTAGTCCTTTTTTTATCAGAAAAGAAACTATTTCTACACTTCCACCCTGACAGGCTGAATGCAAAACTGTATATCCGCTTTTGGACCTTTTCTCCATTAAAAATGAGAAATGTTTTACAATATATTCACTCATTTCTTTTTCTTCTGAGCGACAGCATAAATGTAAAATTGTTTCTTCATTGGCTGTAACGGATTTGATATCACATCCTTTAATAATTAAAAATTTTAATATTTGAACGTTCCCTCCCCAGGCTGCGTCATGTAGAACTGAGTTGTTGATGTTGTCTCTCATATCTAATAACTCTGGATATTTCTCAACTATGAATTCACAAATATCATATTTCCCAGCAAAGCAAGCCATATGCAGAATGCACTTACCATCATTTGACAAAACATTAATGTCTGAACCATTTTCTATTAGAAAAGAAACTATTTCTACATTTCCGAATAAGCAAGCTGAATGTAACACTGTCCATCCGTTATTGTCTCTTATCTCTAATAAGTCTGAGTGATGATTTACCAAGTATTTAAACATCTGTATATTAATGATAGGAAAGCAATTGTGTAAAATTGATTTCCCATCATATGCTAAGGATTTGATATCCATTCCTTTTTCAAGTAACATTTTCACTATTTCCATATTACCTTCACAAGCTGCATGATGTAAAATTGTGTCATTTATTTTATCACTGGTATTCAGTAACTGGGGATAGCTTTCAATCAAGTACTCGCAAACATCATACTTCCCATTGATACCAGCAATATGCAGGATACTTTTACCGTCATTTGAAAATGCATTGCTGTCCAGTCCTTTTTTGATTAAAAAAGAAACCATTTCTACACTTCCTCCAAAGCAAGCTGAATGTAGCACTGTCCATCCTTTTTTGTCTCTTAATTGCAATAATTCTGAATGTTGGTTGACAAGATACTCACACATTTCTGTTTTACCAAAGCGACAACAGTAGTGTAAAATAGTTTCTCCATTGTTACTTACAATGCTGACGTTCATTCCTTTTTCAATCAACAGTTTAACGATCTGAACATTACCCCCACAGGCAGCGTAATGTAAAACTGAATAATTGAATTTATCCTTTCCATTTACTGACTGAGGTTGGTTTTCAATCAAGTATTCACAAATTTCATACTTCCCACTGAGACATGCAGTATGCAGAATACTTTTATCGTCATTGGACAATACCCCGATGTCCAAACCTTTTGAAATAAGAAAAGCAACAATTCCTATATTTCCACCAAAACAAGCAGCATGTAATACTGTCATTCCGTTTTTGTCTTGGGCGTGTATGAAATCTGGATATGCATTAACAAGATAATAACAAAGATCTTTTCTGCTTCTGGCACAACAGATATGTAATAAATTCATTCCACTATTTGTTGTAGAATAAATATCCAACCCTTTTTTTAATAGATACTGGAAAAGAGATATATTACCACCCAAAGCTGCAGAATGGAGAACATTCATCCCCTCATTGTCAGATGCATTTAGTAATTGTGGATATATATTCAATAAATATTTACACATGTCTAATTGACCATTTTCACATGCAGCATGTAGGATTGATAGACCTGATTTATCTTTTCTATATATCGTTTCTTCTATGCTACTCGTTAAAGGTAATATAATTTTTCTGTTCACATAGAGATTTAGAATATATTCAAACATATTTATTTTTCCACAGAAAGCTGCCCAATACAAAAGACTTCTTTCATTTAGGTCTGTATGGTGATGGAGCATTGCGGGGTACTTCTCAATAAGGTATTTTACCATTTCTAGTCTTCCATCTCGACAAGCACATGTAAAGACCGTGTGGCCAAAGTATCGATCCTTTTCATAAGGGTCGAAGCCAAAATTTAAAAGCAAATTAAACGCATGCTTGTCCCCAGAACTTGCCACGGATTGTAAGGCGTTAGAACCTTGGTCATTTTTTATATTCACTAGAAAAGGATACTTAGATAGAATCGGTTCAATAAATTGAGTTTGTCTCATCAGACATATTTCCTGCAGCAAACTATGTCTTAGAAAAGACCATACAGGATGCAAAGATAAGGCTCTTTGATGAAGATCTACTAACTCACAAACTCGAAGCAGTAACTCTAAATTTCCACTTTGCACAGCATAAAAACACGTTTGAAGATCACACTTTACATCAGAAGACAGAATGAGATGAACAATATCGGATTTGTTTGTAGAGCAAGCAGCATTGAGTGATCGGTATCGTTGTTTTTTGTCTGAATTCGGTAGTAAATATTCTACCCAACGCCTTTCTCCTGCTTTAGAAAAATGTACTATCATGGAATCTTCATTTATATCACGACAAGCTTCAATCTTTAAAATAAATTGTTTTGTTAGTAATATGTTTTCATAGAAATTTGAATCGTTCCATAATTCCAGAAAAGATATAGACGAATATCCTTCAGCAGACTGACTTTCAATAATATTTGCCAAGCGACAAGCAACATCAACAAATAAATCTTGTCCTATGACAACATGTATATTGTTTGGTTTTTCATTTGTTGTCAACATATTCAACAAGGAATAGTGACAATTCTGTATCATATTACTGGGATCAAAGTAAAAAATGACATTGAACAGCGTTTCTTGAACTGAACTATGAGAGAATTTATAAGTATGTTCTATTGCATCTCGAATTGTCAAAAATCCTTCGAAACAAAAGATATTTCTTTGAAAATTGTTTATTTTAGATGAATGTAGACCTATATATTTTAAAGAGGCACGTTTTAACTCTAAATCTTTATGAATGCTTTCAATGTAATTAAGATCCACTTTTCCACCACTGAAGAGAATATATACGAGAACTGCACTTTTTACTGGGTTCTTTTGTAAAAGTTCTTCGAAATACTCTTTCAAAAATACCCTAGGGTTTAGCATAAAATGTTCAATATCATTTGAAATTTCAGCGTTTGTGCTCGCTAATTTGCAACACTGTGGAAAACCTATCGACAACGGGATTTCTGAGACCTTTCTGACAATATCCGTATTTGAATTGCCTTTTGGCAAATTATACTTTTGCAAAAGAAGGGTCATTTCCTGTTCTTGTAAGGCATAATCGCTACTGCATATATCTATCAAGGATGATTGAAAGAAAATTTCATTTTTCCTCTGACTGATAAATTCGTGATATACATCATTTCTTATTGTAAATATCATACTGTTGGAATTGTTTTCCGTGTCACGTTCAATCAATATTTTTATCAATTCAGCTCTTGTTGTAAATTCCTGAACATCGTTATTAGACAAGGACAATTCTCCGAACACATTATCAAAGAATACAATTATTCCATCGGTCCGTGATATGGTATCATACAATTCTGAGAATTTAAAAAGCTGAAGAGGAGATTTCCCTTTCTCTATTAATTCTTTCATCAGCATTTTGGCTATCGTGGTTTTTCCAGTTCCAGGATTTCCTTTGATGACGACGTACCCGTTTGCGTCCAGCAATTTCTTTGCTTCATCAAACGCACGAGTTTTTACAAATAGACTGTTCATAGCTTCATAATGCTCTGATATCATTTGCTTGGTTGTTTCTATGAATAGAGAAAGATTAGCTTTCTTTAAACAACAAGCAACAATGTCATTGAAGAATTTACTTTAATAAATTTTCAAAACTTTTTACTCATCGATCTACAAATATATCTAATTTGCATCGGTGATATTGTAAGAATGTTTGAACTTTAAAGGAGATTTAATTTGTTTCATCCCTAGGGGATGTATAATGATTAATATTTTAAGTGATAAGTGCTTTCAACAAATTGTTCTTGACTCTTCTCTTGGAATGTGATAAAAAAGGGAAAACGAGATGAACATGAAATACGAGGGTTGTTCTGAAATTATTGAGACTTTTACTCCATGAAGGACAGAGATAAATTCATTAAAAAAATTGTCAACATTTTACAAAGAGTGAATAAAAGAAATGTGCAAAATTTCTAATTTATAGGATAATTAGAGAAGTTCCGGTGAAATTATTAACATGCAAAAGTCTATCGTCCTAGAGCTGTATCACTACGTCATTTTAACGTCTCATCAGGTGTAGATGTTTTCGCATGTGAAACGATCGGGAAGCGTTTACTCTTCCTTCTCTGTTATCATATATAACATTTCAAGAATCAAATGTGTCCTTTATTCAACGATTCTTTAATGCATTATGCTCCATCATGCATAGTTCCGATCCTTCGGGTTCGAATCCCACTGTGGGACGTGGAGACCGGTCCTTCGGATGAGACCAAATAAACTGAGGTCCCATGTCGCAGTAGGTGCTGGCACGAAAATAGATCCCTCACTGCTCAATGGCCCTGAGTGCCGAGTATAGGTCAAAATTTGTAGCCCTCCTCGGGCAAATGGTCGCGTCTCCAAATGAGTAAAAAATTCTCGAAAGGGACGTTAGACAACATACAAACAATCAATCAATCGACGTTTGGGCTTTTGTCTTTGGCACCCCCCCCCCCCCCCTTTTCAGCTCTTTTTTTTTTTTTTTTTTTTTTTTTTTTTTTTTTTTTTTTTTTGTAATGAACATTTTGGTTTTCCAACGTTTCAGCATGAACATCACTGAAGGGTCATAATCTGTCAAAATTCGCATAATTATGGTGCACCAAAACTGGTACCGTATATCAATTTCTTTAAAAGATAAAATAAAATAAAATGTGTGATGTTGCTACTACCTGTGTAAAAATACATGAAGTATCATATGCAGGTTGACTGCAGTACCGATTTATGCATGGCGAGTCAATTTTAATTAGTCCGTTATAATTGATGGACGTTCGGAGCTTTTGTTTTTTACTCTGGTTGAATATTTTGTAAGAAAAAAAATATATACCAATGAGGAAAATCAAACCCTTAGACATGTTTCTCATTGCTTCGAGGGTTGATCAAATAGTTCGGGAACTATCTCTATATTTACAAAACCACAATTAAGATCAGAATGAAATTTGGCAATCATATATTCATACATGTTCTATAAATAGCAGATGTTTGTTCCATCTTTATTGACGTCACAATGTGAAAATGACGTCAATATGTAGGTGACTTGTGACAGAAAATGATTGACTTAGTCGTTCTCGGTTGTAAAGTTTAATGTGTATATTAGAAATTCTTTTGCATATAATAATTTGTACAAGGTTTATGAAGACAAAAGACTTGCCAGAAATTTAATCATTAATTGGATTGATTGTTTTAGTGACGGAAGGGAGATGGTTAATAATGGTTTTTGTTCTGTTGCTCATTGAAAGCAAGCTGGGGAAAAGATGTGTCAGTTGAGCAAGATCGCCAAGTTACAGTCAGAAAAAATAGTTGAAAATCCTAACAATAATATAATCATTAAATCCCTAAAATATCGTTACCTTTAGACTTTAAACATATCAGATATGATAAAAAGGAGGCGGTCTTACTTTATCCTTATTGGATAAACTACGCTCCCAAGACAGAGGACTCGGGTTGTGGTGGTCACCGTGCTCATATTGGGAAAGATATCCTTATCCACCCATCCTATTACCGAGATTTAGCCATTCCTGGCAAATGGACTTTCCTTATTATAAAAAAAATAGTTTGCATGGTGAGAAATATAAGACTCGGAAAAATCTTTTAGCTTCTATGAACAGAACGCTACGGAGTATGCCACGTGACCGCCTGTATCAAGTGATTCGCGCATGGGCAGAACTTTGACAGATGTGCATTTGAATCCTACAGGACTACGGTAAAATATAATGAACACTGAAACCTATTTTATATCCTTTATGGAAGTAATTCATATAGTTTTCGAACTTTTCGATCACCTCTTGTACTGTTTTAGCAGGTCGTTTAGTCTGGAATAGGGTTCTCCATAGCTCTACACAAAATTATAAGTATGCTTGCTGCTCCACCTTAACGTCAAAAATCCATTTTGTTATCGTTCTCAGATTTCCATACCACGCTTAAATTTATTTATGATTGCTGTATTATTTATCGAAATTCTAACAATTTTGCACAAAAATGAATTCAAAACCAAATTGAAAAATTATATACATATATTGAATTATTTTCTCTCTTACTATGGGCTCATCGGGCGTTTAACGTTTGTGTTACATATTTTCATTTTTATTTCAGTTATCTTTTTATTTCATATTTTCAATAATTGATTTCGTAGCTGCGCCGGGTATCCCTACCTTTGACACATTAATATTCCAATGAAAAGAAAAAATAAAAGATTTGTAAAACATTTCTTTTTTGCTTTTATTATATCTTAATGTTTATCAGACGTATAAGCAAATTGTCACCGAAAGACATTCATTGGGGAAAAAAATACACAATATCTCAATAATTTTCGAACAGCCCTCGTATGTTAAGGTTTGAAGATGAAAACAAACACATAGTATATTTTTATTAACTTAATGATTTCCTTAAGTCAGACAAATATGCATTCTGTGAAATCACTCGCTTTTGTGGGGACAAATTTTCGAGTTTTGAAATAAAGTATTGGTTAAAGCAGAATTGTTTAAGTGGCTGGTGAAGTGTTAAATAGAACAACTCGAGAGGAGATGCTTACTCTTTCATGCCAACAGATCCCACCTCTGATGTTTTTGGTGGCTCGTGATTACTCTGTTCCCGGTTTGTATTTTTTAAAGAGATTGAATACTGTTCGTTATCTCCATATTTCATTGGATATATCGACGATATATTACCAATAGTTACTTTCATTCATATGTCGATTTGATATATCCTAGTGAACTTGATACAAAAAAACACAGAATCTTCCACATTTGTTCACATTTTGATTTTTTACTGATTATAGACGACAAAGGCGGACTAACAATTAAATTATATCACAAACGAGTTCACTTCAACATTTCAATCAACAACTTTCCTTATTAATGTAGTAATACAAAAAATACCGACATCTTACGAATGAACGCAACTCGAAGAAGGATTATTGGATTCACAGTTGCATTTATTGAATTCTTCAATGTTGTGAAATTTCAAAAGATAATATCCCTGCAAGATAGCCAAAAACTACTTCTCGTCGTAGTCGCTACTGTGAAGCTGCAATACATTTTAATGAACCTTTTAACGAACAAAGGGGTTCTGAAAAGGGAAATGAAAAATTTATCTTATTTTGAACAATATAGTGAATGATATTGTCTTAATACAAAATAAAAAGTTAACATAAAATAATAGACTTCCTGTTCATACTACTGGCTTAACTTTGTAGATGTAATCTTAAATTACAATTAAAGACTTGTTTTTATTCTAATAAAATTTTTAACTGATTATATGGGATAGGATGACGATCACCGGGACAATTTCGATCGATTGTGAATACCAGAGAATGATTTGTTTATTATCTTTTATTGTGTACGTACATCTTTTTTCATGCAGAAACGAATTTATTTATTGAAATGTGTTTACACTAATTTTTGTTCTATGAGCGTAAGTTGTGTATTGAAATATGAAGATATCAAAGATCAGGTATTATCAACCGAATTAAAACGAGTATTTGTTTTTCCATGGATTCATAAGACTGTAACACATTAATGCCGTGTTTAATTTGTCGCAGAATATAGTATTTTGAATAAGTATTCTAAGCCATTACGAGATATAAACACAATATCAGTGTTGAAAATTTTATCAATAGATATATCTGATGTCACATTTATCAGATTATTTTTGAAACTAAAATCTAGGCACATTTAATTCGTAAATTCTGGTTTTCAAAAATTAAAATGCAATTCAGCTGAATAGAAATCGTCCTACGTTATCCTACACAAAAATTTCACTACGTATTGGAATGCGATGTAGTATATTCTGTAATAATTGGAAATAATATTTGTTACAAAAATGTGATGTGCATCGAAATATTATAAAATTTTGTAATTTGATGACAAAAATTGATCCGGCATTCTTTTAAAAAATGTGTATATTTATCAACAAATTTTTGAAACTGTCTGTCCTCCTGTATCTACCCTTTCATAATAGTTGTAAATATGCATATAGGTACCTTTTGTACAATTGATATGTTTTTCGAGAGAGAATAAATAAATAAATGACAAACAATGCATAAAAACAATATAATCTGAAGAAAATTTACTCTGTTTGAAAAATAGCCAGTGGAAGCCATAACATTGCACACAATAACAATAATAATCAATTACCACATTTCTTGTTCATTTTACTCTCTCTTTCTTACAAACACAAACATGTACACTTTTAAAACAAGACACTACATAAAAATACATAAGTTTTCCGATCTTAAGGTTCCAGGAAATTAACAAAATCGGGACTAAGGGCGAATTACATTCGTTCTTCAGATGCCGGTATTTCTCTAATATCCCGCTATCACCTTCATTATAGGATTGACTATATAAATTATTTTGTTCATTGAGAAATGAATCTAAAAAAACGAATCGCACACTTAATGAATCTAAAAAAAGAATCGCACACTTTATGAATCTAAAAAACGAATCGCACACTTTATGAAAGCCGAAGGCTTTCATAAAAAAGTGTGCGATTCGTTTTTTAGATTCATTTCTCAATGAACAAAATAATTTATATAGTCAATGCTTATAATTCAATTTCAGCGAAAAAAAAATGTTTCTTTTCATGTACATACTCATTATTTAGCTAACTCAAAAAGTTGTGCAAGAAATTTACATGCCGACAGGTGCGTAGAAATATACCGATTGGAAAATTACACGATTCTTGGGAGCGGATCTAAAAGCCTGTAGTACACAAGGCGGGTATAATTTTCTTTTAAATGTTATAAGAACAAAGAATTCCCCGTTATGTTTTATTGTCTTTATAATGATTTACTAAGTTATCGATTACGTGAGTTATGAAAATGTGCACGTGCAATTTTTAAAAGCTATTACACATAAAGCATGCAGAAACTTGCTTTGTTGTCAGTAAGCAAACGGTCAACGGTAACACGTCGAGTGGAGTGCAATGGAATATTAGAAAGAGATATCTTCAGGTTAAAAAAACCTAGAAATAAACTTGCTTGTCGATACATATGGCACGCCGATTGCGTCAAAATTATTTTCTGCACAACGATCATGATTTTATACACGAGCGTGAAGAAAAATATACACGAGTAAAATAAATATGCACGTATCGGTAAAAATTGCACATAGTTTGAAAGATTTTTACACAAACATAACGAAAAATACACGAATCCAATTTTTTTTTTCACGATTAAGGGGTATAAAATGCACAAACGTAAAATCAAAATCTGCACGAGCAGAGGAAACTTAAAATTACAGAAACAATTTGACTGCGCATACAGCTGCGCATATCATTATCATGCACATAGAATATTCATCGTGTTCTTGGTTTTCTGTACTCTTTATCTCTTCATGAATGCTGGATGTAACCGAGAGAAAATGGCGTTGACGATGATATACATGTTTGTTTGCTTCTCTATTTCTTTGCTACAACTCGGTCTGATTTCTAGCTAATGCCAGTCGAACGAATGAAGTGTTTTCTTGTGAACTGTGTGAGAAAAAATTAAAAGTTGTTCGGAGATATCATATTTTTCTTATATTGACCGAGATCCTAGCCAAAATATGGAGGTATTATATAATGCCGGACATAAATTGTGGCAAGAAAGGAATCGCATGTTTGTGTTAATGCGGGGAAAAAAGTACCATTGCATATGATGCACTCGACTCCGAACTAAAAGTAATACATGTAGCAAACTCTAAATTCCTAACGATAAACATATCTTGCTTTTAAAAAAAATGAAAGATATTATTTAGTGTTTTTTTCAAATATATGCTCTATGGCCTTTTAAAAATCTCTAACTGATAGATACAACTTTAACGGAAAGTACTGGTATAAAATAAAATTAACACATGCATAATAAAACGATTAATAAAGAGGATTCTTCATGAAAATGATGGCAGAATTATTTCAGATTATAATTTATTTTGTTACTTCTCATTTGTATTAATTATGAATTCATTTGGGCAGATTTTTTTTCATTTAGGAATAGGAAATTATTCAGTATTTTTTTATTATTATTATTTTCAAAAAGATTAAAAAAAGTGGGGATTACCTGAACATAAAAAATATTTTATTTCTAATTATACATGTATCTTTACTTATAAAATATGAGGATATCAGCCTACACTATTATGAATTCCTACTCAATAAAAAACAAGACATTTCTAAGGGTAAGCGTTACCCTCATTCGTAATGGCGATTACTTGATAAATGTTTTCACTTTTAATAAAAAGGACCAGATAATTAAAGGGAAAATATATATACTTTATGTGCTATAATATATGCGGTTTTGTGTTTTGTTACCTAAAAATAACAAAACTCTACTCAAATGATCCTGGCACTGGTAAAACATATCATCAGTGGCGGATGTGGTTCGTGGATTGATTGGAGTCGCAACATCTGAATCTACGTATTTATTAAAGTTTCAAATCGTTGGACCATAATGATACATCAGAAATTTTAAAAACATAGTGAATTACTAAATACACCTATGTACAGTGTTACAAATAAGAAAATGGGAAATGGATATCATAATAAATAGAAAGGACATAGAATGTGTTTTATCACTCTTGAATAATGCAAATAAATCATGTTCTTTATGGAGCTAGAGGTTTGACAAATATTTTCCAAGATAACAATTTCTCTTTACATTTCGAATTTGTATGCATAAAATTTTAATTATTTTCCGAACACTCAGTTTTTGTAATAACACTTCTTTACTCAAATCTATAGTCATTATAAAAAGAACATGACTGTATAATTATAAAATGAAAATAATCTTCAATAACATTCAAGGAACATATTTGATAAAAGATCCTCTTTTTAAAAGATTATTCATGTGCATATCTAACGTTTTTGAAAATTCAGATTGTGAGTTAAAAAGCCTAATCTATGCAATTTGTATTTTGTACGTATACATGTATAAGTAATTAAAAAGTTTGCTTTATAACAATATTGTACATGTGTATCAATGGCATTAACCAGGTCTTGTTTTACTTCGAGCATGACTACGAATAAATATAAGAAAACATGTGATGAATATAAACCTCAAGAAATCTTTGTTTTATTACCGTGTGCAAATTTATTATTGTCAAAATTTGCATTGAAAATAAATATGCATGTGTAGCCAAGTCCAAGCTAATTAAGTTCATCTTGTATGTCTTCTTGAATTGGTCTTACAATATCGTTACAGTTCAGTTGAATTTCAATCCTGATTTCCGTAGACTATTATATGTAGCCAAAAATTCTTAGAAAATATTTCAGGCACGTAGCATCAGTAGGGGCTTGCCCCCCCCCCCTTTCCAAACACAACCTACTTCTTTTGTAAATGTCCACTGAAAAGCTGGTCCCCCTTCTTTGTTGTAGGATAGTTTAAATCAAAGTAATCTGGTATTATAATGTTTTTCGAAAGAAAGTGGAAGCCCCCCCCCCCCCCGAAATAGGATTTTTGAGTTTGGCAGGTAGGTTGTCAAAAAGAAATTCTGGCTGCCCCTGCATTTTAACCATTCAAAATAGACTACCTCTGGTACATTAAAAACAACATAAATTAAGCTTTAATTCACATAAGTAAAACGACTGTATAATTTTTCTACATTTTCGTGGAGTTTTATGAAATCACCACACGTTGCTAAAAAATTAAGACTACATGTACTTTATTACATACATATATCAAAAAGTGAGATATGCACTTCAATATTAAAATTTAAGTTGCACAATTATTTGCTCGATTTTCTTTACTGTTGACTCCCAAAAAGTTTTCGGTCAAATTCCACAACCCAGATGATCGCAACATTGCTTCAAAATCTTTGTTTGAATTGCTAGTAATATAATCTTTAATCAAAAGGTATTATTGGTGTGTCAAATAGCTATAAATCGATTAGCGTACAGGTGTCTTTCGTTCCAGAACCAGCAGGGAGGGATCTCTGCATGAAAAGGTCAAGCATGTACATCCTTGATTATTACCAAAAGTACACTCAGTGGGTGGTGGAGGAGAAGAGTTTGATTTGTTGTTAACTCTCCTGTATTATATCACATGTTGTTTTTATTTATTTTTATTTAGGCCTATATGTCATTGTTTTAAACTTTCAAAACAAATTGCTATACAGAGGAATGGCATACTTTAAAAAATCCAACAATTAAACACACAACTGGTAATATGCATCCCTCTTTTTTGCGTTATCTATACAAGTATTCTGTGTAGAATGTTTTTTATTCGGGGGTGATCATATACTACAAGTTTAAGATTGTGTGCCAGTCAATTTTTCTACATAATATACGTTGTACATATTCTTGAGAGTCTAGCGGAATTTTAAAAGAATCTTTTTAAAAAAGATTATTAACACGTTACTCCTCCTTTTGTATTTATAATATGTTTCAAGCATCCAAGTCACATTGAGCTGTTCTCTAATGAATATTAATGATATGTGTGCAATGAGGATGCGTAGCATATTATGTCGATGTTGTATTCTCTCTCGTGCAGTTTTTTTTGGTTTTTACGTTTGTGTAATTTCCTCACTATATCGTGTAAATATTTTGTTGATTGTGCAGTTTTTCTATAATTTGTGTAAATTTCAATAACTTCGTGTATATTTTCCTCACTTTGTGTAAGTTTTTACTTACTCGTGTAATTTTTGTTTAAGGTCGTGCAGAAAATAATTTTGAAGCAATCGGCGTGCCATAGATAAACCTTAAAATACACGTACAACTTGTGACAATTAACATGGTTAGTACCCTGTATAAGTTTGATGTGCAGACGAAATACTTCAGAATGTGATAATAACACTCACATCAGGAAAACTTAGTCTAAGGTCCCTCTTATCATTTAATTTTCATAACCTACATAACAATTTTTTTTTCTAGTTTGGTTTTCAATTTGTATTAAATTCAATGTAAATTCTTTCTTTACAAATAAAAAACGTAAAACACGTGCTTCATTACAGAGTTATATCCCTTGCCATCCCCGGCATTACCCAATGACAACAATTACCTCGCTTAATAATTCATTTGAATATTTTTTCTTTTTTCTTCTCAACAAGAATTTTTATTGTATAATTTAAAAATAGAAATATATGATTAAAATATTTCCTTTAAAGCACACGGAGAGAAAGAAAAGATTTACAGAAGCTCAATTTAAATCATGAAAAGAACATTGTCGTACATTTTAGAGACTATTAGTTTATAACACAGTCGGCTTTTTATAATTATTGGAATGACAAGCACACGTATCAAAATGAATAATGAAAAGTAGTTCGGTTACTAAAATTTACATTACATTCATCGGAAAATGAACAGAAAAAATTCTCCGTAGAAGTACATTAGTTCAAAGTGATGAAAGTAAGGAAAATTGAATTATATGGTGTTTACATCTTTCAATTTATTCCAAACGCAAGAACATGCTCCGAGTACAATCAACTTTTGAACAGAAAAAGACCATTATTTAATTTTATGGTTGTTATAATGACCCTGTTAGTAAATACAACTTATCATCGGGTCGTATCTTGGCTGACTTGTTTAATACCAATCCTTAGGTCTTTGGTTTTATACTGAATTTGACCACTGAATATTCCGTCTACCTGATAAATACATAGGGTTCACGGTGGATGTGACCGGTTAAAAGGAGATGCTCACCTCTCCTAGACACCTGATCCAACCTCTGGAATTTCTAGAGGTCCGTGTTTTATGCTCTCTTCATAGATCTGTATTCTTAATAGACATGTTTTGATTGATCATTGTTCGATATCTTCATATTTTTCATATGCATTTGAAATTTTACATTTTGTCGTGAACATTAAGCTTTGCATATACCGAAAACAATGACAATTAATCCCGAGGAAATAGTGATTTCGCGGAATTAAATCTATAGATTTTTTTCCCTCTTTTTAAAAATATCTGAAATTGAAATGCCCAAGAAATCATATATGATTTGTCGTATTTAAAAATCCTCATACCGATCTTTCTTGCAACTCTTAGATCTACAAGAGAAAACAACAAGGCATACTAATCAGTATTAAAAAATTCATATTTCAGTTCTTATCTTTAATTCAGTATTTGATTCATTTTCGGAAGAAAAAAAACTTTGGCATATTCAGTGCAAATTATACAAATTTTCTTGAATGACATTACAATTTCTAGTGGATGTGTTCTTACAGGACAAGTCTCCTCAGTTCTGATTGAATTTTGTAAAATTTGTGATTCATAATCACTTCAGGAAACATGTAGTAATCAGGTTGCCTTTATGTTAATTTTATATACAGAATGTATCTGATACTTGTGCTTGAATGTTGAGGTCTATAATAATATAAACACAATATTACTTTAAATCGATAAAAATGCTGTGACCTTCCATTGACCTCTGTGCAACATATCATTGGAAACTAATGCTTATTTTGTGTAAAGGGTGACAATGGGTGTTTTTTTAATGGCTGTTTTGTTTTAAGAGACACCCGAGATCATGAGCCAAAAATGACATTCATGCTTATAAAGCTTGTCTATTCACGTTACAATAGGCCACACACAATAAAAATTCATATAAAAGCTTTCTTTTTCTTTTTCTTTTTTTGCCACAAGAAAGGTTAAAAACTTGATTATTTTTTTTTCTAATGAGGTTGCCGCAATGTTCAGTGAATAGTATTATTCATTAAAACATTCAGTCTAAAAGCATATAACGATCTACAATTAATATTGTTATATTTACCACGATGGAGCGCCGAATCTTGAATAATTTGTATTTTATCTGCAAATAATAAAGTACCATTGTGAACAAAACTAATGAGATAGTTTATTTATTCGTTATCTGTTTTTTTATTATTGATGATAGGTATGATAATTATATATGTTGTATTTTTTCTTCTGAACTAAAAGAATATTTCGATATATATTATGTCATATGACACAGGATTCATTATGTTATACAAGAAATAACCGCTTACTAACTCGATAGAACATCCACAGTTGTATGAAGTTCTCTGATATCTCCAAGTAAGTCTATATATTTTTTCTCTTGTTCTGGGTCCATGGAGCAGGTTTTTATCTCGTTGACAGAATCCTGGTAAACCGTGGTGGTTCCTAGGTGTCGCTCTAGCTCCACAACAATGTCCCGGATGTTTCGCCATTCCTGTCTAAAGTCTGACTCTGATAGAGAGAGATCAGCTGAATGGCCGTAATACTGGTTTCTAATGAGGCGGATTCTTTCAATGTTGGCTGCAACACTTCTGTCTCCAGGATCTGGAATTTCTCCCCATCCTTTGGAATGTGGTGCAATTTTACTTACATTTCGCAGAAGTAAATACAATAAAGATATGTCTAAGTCTGAATAATTACCACTGTATTGTTTCGTTGGTTTTGGAAATATTATCTCTGATTGTGTTAGATTAAGTGGATTTCGAAATCCTTGTTTTTTCATTTTATCTATAGATTTTTTTACTTCTTTGGACAGATCAGATGGTGATACTTCTTTTTTTTAGAATTTCACGCAAGACATCTGCACATGGGCCAAGAATTAACCTCGCTAGTCTAGCGGTGTTTGTTGTTTCTGGTGTAGAGGGATAGCACTTTGATAAAGACATACTGACTATTGTCAAGTTCTCTCTGTGAAAAAAAATATTAAACTGAAATATTGAAATATTTTTCGTCAAGAGTAATATCATTGAATAACAATAATAAATAGAATGGAAGAGGTTGAATGATTTTTAGTGCTTAGACATAGTCGTTAAATTGAACTAAATTAAACAAGTCCACACAGGAAAAGATAAATAGCGGGTTCCAGTGAATATTCTACCAAGACTCTTTCTTTACTCTTCACTAAAATATTAACAGTAGTGAAAGAGAAACTTCAGGAATACTGTGCAACAATATATTCGAGAAGTGGTGTAAATCAGATGTGGAATCACCGGATCCTTAAAAATTCCAAGGAGCTTTGGGAAAATTTGAAATCACAAAATGTTATCAAAATCAACAACATAAAAACATCATAAAAACCTTAGACTTTTCAACTTTATATACCACCATAACCCACGATAAATTAAAGTCCAGGCTTTTTAAAATCATTGACAGCTGCTTTTTTCAAAAAAATAGAACTCGTAAATTTGCTAACCTTGTCATTGGTCATTTGCAAAATTATTTTGTTAAAACACTCTAATTGTACAGACAAATACTCTGAAGTTGATATTAACAAAAAAGCTTGAATTTTTTATTAACAACATCGATGTGTTTTTGGAGACCAGGTCTTCCAAGAATCATTGGAATTTCCATGAGTACCAACTGCGCCCGGTATTAGCTGACCTATTTTTGTATTCATATGAAGCAGAATTTGTTCAAAATCTTGTGAAAACGTGAAAAGAAGGAAACACTTGCTGTGGCCTTCAATTCGACATTTAGATATATCGACAACGTATTGTCAATTAACAATGGTTATTTCCATTCTTTTGTCGATACGATATGTCCTGGTGAGCTTGAGATAAAAGATACCACAGAATCGGACACATCTGTTTCATATTTGGATACTTTCCTAGAAAAAACGTTAATGGTAATCTAACAACAAAGCTTTATGATAAATGTGATGACTTTAACTTTTCAATCGTTAACATCTCTTACTAATGCAGCAATATACCCTTATCACATACATACGAGGTTTATATCTCTCAGTTAATTCGATATGCAAGAGCATGCTCTAAGTTATTGACAAACAAGTTGATGAAATAAGAAAATCAGCAGTCTCCTTTAAAGTCATCAGTTCGTAAGATCCATGATCGATAAAATGACCTTGTCAGCAAATACAATCTATCGTTAAGTCAAATGCTGACTGATGTTTTTCATACTAACTGTTAGGCCATTATTTACACATTGAATTGTCGACGGGTGTGACCGGTCGGCAGGGGATGCTCACTCCTCCATGGTACCAGATCCCACTTCTTATGTTTTGGAGGCCCGTGTTTGCTCTGCTCCTGATTTATATTGTTTAATGGACTTTTGAGCTTAAATTCTGATCGTTGGCTTCATATATTTCATTGAAAAAAAAATGAAAAAAATTAAGTTACATTTATCCTGTCCTATCAAAAGATGAAGAACATTGTCCAGCTGTTTTTCATACACTTTGACTATTAAGCTGACTTCTTCTGAAGTGATCGTCTTTCTTTTAGAAAGCTACCTTTTATATGCGGGAAAACAATCTCTCTGGGGCCTTTGTGTACCTTTAAATTACACTGGGGTACACAATATAAAGTGATGCTCTACTGAGCACGAGATGTTGAACAAGAAAATAAAGCTAATTCATTAATTTTTTTTCCCAAAAGAAAGTTATTTCACTGTGGAAAAAACAGTGACTTTAGAACCTCCTCAAACATTGCATTCAAATTGTTACAACAGCAAAATAATTCATTTGGAAAATAAGATCCCTTCATTAAAAAATAATATTTTAAGTGATAAACAATGTGTTAAATGCACATTTTTTTCGAAATAAATTGAATATTACAACTGTTGGGTACAAATTACTTCTGGGAAAATTATCTCTGAATGCAGTCACTATTTTGTATATGCCTTTTGCAGTGCAAAAAAAGAACCTTCCATTTTTATGAAGCAGGATAGGAATTCGTTCAGTTTTATGCAATGACAGCATGTCAGTTTGATATTTTGATTTACCTAAAAGACTGTATTTAAATTGTAGACATAGGCATGTGTTATTTTTTTATGGCTTTTCATATAGGTTCTTATTTTATCTTATTAATAGATGTTACCTGTTAAATTCAATTCTTTGTCAAACATAAGTTTAAATTTTGAAGGCATCACGTTTATCACGTTTATTATAGAGTTTTGTTGTTGGATTACCATTATTGTCTTTTTGTAGTAAAATATCTAAAATATGAAACAGATGTGTCAGACTGGTATCTTTTATATTGTGTATACTCGGATATGTAAATTAGAATGGCGGACACAACACAGAGCCATGCTCTACTGAGCAAGAGATGTGAAACAAGAATCTTAGTTTCCTCTTTAAAAAATGATTCAGTGTAAAAAAAAAAAAAAATAGGTTGAATTTTGAAATGTCATCCCCTTCATATAATAGGGTTGTTTAAGTCTAAATCGCTTTGACACACTGGTACCCCTAGCTATTTGAAAAAATAGAGATGTACACCTTTTTTACCTGATAGAATTCAAGTTGTTCAAAGAGGGAAAATTACCCAAAGATTCGCTTTTAAAACTAATTAAACTTATAAATATGAGATGAGGGAGGCAAAAGGTTCTTGAGATACTTCCTTGAGAAAAAGTGTTTTTATTATTATCTAATTTCTAGTATGACATTTTCTTCCCCTTTCCCTTGAAAATTTTTTTCTATATAAGGTTGCATGTCTTTTTTTTTTGTGAGAATAAAAAAAATCCGTAAATTAACTAAAGATGATCTGAAGATGAAGCTAAAAAAAATTTAAATAATCCATAACATTTGAAGGTTCTTAACAAACAGGATCATTCCTGGGTACATGAACACAAACGATAAAGGCATAAATTATGTAATTTTATATAAATTTCACGCACTGTTCAAAGCACCAAAAAAGTGGTTTATGACATTTGTAACACAATGAACTTGATATCGTGTCACGTGTTACAATGCAGCCAGATTTATCAAGAAATATCTTTAAAAAAATAACCTTATTGAATATAGAGATATTCGTTAAATTAAAACAGTGAAAGATTGGATGAGAAACTCCTTTAATAAAAAAAAAATATGAGTGGCCTCTTTTTCAGTTGGTGGGTTGAGAAAGAGCACACAAATCTTTTTTTTTTTTTAAAAAAAGATAAACAAAGCATCATTTTTAATGATGACAGAGACGGCAACTTAGAATAATTTGCCGTCACGACAAAGCAAGACTGGAGAAAGAATGAAACTTTAATTCAGTCACATTTTGTCTGATGTTATCTGATTTCTTATTATAATATATCCGGTACGTTCTTTATAGCATGTTTTCTTGCATATTCATAAGACAAATAGAATTCTCCTATTAAAAAAAAACTGGATTTTTATATCAATTATAATTTTGATAGTGTATATTTGCATTAAAAATTGCATGTGAAAGATTAAAATATATTTTCTAAACGTAGTAAGTATTTAATAGAGCAAAGGTATATTGAAAATATACAAACATAAACAATTATAAATATGTTTCAAATAACAATGTATTATGTGTATTGCGATAATGCCATAATAATCAACACATAGACATTTCTTGTTTGATTCTGTGAAGTACCTTCCATTGCTTTTTCCCTAGACATTATTGTACCATGTTAATAGAAGTGTCGTCTTTTTATTGGCATAAAGATATATACGAGGGTTGCCCCACAAAAACATGGAAACAGTTTCATGATAATAACACATTGAATACGATACTAATGCAAAAATTAAGAAGATATATAAGCTTACATCGGCGCACAAAGGCAAGAATAATTTATGTCTCTTATAACGTCATAATCATTTTAAAGTACTGTCCCGTGGACTTACCACGCAAAAAAGCATCTCATTTATTTTTTTAACTGAAAAAAAAAACAACTTGACTGGGGGCCTCACAAAAAATAACCACTGTCAATTTCTATCACCCAATTCAAATTACAGTCCTCAATTGTAGCCTTATATTGTAGAAAGTAGAAAATATACAATGTTAGATATCAATCATGATCCATAACGATCGTCACCGTCTGAATTTATCAAACAGCACTATTTTTCATATGTCTTTTTTCGGTAGGAGGTGAAAACTGTACTTGAATCACTTCGGCCATATATAAACAACTTCTCTACTACCGTTCTTGTAGGTAATGCCACTTCTCTATCTTTTATCTAACTTTCAAACTGGCAAACCACATATTAAACAATTTTATTACATCCCCGTGCGCCGCTAACGCATTTGATGACGTCATTCTCAGCAAACTTAATTCCAAAAACATTTCTTACTAATGAAGATAAATGTTAAGTTAACAACTTCATCTTTGACCAAGTCATATAATTTGGTGAAAAGAGGAAAAATGTAACAAAACGGTAATGATAAAAAATAAATAAAGTTAGGGACATTCTGTGCATCTGTATAATGTTTGGCTCTTTTTTTTTACCCCTATTGGTTTTTTTAATTTACCAATTTAATTTATCTGAAATAAGAAATTAAAGATATCATATCTCATTCTCAATTTGCACGAATGATACGAAAACAAACATAATAAGGGTTAAACAAATTAAGTTTTACAAGGATGTTTTTATTTGAGGGGGATTGCACAATCCAATTATTACAGACAAATGTTTAGTTAAAATCCTTATGGGGTATTTTTGTAAAAAAGAAAAAGGCGAAGAACATAAAATAAGCGTATTTTTTTTCTGCCTAAGCACTTAATGTACCTCTTTTATTTTATTCTATGTTATTTTTAAAATCTCAATCATCAACAAACAAACATATCTTAAAAAGGTATCCCTGTTATCTGGCTATTATGAGTCACACTCCTCAGTTTGGAAAACTTGAAAATATGTCTGTTACAATTTGTAGTGTGCAAGATAAAGCTCTTATTTGTCACTATAATTATTTTGTTAAAATATGATAGCATTATGTATTAAAAAAGGAATGAAATTAGTTTGCTTACATATATCTTGTCCCATCAAAAGATGATTAACACTGTCCAGGTATATTTTTTTCATACACTTTGACTATTAAGCTGGCCTCTCCTAAAGTGTACGTCTATTTTATAGAAAGACACCTTTTCAGTTTATCTGTTTCCATCTCTGAAAAATTGTCCAGTGGATTTTTCATACACTTTGACTATCAAGCTGACTTCTTCTAACATATTTTTGAGAAAGACACTTTTTTCAGTTTATTTATTTGCGTCTCCGGAAAATGATCTCTCTCGGCGTCTTTGTGTACCTCTAAATTACACTGGGGTACACAATAAAAAGTGATGCTCTACTGAGCACGAGGTGTTGAACAAGAAAAAAAAATCTAGTTCATTATTCATTTTTTTAAAAAAAAAAAGAAAATTATATCACTGTGGAAAATACAGTGACATTTAAAACCCCTCAAGCAGTGCTTTCACACTGATACAACGGCAACAAAATTCATTTTCAAAATGAGATTTTTTTTAATATTTAAGGTGTTAAAACAGTGTTTAATGCACTAAAATATTTCTTTAAAAATTTGATGTATAGAATATTGTACTGATGATAAATACTACTGGGGAAAATTACAAAGCAAAATTCTTTTTCCAATAAAAAATGCGTATTAATAACAATTGATGTTAACAATTAAACTTTTCTGGAAATTTATACAGAAATGCGGTCACCTCTGTGTATCTTTTTTGCAATAGAAAGCAAGAACCTACCGATCTTAATGACATTTTTCATGAGTAATGATTAGGAAGCCTAATCATACAATAAAAATTTAAATTTAACAAATTGACGTTAACTCGACAAAACATGCATATAACAACATATTTTCTGGTTTGCAAGCGCTATTCTGTCAAACATAAACCAATGCATGCATTTATTATATAGCGTATAAATAATAAATCATCTAAAATCTATAGGATTTCAGCGTTCGATATCATACAATTCATTGAGATGTGCTTGTTGTATTTCGTAATTCAGTAACTCCAATGTAAACAAATTTGATTATTCAATATACGAAAAATAGCGGGGTCTCTTTTCAGAAGAGATTGCAGAGTTATACAATATTTCTTTTAAAGGAATGATCGACATAGGATCATAAAATTAACGTTATAATATATGTAGATATTCTTTTTTTATTATTTTGATTACCTTAGTTTAATTTTGTATGGGTATTTATATACATACATTTAATTTTACATATATTTAATTTCACCACTGAGTATGACCTGTAAAGGATAGCCCCATTAATTAAGCGTCATCGTAGGTATCATGGTGTGTAAGGTATAGCTAAGTGATGTGTCAACCACTCTGTTATATCATATTAACATTGCAAATTGAAATACATATAAACTGAAACTGGTGAGATTTTAAATATCTTTATCAACGTTAATATGCTGAAAGTCCCCAATGCTAATAATTTATTCGGAAACACCACTGAACGAATTAATTTCTTTATTAAGGAATGTGTACTTCAAAATGAAATTCTTACGCATTTAAAGAAAAATGTAAGTTTAATCCCCATGTAACTGAATAAACTTCTGCATCTCGATGGTAAATGCAAATAATACTCGTTAGTACTAAACAGGTTCTGAAAGATTTACATGTCGGTGCATAGTTTGTTTGTTTGTTTGTTGTTTAACGTCCCTCTTTAGAATTTTCACTCATATGGAGACGCCACCACTTGCTGGTGGATGGCTGCAATTTTGACCTTTACTCGGCACTCAGGGACATTGAGCAGTGATGGATCTTTTCGTGCCTGCACTTATTGCAACACGGGACTTCGGTTAATACGGACTCATCCAAAGGACCGATCTCTACGTGGAATTCGAACCCACGAGGTAATGATCAACTCCTTACATCGCGACTCTAGAGCAAACGCTCTAACCTATGCGCCACGCGGGCGACGGTGCATAGCAAACACAGTAGTAAACAAAGAAGTGCAAGGCGTAATGTGTGAGCAAAGTGTTAAATCTGCAGGATTCCTCATATGGAATCATCTGTGATCGGCTGGTAATTCTCATGAAATTTGATTCTTGTTTACATTATATAAAACAACTCAAATACGAAAATGTTTTACCTTTCTTATAAAAGAGTATTAAAACCCACTGGAAGCTTGTGTATTTGTACTGCCAAGTCGTGCCTATCATCACCAATATAAGTGAGATAACCCTATATTAATCACCTTCTGTTTCCACTACATAGTAGGATTGTAATATATCTAGCATAAATGAATATATTAGAACATGCTGTTTCATAAAAGGCTTTAATACTTTGCTTTTTTCAAACTACACTTTCCCATGTTATGACACAGAGTTTCTGCAAAAAGCTTTCTTTTTTGGAAAAGTCATACCTATATATATCTCCTCGTCTTACTGCATAAAATACATATTACTCACTTCCTAAAATAAATTTCCAAAAATATTGTTTCAGTATAAAGAGAAACCAGATACCAGTAGAGTCACATTTTCTTACAACGGTGCTAATTAGATGTTTGGTTTGGTTTGAACATATTGAGCCCTCTCCACAGTCATGCTAATTAGATATACATCTCTATGGGAAACACCTAATATTCATATGTATGAGGATCATCAATGAATTTTTATAGGTATCTATTGTTACTCCTTGTTTAAATTGTATTGTCGGCAATATCAGTAAATTTATTCACATAGCATCGCAACTGGTTATTGATAAGAAACAATTCTCCTACACAACTGTCGATTTTACACAGTTTCATACGGACTGGTATTTTGGTGACCTTGGTGCACTTCATTCAAATGATTAGGTAACAGTAATGTATTTTCGGAAGTATTGTCGTGGTTGCCATGGCGATCGATGCTCCGCTTCCGCTTTCCAATTTTCGTTTTCTTTATTCTTTCCAAAAACTTTGGCTCTAAACTTCTTGCTTCCCTTGCCAGATGTTCCTCATCCGGGTCCAGGTCACGTGACAGAAAAGCAACAGATGTTCGATAATTCTGCCCAAACTTGTATGGCGCACGCGCAATAAAGTGAGAGAGTGTTGTGAATCTGTGCACCAACATGCAGAGAAATTGAAGAACGAAAAGAAATCCAAATACAATTAGGAACACTAAACCTACAAAAGAAAAAAAAGATGTGAAAAATAATGTTTGTCGAGAAAGGCAAAAGCTCGGAAACATCGGTTCTTTTTATTTAATTACATGATGAACATATTTAGTATATTATCAATTTTGATGAAAAAAAATGCAAATAAAGATTAAGCATTCTGAACATAAGGAGTTGATCAAAATATTTGAAAATGATCAGGTTCCATTTCCTGAAGATAACAAAAATTATAAAAACAACCAAAGCCACCCCCGATTCTAAGTGAAAATGCTCTTCTACAGTCTTTGATAATTCTAGATGAACAGCTTATTCCTGTCCAGAGATCATTTACTTACTGAGTGGATTTGTCCCTGTCACGTGTAGGTCTATATATTACTTACTGAGTGGATTTGTCCCAGTCACGTGTAGGTCTAGATACTGCTTACTGAATGGATTTGTCCCAGTGTAGGTCTATATACTACTTATTGAGTGGATTTGTCCCAGTGTAGGTCTATATACTACTCACTGAGTGGATTTGTCCTAGTGTAGGTCTATATAATACTTACTGAGTGGATTTGTCCCAGTGTAGGTCTATATACTACATACTGGGTGGATTTGTCTCAGTGTAGGTCTATATACTGCTTACTGAGTGGATTTGTCCCAGTGTAGGTCTATATACTACTTATTGAGTGGATTTGTCCCAGTGTAGGTCTATATAGTACTTATTGAGTGGATTTGTCCCAGTGTAGGTCTATATAGTACTTATTGAGTGGATTTGTCTCAGTGTAAGTCTATATATTACTTACTGAGTAGATTTGTCCCAGTGTAGGTCTATATACTACGTACTGAGTGGATTTGTCCTAGTGTAGGTCTATATACTACATACTGAGTGGATTTGTCCCAGTGTAGGTCTATATACTACGTACTGAGTGGATTTGTCCTAGTGTAGGTCTATATACTACATACTGAGTGGATTTGTCCCAGTGTAGGTCTATATACTACGTACTGAGTGGATTTGTCCTAGTGTAGGTATATATACAACTTACTGAGTGGATGTGTCCCAGTCACGTGTAGGTCTATATACTACATACTGAGTGGATTTGTCTCAGTGTAAGTCTATATATTACTTACTGAGTAGATTTGTTCTAGTGTAGGTCTATATAATACTACTGAGTGGATTTGTCTGAGTGTAGGTCTATATACTACTACTGAGTGGATTTGTCTGAGTGTAGGTCTATATACTACTACTGAGTGGATTTGTCTGAGTGTAGGTCTATATACTACTAACTGAGTGGATTTGTCCCAGTGTAGGTCTATATACTACGTACTGAGTGGATTTGTCCCAGTGTAGGTCTATATACTAAGTACTGAGTGGATTTGTCCCAGTGTAGGTCTATATACTACATACTGAGTGGATTTGTCCCAGTGTAGGTCTATATACTACGTACTGAGTGGATTTGTCTCAGTGTAGCTTTATATAGTACTTACTGAGTGGATTTGTCTCAGTGTAGCTCTATATACTACGTACTGAGTGGATTTGTCCCAGTGTAGGTCTATTTACTACATACTGAGTGGATTTGTCCCAGTGTAGGTCTATATACTACATACTGAGTGGATTTGTCCCTGTGTAGGTCTATATACTACGTACTGAGTGGATATGTCCCAGTGTAGGTCTATATAATACTCACTGAGTGGATTTGTCCCAGTGTAGGTCTATATATTACTTATTGAGTGGATTTGTCCCAGTGTAGGTCTATATACTACTTATTGAGTGGATTTGTCCCAGTGTAGGTCTATATAGTACTTATTGAGTGGATTTGTCCCAGTGTAGGTCTATATACTACTTACTGAGTGGATTTGTCCCAGTGTAGGTCTATATATTACTTATTGAGTGGATTTGTCCCAGTGTAGGTCTATATACTACTTACTGAGTGGATTTGTCCCAGTGTAGGTCTATATACTACTTATTGAGTGGATTTGTCCCAGTGTAGGTCTATATACTACGTATTGAGTGGATTTGTCCCAGTGTAGGTCTATATATTACTTATTGAGTGGATTTGTCCCAGTGTAGGTCTATATAGTACTTACTTAGTGGATTTGTCTCAGTGTAGGTCTATATAATACTTACTGAGTGGATTTGTCCCAGTGTAGGTCTATATACTACTAACTGAGTGGATTTGTCCCAGTGTAGGTCTATATACTACTTATTGAGTGGATTTGTCCCAGTGTAGGTCTATATACTACTTATTGAGTGGATTTGTCCCAGTGTAGGTCTATATATTACTTATTGAGTGGATTTGTCTCAGTGTAGGTCTATATATTACTTATTGAGTGGATTTGTCCCAGTGTAGGTCTATATAGTACTTACTGAGTGGATTTGTCCCAGTGTAGGTCTATATACTACTTATTGAGTGGATTTGTCCCAGTGTAGGTCTATATAGTACTTATTGAGTGGATTTGTCCCAGTGTAGGTCTATATAGTACTTATTGAGTGGATTTGTCCCAGTGTAGGTCTATATAGTACTTACTGAGTGGATTTGTCCCAGTGTAGGTCTATATAGTACTTACTGAGTGGATTTGTCCCAGTGTAGGTCTATATACTACATACAGAGTGGATTTGTCCCAGTGTAGGTCTATATATTACTTACTGAGTGGATCTGTCCCAGTGTAGGTCTATATATTACTTACTGAGTGGATTTGTCCCAGTGTAGGTCTATATACTACATACTGAGTGGATTTGTCCCAGTGTAGGTCTATATACTACTTACAGAGTGGATTTGTCCCAGTGTAGGTCTACATACTACTTAATGAGTGGATTTGTCCCAGTCACGTGTAGGTCTATATATTACTTACTGAGTGGATCTGTCCCAGTGTAGGTCTATATATTACTTACTGAGTGGATCTGTCCCAGTGTAGGTCTATATACTACATACTGAGTGGATTTGTCCCAGTGTAGGTCTATATACTACTTACAGAGTGGATTTGTCCAAGTGTAGGTCTACATACTACTTACAGAGTGGATTTGTCCCAGTGTAGGTCTATATACTACTTAATGAGTGGATTTGTCCCAGTCACGTGTAGGTCTATATATTACTTACTGAGTGGATTTGTCCCAGTGTAGGTCTATATACTACTTACTCAGTGGATTTGTCCCGGCCACCTGTAGGTCTATACTACTTGATAACGTCATTATTATCACAATCCACAAACAGTTGACGATCCCGGATACCATCAGCCACTCGTTACGTAGAGTCTCTAGTTTTGCTACAAATAATAAATGTATAATCAGTGACCTATCTGTACTTATCTTTTATCCTTCCAAAGAAATAATTATTCACTAATTTGAATGTAATGTATTCATAAAAAATTTGATTATGGTGGCTAGACAATTTTTAAGAATCTATTTTTATTTATTGATAAGGAAATAAATTATACATACATGAGATGTGAAACAAAATCATAATTTGATCGTAGTTCAAAGTTAATAACTATATTTATGTTTTCCTTTTAAATACAATTTAGGCGTTCAAACAGTTATAGATAACACTTTCAAAATAATCTACATATACCAATACATTTTTTTTTAAATCAGCCGATTTCAAGAACTTTTAAATCCCTTTTATTGTTAAAATAAGATGAGAAGTTTTCTATGAATTATTCGAAAAGGAAAGACAGTATTTATGTTTAAATTCTAAAACATAACTTTAACATTCAAGTAAACATGTATTGAAAAGTTTTTGGTAGGATTTCAAGACGATGGGCTCAAATTTGGTGAGACCAGTCGACTGAGAATATTGACTCCAACAAGGCACCTGATCCCATCTCTGACGTTTTCAGAAGTGCGGTTGACTTTAAATAACGAATACTGTTATTCATCCATCTTCATTAACTGTTTCTTAAATGGTCTCAAATGTCTTGAAATGATTTTCTTATTGAAAAAAAATTGGTTTGACTTTAAAATAAAAAATGAATTTTATTCCTGCTTATCGGTGGTAGTTTAAGAAAGAATGATTTTCTTTTAAAATGTAAGCAAAGAAAGGTTTAAGAAATAAATTATTTTCAATATGGAAAATTCACAAAGTCTGATGAATTTTGATCTTCTTAAAAGTATATTTACTTTTGAGAATTTGCTCAAAACCAAACACGTCAGCAGAGGGCGCTAAACACGCCTCAATTAGATCCGCCCAGAACTTGTACTCCTCCTGGTTCACGCTCCTTAGGTCGTGTTGGTAGGCCCGACCGATCTGCTCCTTAATTTCTGTAATGATCCGCTCCTCTGCAATAGTAGAAAGAAAGATATGTTATGATCCGCTCCTCTGCAATAGCAGAGAGAAAGTTATGTTATGATCCGCTCCTCTGCAATAGCAGAGAGAAAGTTATGTTATGCTCCGCTCCTCTGCAACAGCAGAGAGAAAGTTATGTTATGATCCGCTCCTCTGCAATAGCAGAAAGAAAGTTATGTTATGACTCGCATCTATAATTTTGATTTGATTTGAATATATTTTATTGTAATTCATAATTACAAAGGGATTAAGCACAAGTTCTGAAAACTTATTACGTCCTCTCTCTAATCATCTATCATAACACATACACGTTTTCTTGTATAAAGAGAATATCTGTACGAAATGCGACAGGTGTACATGTGCGCATACAAAATACTGTGTACTAACAGATTGTGTACTAACAGATTGTGTTCTAACAAATGTCAAATTACATCTTCCCTAAACAATGCCCTAAAGAGAGAGGCATTTTGTTTTTCTATATAATTTAAGATATAACTATTTTGGTATGAGAAAATCTGCGAAAAGATTTTTTTTTTGTTTTTTTCATACAAATGTCAGAGAAATACTTTCTACTTATCTATATTACTTTACCCGGTGTTGGATTGCGAAGGCAGTCTATGGCGTCAAGTAAACGTTTTATATGACCTGAAAGTATGTAAAACTGACATAAGAATCCTACCTGAAAGTGTATAAAACAGACATAGTTATCTTACTTGCATTAAAAGGTAACAAATTCTCATATTCATTTCAACAAGACCTTTTGGCATATAAAGAAACCTAATGCTTTCATATTTGTTGAAGTCGCCTTTATTTACTCCTACATGTACATAACATTCACTTTAGGAGCAGCCCAACAATTGCTGCAACTCTATCTCCCATTCAAGTCCTTATTTTCTCTTACTCTTTTTCGCCCAAAATATACAGAATTCATTTATATCCACCGAATAAAACCTTAAGCTAAGGCATATTATTTATTTTGATGCATTTGAAATTTGATATCTTAACACAAAAGATGTAATGGAATACCTAGCAGAACAGTCTATCAAAATCCCTTAGAATGCATGTTCATTTACTAACAAAAATTCATCTGCCCTCTCCAATCAACATCATTGTTTGTTTTTTTAAAATAACTCATCCATATATAATTTACGTATATTCATATATTCATGCATGCAAACATTGTTGAAAAAAAACATTGATGAACAGTTTATTTCAAAACACAATATAATTGTATTATGCGGATAAAAGTCAATTCATTATAAATATATACCGGGTTTTGTTATTTTAAGGTCCTCCTTAATTTCTTTTTCTGTAAACGATTTCAGGGCTACCATATCTTTGACTGTTTTAATTTGGTTTCTATTGAAATTGTGTTTGTATTCCTCCAAACCAATCATGTGAAGCCATGATGACACGTCTTTCTGAAAGAAAAATATTTTTTGGCTTTCAACCACAATGATATTAACGTTTTTCCTCTATCACAAAAATAAATGAACCTTAAATCCTGTCCTGATTATAACACTCAATATTTTTCCGTTTTCAAAAGTTTTGCATTAATGAAATATTAAAATTTCATATGAGAACACACCGGAACATCGATAGGAATTTTAAATTCTGGAATATCCTGGATTTTCCGGTACAGTTTCTGGCGATGAGCCACTTTCTCAATCCCTATTCGCTTAAGGTCCTTCTCGGTTAACATCCCTAGAAAGTTTGTATTCTCATATCCCTTATCCATAAAGAGAGATTTGTACTCCTGAATAAAACAAAATAAAATATCTAAATCAGCATCATCTGAATGAACGGTAAAACAAAACTCAGGTTTAACCAGATCTGACATTTTCTAAGAACATACTTCACGTCGATGCAGTTTTAATCGTTTAATACAATAATTTTAAAATCGATGAAAATCAAAACCAGTTTTAACTAAAAATTACTACAAATCATAACAAAAATTCCTCACATAAGCAAAAAAAACTAAAGCAATGGCTTAGTTTTCATAAAAATTACTTAAAAAGATGGAATTTTTTCTTGTCTTCTGTTAGAGTTGAAAGAAGAGTAAATCCAACACAGGGCATCTATACCTTCATGCCTTTTGGGAGCCATGTTTCAACAGGAAGAGGATTATCTTCATCAAACTCTTCTTCACTTTCTATCTCTTCTACTTCATATTCTTAAATGTAAAAAAAAAAATCAAAATACGACAATAAATATCTCAAACAAAAAGAGTGGTACAACAAAGGATTAATAACTTTAAATAAATTATGCAATTAAAAATAACAACTTGCATTTATTAAAAAGTGATCCATAGGAACTTGTTTATCTCATTTAGAAGAAATTGGCATGTTTCAAGTGGATAAGTCTGTATTTCAAAATATTAAACACAAATTTAAATCGGGTTTGTTATTCCAAATAAGGTGTTAACGCCAAAACATGTCTATTATATATATATATATATTTTTACCTATATCCTCCTCCTCTTCAAGCTGGTGAAGTCTCTCATCCTTGTCTTGACTTCTTCCCTGATCTCTCCGTAGAGATTGGACTGGGACATTGCCTACAAATAAATCGTTATGAAAATGTGAAAGGAATGGACTGTCAAAATTTATATAAAACAGGTTAATCAGGGTTCTCCATTGCCTACAAATAATACGATATGAACAAAACGAAAAGTCAACATTTATATAAAATATGGAATTGATGATTTCAAAACGTTTCTGTCAAATTTGATATAGAATGTATTTCACAATTTAGTTCATTAAAGAAAAATAAGAAGTAATAGGTTTCAAATGGTTTTAACTAAGAAAGATAGGATTTAACATCTAAAATATTTGACTATTAAAAACATTCCGTTAATTTCAATGTCCTCTGATTTATATAGAAAGATTAATACCAAAATGTAAGAATTCTAGCATTACCATCAAATCTAAATCCTGGACCAACAGTCTTAGAAAAATTTTGTGGAGATGAGTCCTCATTTTGAGAATTCCTTCGCAGTACTCGGGGTAAGTATGTGCTTTTCTCGGTTATTGTTTCTTTAGTCGAGGTTTCTTTCTTGTCAAAACAGCTGTATCAGATACAAAAATACAAATATATAAGATTAGAACTGATTTCTCTCAATCATCAGAAGTCAAATTGCCATTTACTATGAGATTTCTTGGTTTCACTTACAAGAATATTTTCCTCATGACTGTCTCCATGTCGTCATACCACGGCTTGTCCTTTTTCACAGTGTTGTGTTCTTTTTCCTCTCTTGTTCCTGTTAATTCATATAAAGCGAATTATTTCATTATGACGTGTTACAATACAAGCAAAAATGCAAAAGAGTAAAAAAAAAAATCTTTATTATTTTATTAAAGTGGCCTATGGCGACACTATGTTTTAAGCGTTTTTCACGGGACCGATAAAGTGTCCCAAATTGATAACATAAACGTCGCTAACGAGGGAACATTATTAAACATTTTTCTCCCTATACTAAATTTCTTTAAAATTCCTGTACGTTATAGCTGCAGGAAACGCTCTTCAACAATAATTGATTGATTCTCTTTCCCGGCGAAGCTTCCAACTTAAGAGGTAAATATATGTATTGTTCCTTCGCCAAGCGCCTGGTACTACAAGAGAAAGTCAAGGTCTTTCGGATGAGAACTTAAAATCCGAAGTCCCGGTCATGGTAGGCGTTGGCATGATAAAGGTCCCTCACTGCTACGGTTGTAAGTGCAATACATAGGTAGTAAATTGAAGCCAATCACCCGCAAATGGTAACGTCTCTATATGAGTGAAAATTATCGAATGGGACGTTATGCAACATAATATCAATCAATTAATCGGTAACGTACATTTGTTGCACAGTTTTGTAGCCACTGCGTACAGGATGACACCTGGTTAGTAAATTTCATACATGGCTCGGCTTGGATTCCCAAGGTACTAAGTTCACTAACCAGTTATTATCCATTCTTTTTCACTACAAACCCACATGTATGTAACTAAAAATACAAATCTAACCACGTCATTTGATGTGATGTTTAATACAAAGCCTAGACGGGAGTATATGTTGAAGTCACAGAAAATGTTCAATACATCCTCATGACCGGTTTGTGATGCTAAAAATAGTGAAAATCTTCTATACAAACCCCACGACCTGTCTGTGATGTTCACCACGCTGTAGATGTTCAGCACCAGGTACCCGGATGGTAAACAGAGCAGATACGTGATTCCATTCAAGAGACATGTAAATTCTGACGGGTGAAATGCTCCGGTGACGAGGAATATAGCGATTAAAAGACCCAGATACAACGTCACAAAGGACACTGGAAAATCATCACTGATAGCTAAAAATAAAGTATTTAAAGTTTTTTACCCTCATAACATTTTTTTGTTATTCAAAATGTATTGAGAAGGAAGTAAAATCAGAAATCAGAAAATCGATTTCTTTCTCAATTTCTCTATGTACATCAGTAGTTAGAGCTATCCAGATTCAGAAATTTTGCTTCGTTTCAGAAAATATGAATGTCTAGAAACAAAAAAAGGACTTTGCAAGGTTGCATGATAGACTAAACAGTTTGTTTTTAGCTTGATAAAGAAAATATACACCGAGGTCGTTGTTTACAAATTGTACTGAAACCATATGGTACCTCCTGGCACAACAGTGGGTTCTACAGTAACAGTTTTGTTGTCCTTAGTTTCGACCTTGACCTTGTCATTAAAACCAATCATGTCCTCAGCCACCTGCTCTGCTATCCCGACCACGACCGCTGTCATAACAACCGCGTACAGGAAAGTAATGATCTTACCAGACTGTAACAAACGACATTTAATCAAATACAAATATTAAAAAATCAATAAAGGCTTTTTTACCTTCAAGGAGTATATGGAGCCTCTTAAGATTTAAAAGCAATTTATCAATGTCCAAAATCTCTGTTTTTATTCTGAAAAGTTTCAATAATTATTTTAAACAAAGGGACAAAAGAAAATAAATATATTCTTAGAATTCATAACAACCTCCTTCTTATCTACAAACTGAGACAATGAAAATATCTACCTGCATTTGCCATCTTTCATTCTTAAACAGACAAATTAGGGCATAAATCACACAGACTGCGATTTGTAGTACCACCGCCCAAACCACGTCAAAATTCCATGCGTAATTCAAGCCACCTTAATAGAAAAAGAACACATGCATATTTTGTTTATAAACCTTGAAGACCGTTCTATTTACCAAAAAGTTAAAAGATAAACAATAATCTGCATGCAACGCAGCATTTCTTAATAAATATAATATCTAAAAATAATGAGAGGGTAGGAACCTGTGAATGAAGGCAAAATATAAAGATGAAGTTCATGATGATGGTAATGTTTTTGATTATGAGACTTGATGACGTTGCCAATATCAAATGATGAAAATACATGTAAGTCATTTCATTCATCCAATTATAGCCTGAAATTCTGTCAAATTCAATCTGAAAAGAAATATTTTTGTGGGTTTAGATGAAATGAAATCGAAATTTAAGAAATTCGTGAAGAATTTTAAAGAGGCACCCTTTTATGATCCTAATCAAAGCAGGGCGTAAAAAATCAAAATGTCATCATGTATGTTAATACTTTAACAATGATGTTGATAAACATCTAGATGTTAAATTAATTATCATTTATTTAAAGAATGCTTTTAAGTTTTGTGTGCGTTTTTGACGTGTAAATCACACAGACTTGTGTCTGCGCTTCATGAAAAATATACCTACGTGCAAGTCTGTGTGATTTACACACCAATAATTCACACTAAACTTAAAAACATTCCTTATATTTATATTTTACATGTTCAAAAGCACCATAAATATACTCAATGTTTGAATTTCTCGCTGCCCTATATCGTCATTTTTTTATTAACGTCTCTGTAGTTCATTGTGACGTCTCTGTAGTTCATTGTGACGTCACTTTAGCGCGAGTTTCTCCGTGCATATTTCTACGCGTGAGCATACACGAAAGTGACATTCAAATCAATTTCACAGTTGGCTTAGTAGAAAAACAGCAAATGTAAATATATGAAAGTAAAGATGATGATGTATTTTGTTGAAGAGGATGTTGAATGATCATGCAGTAAATGGAAATGTTACTAATTAAAATCATGGTGATGATATTTTTGATTAATTTATACTGACATACCGGCTACTATAATGATGACATGGTGATGATATTTTTGATTATTTAATACTGACATACCAGCTACTATAATGATGACAGTACTGGGTCCTATGAATGTCGAAGTAAGGAGGAATATCTGATAGATACAAAAGAGATAGGACACGCGGTGGTTCAGTAAACGAATCAGGTTCCATTCTTTGATTAGAGAGATAATGTTAGCTAGGGTAGAGGCGATCCACCTCCTTCTCTGTTTATAAAACTCCTCAAACTCCTCAGGGCAGTAGGTTTCATTCTCTGAAGCTGCGCAGTACTCGATCCGCCAACCACTCTGCACCTAAAATACTCATCAAAATTATAGATCCGTCACCCACTTAGTACCTAAAATATACATCAAAATTCGAGATCCGCCACCCATTTTGTACATGATATACACATCAAAATTATGCATCCGCCACCCACTCTGTACGTAAAATACAAATCAAAATTTTAGACCCCCCTCCTTATAGATTCGAGCACCTTAGCAGATATCGCTTAAAACAATGTCGCTCAATACTTGGACCAATACACAAAATACTTTCGAATACACATTAAATTATTTAGTTTGCAATAAGATTCGAAAACTCTTCAAAATAATACTTCTGTGTGTAATTTTCTAGCCCGAACATGTAAACATATTTTTTTTTGTATCTAAATGTACAGGAAGGCAGGCTAAGCAGTGTCCCATATATGTAACTCTTACCATAAGTGTACACAACCATCGATCCTCTCCCATATCTTTGATGAGGAAATCAAATGCTCTCTCTACACTAGACGCGTAAGTGGGAACTACAGTCCCTGAAACGTTCTACTTTCCCATTTTTCCGTTCGCTCACCGTTCGTTCACCGTTCGTTCAGCGTGCGTTCACCGTTCGTTCACCGTGCGTTCACCGTTCGCTCTCCGTTCACAGTTTTGCGTTCACCGTTCACCGTGCGCTCGCGTTCACCGTTCACAAAGCGTTCAGCGTTCGCTCTTCGTTCCGTTCACTTTGCGTTCACCTTGCGTTCAGCGTTTACCTATCGTTCAGTTTTCATTGTCATTCGGAACTCCGAAGTGAAAGGACTTATCTTTTTGTAGTTAAGGAATTACAGGTTTTTTTTTTAATTCATTAACTAACATATCGTGCTTGAAGAATCATTATTTCATAATGAAAAATATCTACGATATATATTTTTATTATTCTAACTTAACTGTTAGGTTATTTATTAAATTACTCTGGAAAATAAATGTTGTTACAAAATATAATTGAACTAGTTCTGAGAGTTATACATAGTACTGCGGATATCCTGTTAATTTATTATCTTTAGAACGAATTAAATTGATAGTGTGGTTAAAGGAAATATTTATTTAAAATGTAATGCACTACAGAATTTCTCTACTGTAATATGTAAAGTCTATAGTTATACAGAAAAAAAATCTTTCTTCACCGTAACTTTATATGTTTGCCATTCGATATGATTAATACCCCCCCCCCCCTTTCCTTCTAAATCGGTGACTTAGTCAGTACCGTATTTCCAGAATATTTTAATTAACATTTGAAAAAAAGCTACGGTCTTTTTAGAACAAAAATTTCAATCTCAAAACGAACATGCATCTAAAAAAAGTCACAAAACAATAGTAGATCAAAATGTAAACGTGTCAGCGGTGGTATTTGAAATTGGCAGAGAGTATGTTTCACATTCAAGTGTTAATGCCCAATGTATTTTACTAATTTATTATTCAAATGTTGGAATCAAATCTAGAAATGATAAAAATAAATGCTATAACTTGTTGGAAATACTCGCACTTCGTCTTCGATGTGACGAAACTTTCACACCTGCACAGTGTCGAATGATTTTGATTGACAGGACAAGCACGTGGACTTCGTGTGAACTTGAAGCAGGAAAATAAAAACGAGTATGACTGTCAAACAAATGGATATGATTTGTTGATTAAAAAAAAAAGTTACTTTCACTGTCTGATATATTTAGAAAAAAATTTCAGAGTTTTTGTTTGATATAGGTACAAACATTTGGTGAAGCCTGAAAGGAGGGGGGGGCTAAAACTGAATATTACTCTCTCTCTCTTTCTCTCTCTCTCTCTCATTTGTCTGTTTAATAAAAACTATAACACCATATTACTTAAATATCAAGTTCTGAAAATTGAATTTATAACAAATAATATGAATATGTATCTTTGTGTCATCTTGTCCGAGTATAATCACGGCCATCTAGAGATACATGTAGACGTCTGCTCAATAAATCATAATGAAAAATAGAAATGACACATAATATATTATTGTATCAAAAATTTAAAATACGAGCGTATAAATGTAATTAATTTTTTTTTTCCATTACTTTACACGAAATCGCCTTGACACGGAGATATATATATGAATACAAGTTTCAACCGCTTTAATTCATTCTATAAATCATAAGTTTTCTCTGATTTGTTATCAACTAAGAATAAACATTTTTAGTTTCTAACTAAAAACAATATCTTTTATACTTCAGCGTTCGACAATTGCAATGTTATAATGCGATAAAAATCGTGTGATTAAAAACTTTATGAGCATGCATCGTCTTTCTTAGGACAATTTTGGAGAATTTATTTTATTGACTTATTTATTCATTCATTTATTTGTTTACTTATTTATTATTTGTTTTTTTTATTGGCACCTGACATTATAATACAATAAAAAAGTTTCAATACAAGGAAAAGATCAGAGGCATTCCGAATATATCGTTCATCTTGCGTTCACCGTTCGTTCACCGTTCACTTTGCGTTCGCGTTTGCGCTCCGTTCGCGTTCTGCGTTCGCTCACCGTTCACCGTTCACACATCGTTCACCAAGTTGCGTTCAGCGTTCACACATCGTTCACTCACCGTTCGCTCTGCGTTCGTTCAGCGTTCGTTCACCGTTCGTTCAGCGTTCGCTCACCGTTCAAGTGGGAAAGTAGAACGTTTCAGGGACTGTATGTCCTTAATGGCGGAACATCGATAGACGCTGAAACAGCCAGGGGCACAAAGAACGGACCCTAAAACGTGTTCAGCGGCCTAAAATATCATTAGACCAAAGATCCTTCAACGTTATCAACAATAAAACAATTCAGCAAATGAAAATAATACTAGTGTTGTTCAAATAATTAATGGTTGTAACGCGTTTAGTGTATTTGATTGGATAAAAAATGCCCTGTGATTCCTATGTAATAATCTGACTTGTGACAAAAATGTATTAATCCGCCTAAATTGTTTTGTTATAGTAGAAAATATAAAAACAAGAAATGAATTTAAAAGCAATCCAATTAACAGAAGAACAATATGGGTAAGTACATTTATTTTTTTCATAAATATAAACCACCGTGTAGTTTTCAAAATATAATCTGCCCCAACCATGGTTATTCTCCCAAAACTGTGGCAGCTTTTATATTTCTCCCTTTATTGGACAACGTAGAGAATACAAAAAAGAGAAGAAGAAGAAAACATAAAGTTTATATGATAAAGTAAGGCTGGAATGGGTTTCTAATATGATAACTAAATTTTCATGTACAGAAAAACACCTTTTGAAACCAATGTCCAATGGCATATTCGAATTTTTGATACCACACAAGCGGCCCTTCTCCTAGTGGATAGGTGCGCGCGCATACAGCTCCGACAGAAGAGTCCCGTTTCATCAGGTCAAGCAAAGCCTCGACGGATTCCGGTGTAAACTTGACGTCAGCATCCGTTGTTAGAATGTAGCAGTCTGACTCGCTTACTGAAAACAAAACATTTACGACAGGTCTGTTAAATGATTCATGTTGACTGAGAGTAGAAGGTTAATTGTTCATGGTAAGTCATATGCTGAGTAATAGGGTTAAGAATTTCAAAATTTTATTATCATGAGCAAACTTTAGCTTGTGGCAAAACTTGACTAGCAAATCTGATCTGATTTAGCATTTTTAGAGATTGTTTAATAATAGTAGATTAAAACTCGAGTCCAATGCACTAAAAACCAGCAGGTGAACATTATGATTCTCCCTTACATATACAAGCAATTTATTAACAGATTTAATTCTGCCTCTTGTTTCATCTCTCTATCCACTTTTTTTATTAATAGGACCAAAAATTTACCCATTATATTTCTTATTCGTGTGTTTAATTATAGTAAAGCAAATTACCCATAGGATTTTTATCTCTACCAATCTCCGCCTAGTATAACATTCATAGGACAGCTTCTTACTTGAAGGATTAACGCTTATATTTTTTTTTAAATTTACAGATATGGGGAAAAACGGTAGGATTTTCTTCTCTAGCCATGTTTTTCTTATTTAAGGCACACTTACCTGTAGGATTTCCCTCTCTGTCTACGTGTTGTTTATTTATAGTACATCACACTTACTTGTAGGATTTCCTTCTCTGTCTACGTGTTATTTATTTATAGGACATCACACTTACCCGTAGGACTACCCTCCCTGTCTACGTATTGTCTATTTATAGGACATCACACTTACCTGTAGGATTACCCTCTCTATCTACGTGTTGTTTACTGAGAAAATCCAGTACATATGACATGTACATAATCTGACTCCATCGCTTCTTCTTTTTTACCTAAAAACAAACAACTTTTAAGTCGACAGAAACTTAGGCTCTGAGAATCATTTTACAAAGATTTTAGTTTACTTTTATATAAGCTTCAAGAACATTTCTGGAGTGATAATGAAAGTAAAAAAATAATATAAAATATAAACATACATAGTAATAATATCAAATGCGCATAATCATTTATAAACTATATTATAATATAGTAATTATTAAAAACACCCGAATGTAAGAGAAATACTATCATATTATTTACTCGTTCAAGGTAAGCCAAGTATTATTTTTTGTCTCAAACCGCAAAGAAAGACAAACAGAATACTCCATCAATTGTCCCAAAAATATCAACTAGCCAGACAGACAGATGCCAGAAACATCGACATAGCATCATAATGCATTGAAGAGAACAAACAGCTACAGAAAACTTACTTTCAATTATAATAAAATGATAAAATACCTCGTGAGAAGAACGATTTCAAAATCTTTGAATTATGTCTTCTTTACGAAACTTTTGCTTACTTTTTTTGGATCTTTCATATGAATGGTGAAGGTCATTTCAGACGGCCCCGGTAGTTTCCAGCCGAGCTTTAGTCCGTAAGGTGTCGCTGTCTTCGTACAGGTCAGAAGGTTATCGATATCTACCAACAGAAAAAGGAAAGTCTTATGAACATATTTTGAAAATAGGGTCCCCAATATACTGTGAAGCATTTAGCTTTGTTTAGATAGAATATCTTCATTTTAGAATCATTCCAGCACCCTCCCCTCTCCTTCTCTATTCATCTCTCTTTCTCTTAGTCCGTTTTGCAATAGACTGGCGAGTCGTAGGGCTTAGTGCGTCATTTCGTCCCCTTTGATCTCTCTCTCTCACTCTCTTACTTAGTGCGTCTTTCAACAGGCGGCGTGGTGCGTCATTTCGATCCCTTTAATTTCTCTCTCTCTCTCTCTCTTACTTAGTGCGTCCTTCAGTAGACTGACTAGTTGTAGAGCGTAGTCTGTCATCTCTCTCTCTCTCTCTCTCTCTCTTAGTGCGTCCTTCAGTAGACTGACTAGCTGTAGAGGCTAGTCTGTCATCTCTATCTCTCTCTCTTGCTTAGTGCGTCCTTCAGTAAGCTGACTAATTGTAGAGCGTAGTCTGTCATCGCTCTCTCTCTCTCTCTTACTTAGTGCGTCCTTCAGTAGACTGACTAGTTGTAAGGCGTAGTCCGTCATCTCGTCCCCTTTGATGGCCCCATCCAGGAAGACGTGAGATTCGAAGTGAATCTGTGACCTGTCTGACGTAGCCTGGCTGATCTTCCCTATTGACTCCAAAAGTTGTTGCATTTCTTTTCGACTCTATAAAAATCAAAGTACTGAAAGTACCTAAAGCTGTGCAATTTAGTAATGTGATGCCAACTTCAGGTTAAGGATCAACAGAGAAGAAAAAAGACTTTTTCCACAGCTATTTCATTTTAGTACACAAACAAGTAAAAAAGGCATTCCGTTTTTGTTTTTGTTTTTTTTTTGTTTTGTTTTTTTTTTTTGTTTTTGAATCTTTTTTTGGTTGAGTTTTTCAAAATACAAGAGCCATTACTGCACTAAAAACGAACATGCATATCACAAGAATTACAAATATTTAATATTGAAATGAATGTCCTTTTATCCTAGAAGGGGGACTTTAAAAATCAGTGTTTTCTTTAAAAAAAATTTAAAAAATAAAAAATTTTAAAAAACCCTACTCTCTGCCTGTTCTTAACCTTTACACAACCTCAAAATTCGACTAAAAACCGCAGTTATATCGGGAAATGTTTGATTAAGTCCAATTCTTGTGATATTTTCTTATATAAAGGACTCGCTTTTGTTCCAGCTCTCTGTTAATACTGTATATCTTTTTTTCTAATCGTACAATATGTATATTACTTTTCCATGATACTTTAAAGTGGAAACTTAAAGGTCTTGTTCTTTGAAAATAAGAAAGAAAAAATATCACGAAAATGCATAACGGCCACAAAAGTTGTGATGTACGTAAATAAATAGCCCTACCTCTCTATACATGGTTGTACATATATAAACTCGCGTTTTCTCGCAATTTCTCGTTGATGTCTCGCTGGTATCCACTTCTGAGTCATCGTTGAGTTTCCGGTTAACCAGTAGCCATTGTTCTAACATAACACTGTTGTATGTCGGGTACCAAAACAACTGGAACAGATAACGTACGTGTTATGTCATGTACATACGGAAACAGCTGAACGTTCATGTCCACAATTAAAATCATATCTTCATTCTGTCTTTATTTTTCTAACTAATAGATTGAAAATTCAGATATTGGTCTACAGTTGCTATCAATAAAAACTTAATATTCTCGTTCGTTTTCTTTTCAGTCCTATTAAAATAGCAAAAGTCCAGCTGTAGATTTTATCTGTATCAGTTTTTACATCAATTACATTCATATATTAACACTCCTGACATAAAAGTGATTGTTTTTATATCAAACCTTTATTTGATTTTCCTATTTTCAATCGCATGAAGATATTTTAAACGAAAATGATGATTATATAGATGGTAATAGTATAATGGCGATGCTGTATATGGAACTATTAAATAAGATATCGACAAAGATAACCCAGAAGATAATGTTGATGATGATGATGTTGATGTTGTTGATGATGATGATGATGATGATGATGAAGATGATGATGATGATGATGATGATGATGATGTTGATGATGATGAGGTTCGTTGCTTTCTACCTGTGTCTCCTTTAGTAACACGATCTTCTTGATATTCCACAACAGTCGTCCAAATGTGAGAGAAATCGCTATAAAAAAGCACACCATCGCCAGTATACTATATATCAGATAATTTTCTTTAACACAGAAATCTTGGGAATGACCCGAGAAGCCCTTAATCCAGTCACATGATACCGGAACAGAAAGTAAGACAGATGATACAGGGGACGATAACAGCAGAGGTATCACGAAGGCCCCACGATCCATGCAGGTGTGACAGGCAAATACTGCGGTAACGTATCCCACAATGCTTGTTGTAGCGTTGACTATAAATAGAATAAAAACTTCATCAGATGGACTCCAATTCCATCCCTGTGTCCAGCTGTCATCAAAGTTGAAATCGTCCATTGCAAACTTTAGAAGTAAGGCACTCGTAGCTAAAATGAAGACTATTCGTGAAAAGGCAGATATAAGCAGAACCTTCCATGCTGACGTCTTATCTACAGGAAGGTCGTTAGATAAGTCGGGCTCGACATTTCTGTTATTGCCAATGTTACTTGCCATTGAACTGTATGAAGTAAAGTCCGAACCCGATGATATACCTTGAAGAGATGCAGATGAATTTGTTCGATTGATAGAGCTGAGCGAAAAATTTTGAGTATTGGTATTAGTATGAGAGTGAATTGGGGTCTGCACATGAGGAAACATTTTCTTATTTAAGTACGGGAACCATGATAAAAATATAAGAACATAACCGCCGAGAGACCACACTGTATCCGATGCCTTGCTAACATGTGTCAGAATAACAAGGGACACACCACCAATGGCGAATAAAACAGCAAGAAAAGACAGCGAGCGAAAGAATCTGATTTGACGATTGCCCTTTTTCATGTAGTAGAAGATAGGGATTATGATTCCAATTTCCATCGCACTGACTCCGGAAGCTGTCTGTCCAGTGTTAAAAGCCTTAAAGATCACAATACATGATCCAACGGATTCCAAGGCCGCCGATGTGACACCCTAGAGGACGAGAAAAAAAGAAGAGTGAATGATGTTCATTCTTTTAGTTTTATTCCAAATAGATATTTCAAGACATTTTCTACCACATTAGATCATTACTGAGTTTGATACTAGTCACTAGTTGTGTCTGATACTAGTCACTAGTTGTGTCTGATACTAGTCATTAGTTGTATTTGTTTATTTCATACTTCTGAATGAATACCAATATTTTGTTGGACAGGCCATCTCTCTTGGACATTATCCCATGCTTTAAGGCTCAGGTTACATAGTTTACAGTAAACCTTGCTTATAAGGTTTCAATTCCTTACATCTACATGAATTTTATGTTCACATAAAAGAATCAAACTCATATTGAACGTGGGAAAGACGAATATTTTATTTAATTTTTTTAATGAAGATGAACATGATGAAATGATTATAAATCCGACCACAAGACTTGCCGGGCAAATATACATACACCATTTTAAAAGGGTAATTAATACGTTCTATTTCCGTTAGTGAACCCCTCAAAATTAGAGGCGCGTTTGGTCGTCTGACCAGGACAGCATGGCGTTGCGGATAATACAAAACATGCCAATCTCAATCCAATTTTAAATGTTAAATGTATTTGTCATTCCAATTAAAGAATAGAAGAACTAAAGGACATATTTAAGAGAGCGAGAACCCTAGCTTTATCATCCATTAATGAAAAATACGACATTTCCGAGGCATGTGTATTGTATTTAGATGTACCATACGATAAATAGATACACACGATCAACAATACATATAAATTGATATCGTTGTCATTCCTACTCTTGATGTATATAAAGTCCACAACAATAAACATTTCATTTGCATTTTCTTAGGAATTGTTCATCAACATTCAATATATTGTTTACATGTTTATGTTACGTTTGTCCCAGAAATCCCGCAAGATTTGTACATTTTCCGACTTTTTCACAAAAGAGCGCACTAAGAAGTATAACTCTTCCATAGTGGAAATAGAACGTATTGTTTAAATGTTTTTGGCTAACGACTTTTATCACGTGATCAAATCCTGTGAAGGTCAACCTAAGTAAGTATGATGACACACCAGGAAAATTCACATTTTCACTGCATTCCCTTAATGAACATTTACAGGGATAAGTATCCAAATATATCCTTGTATACTTTGTGACAATCTTGGACGCAGAATAGTTAATAGAGAAACTCTTTCCCACAAAAGCCGTTTGAAATTTAATTACAGTACACTGTATCTGCAATGGGGAGCTATTCACATTTTCAGAAAACAATATTTTCTTTGATGTTTTGGACACAATGATAATGACTTTTTTTTTTATAAAATCAAATCATTTATCTTTAGTTCTGTACTCCTCTTAACAATTAACTGGACGGGTGTAAGTTGGACGAATTTTGAAATTCTAATCTTTGGGCTGATTTGACAAGGACCTAAAATGTACAATATAGATCCTAATTTCGTAGAAGCAGGAGTTGATAATTATAATTTATTTTTTTAGGTGACATTTGACTACACTATTTTTTATCATTTTAAATATTTCTTTCTTATATGTATTATTACGAAATAGAATAGATACCATTTGCTTGTATACATTAGACTTGTTCTAATTAACTACGGTATATCTACTGTATGCTTCCTAACATGTATATAAAATTGTACTTTTTTATCCTATAATTGTGGCAATCACCTAAATGTTAGCAGAACGTACATTAAGAAAAACTAGAACTCCTTACCAGAGCTATAACTTTCTTGTTTGGCCACGGAATGTCACTCCGACCAATAATATTCCACAGAGACCTCAGAACAGATAGCACATTTGGCGCCAAAAGTATAATTAGACACATAGTGAAGGCCTGATACTGAGCAGCACTGTTGTTACTAAGATGCTGAGCTAGACCAATCACAGTTAGTTTACTGGTCACGAGACAGGATAACAAGACCGCAGCAAATGTTAAAGTTGTAAGCCATTTGAGGATTACAACTATTCTGGACGGTCCCTGTGATTGAATGCCTTTTTTGGTACTTCTCTCAATTTTTGACTCTTTTTTCACGCTGAGGTAGGAAAGGTCAACCTCGATCGTCTCTTTTGGATGTGTTTCTTCGGGTGACGTCATACTGTACTGCCCGCCGTGCTCAGTCCTCTCATCGACTGGGGGAAGGGAACTAGAGTATTTCAAAACCGCTGAACCAGTCTAAAAAAAAAAGAATATTGATATTCTACTCCTAAATATGAATGTTTTAAATGAATCTATTATCTACTGGTTAAGACTTTATCTGGAGTAAGAAATATAATATAACCTAAGAAACGTTGTAATGTTTGCTACAAAAAGATCTACGCAAGAATTTCATACTTTATTTTATATTTCAGGGACTACAAGAGATGATTTTCATGTACATTGTTTTGTTGTTTTGTTTTTGTTTTTTCTAATCGCAGACTTTGTGCACACATGTAACATTTGTACATTACACAATTACACAGTGTTTATATATATATATATATATATATATATATATATATATATATATATATATATATATATATATATATATATATATATATATATATATATATACTTTGCAATGTGAAATCATTTGCTTCATTAGAAGGGGTGATCCTGAAATTATGATTGGTATGGGAAATGGAGTATTTCATTTTTAGCACCCAACAGGACAGAATGTTTATTTCCATGATGATCATACAATATTTATTTCACTGAAATATGTTTACCCCCCCCCCCCCTTCCCAGCCCCATTTATAAAGTGTTAGAGTTAGGTACGACCTGTCCCTATCATAATCTTAATTCTTTCGTGCCAAGAGGCACACAAGGCCGGTACCACTTGTGGAGGTCATTTCATTGCCAGTAGATGACATTTTACTTTTTTAAAACATTTTTCAAGACAAGATTATTTATTTCCAAAATCGGCTAACCTCATGTCAATACACCTTATATTCAAATGGTCGTCCCGGATATAATTGTTGTAGATAAAGCCAAGAATTCGATAAAAAAAAATCCTTTACATATTAAACTGACTAAAAACAATTTACATGTTCTTAAGTCCGATTTAATGGTAAATTAGTATATTCCTAATTTCTTTAAATGCATTTTTGGGGGGCAGAAACCAGGACAATTCAATGCAAGAAATTCCAGATCTTTAGAATATATCTAAGAAAACAGAACTCAACGTAAAGAAAAAGGTGTTTTATTATTATCTTTATTTTTTATTTATGCATTTATTTTATAATTTATCAATTTATAATTTTATGGATAAAATATTTTTTTTACTTATTTATTTGTTGATATTTTTTTAATAAAGCTTCTTGTGACCCCCTTTTTGTCCAAATAATCAATGATCTGTTTAATCCTTTTGTTTGCTTGTTTGGTTTTGTTTTTGTTTTTTCCTATCAATTTGAACATTAATACATTTCTTTTCAAGACTGAATTCGAATACTTTTTATAAAGCAATTTAATTTGTTACCACTACGTACACATTTTAAATGTGAGATAAAAACAAAATATAAGATAATATAAGAATAAGATACACTGTACGTAAATTTAGAATATGCATAAATGATCCCAAAGGGTAAAATAAAAATATATATATATATATCAAAATAAGTTTTTATTGCAGTTTAGCACATTGAAATTTTTCCTTTAGGAGTTACAGTTCAATTGATTTTTTTCTCTCTTCTCTCTATCTACATATAACTTAAACAAACATTACTCATATATATTATATTTCAACAAGGTAAATTGAAAGTTTCCCCTGGATCTGAGTCAATTATTTAAAAATATGCATTCATACTCAGATAATTACATTCAATGACGGAAGTTATGTATGAATTCAGAGGACTGGGTGTCTATATGTATAAGTAGTTATAGTATATGATTATAAGTATAGCATGATTAAATCTCACATTAAATTTATTCTTAAAGCTTACGTAAATCAATGTAAAAATTTGAAACAAAAAGTAAAAAAAAAAATGATATATACATCGCTAACTTTATTCTATTAGAAAATTGACCAAGGGAGAAGGTTTCAGTTATGTAAAAAATAGGTATCTCCCCACTTTAATTCATATATTTTTAATTTTAATTCACATATTTTTAATTGAAAATTTTAATTAATTAAAGGTTGAAGTGAATCTGATTCTGTAATTCCTCCTCCATCCCTCAAAAAGAGATTCTGAGTTCTATCCCCTCGATATCCCTACTCCCCATAAAATAAGAGAGCGTCCATCAAAATAAAATTAACTAATTCTTCAAATCATTTTAGTAAATGTACGGAGAAAAATTAATTTTATTTCACTGCAATATCGATACAAATTTGATAGTTCGTATACATTATCCTCATAGTGTGGTCTCAAATTGAGAGAGAGAAAAATTAAAAGAAAAAATATAATGAAAGACTTCAAGTGAATTATTGAAAGAATATATTTAAACGCCGCTTAATGGTAAGGTCTGTAAGTGAAATATACACTCATAGGTAAAAAGAAAGTAAACAAAATATTTCTATTTCTATTTAAAGAAAAAATTACCTGTATATGTTTTAGATCTACTCATTTATAAGTTATGCTTTGCAAATCCATACCTATACTCTTCATATTTATGATTTTAAAATTTAATCCTTGTACCCCGTATTAATTAAAAATTATTCTAACCAATGAAAATGATGAAATGATAAAAATAAATATTTACCGATGGATAAGATCCCCGGCCTTGGTCCATGTTAACCGCTGTCTGATTTGTGAGCTTTAAATGCGGAAGTTTTTTAAGTTATCGATAAAACGTTATAGTTCACAAAGGTTTAGCTACAGGCCAGATACGTACGAAAGTCAAGTTTACTTCAAAAAAGTCATAGTCCACCCTTTAATTTATGTTAATAACGACTGCCGCTACTTCACGGTGAATTTGTAGATATCTATACTACTATAATGTACCTGGTTAATTATCACATGCTTTTGATCCATTGTCTCAATTATATACATCCAAAGACAAGAACAGTTCTTCCTCCAGCAGGAACCATTAGGACGTCATAATCGGCTAGGTTTGGTCAGTGCCACTCAATGAAGACTTAACCTGTACCACACCGAGTTAATTTCGTCTCAATCCGCTGTCAGGTACAGATGCACCTCGATGTGCATCACCTCTCGCACGAGACATTTAAATGTCCCCTTTATCTCGATATGCGGATAAGAGTTTACTGGCTTAGGATATATCTTTAATTTCTTGTTTGTATTTAGATTGATTATCTCTGTCTACGGCGGATCTAATAATTACAGGTGTAAAACGTTGTAAATATGTTTTCAAAAAATGTCAACGTCGACCTAGCCCGAAAAAGGAAGGAAAAATGAACAAGGTAAGCAATTCCGATGTATAAAATCTTTAATGTAGCGACAGTAATCAAACAATCTATTAAAACCTATGGCGGATCATTATTTGCGTCAGTTCTTGAGATTTAATTTTAGTAACTGAATACCCCCCCCCCCTTTCCGGTTAAATCGCATTCTAAACTTGACAATTTAACCTTTTCTGTATGCTGGTAAATATCTAATATTTAAATCTGCATGTAACATAACGAGTTGGCTAATTATAATTATAATTATAATCACGTATACTATAAATAAACTAGACATATACATTAAACTCTAACAGTGAACTTGTAAACAATAGAATTATCATCATATTGTTTATTATTACATTATCTATATTATCAATTATCAGATAGCAAAGAGACATATCGCTAATATTTTAAAATTTATTCTGTGCTTTGTATTTTTTATGCAAGAGAGGCTACAAAGCCCACACTATACAAATTGCTATTGATGAAATGGCAGGGTACTAGGGTCGTCCAATAAGTAATTCAACATATTGTTTATCATAATAAATGTAGAAGCAATTAGTTTTATTTTTTTTTACAGTCGAGAAGTACTATTTAAAATCTCACAATCACCAAAAACCGCATGCTTTTTCCTACTCTCAAAGAAATTAATTTTTTAAAGTAAGCATAGTCACTACAATGAGTCGAAAACTGTTTAAAAATGGTCTCCTAAAAGAAGATGAAAATGAGGGGATATGTAAAATCTGCGATTCGTTACAAAAATCGCTGAATATGAAAGATATAGTTTTGATTCCATTGGTGACCAAAAGTTGTTGCACATAGGCCAGACTTTAGAGGACAAAGTACACGTGTGTAATGGGATTGTTGATTTAGTTCTGAATTAAACTGATTTTAATTTGACACCAGAGCCGGTTACGACAGCGAATGTTTTACAGCAGTTGTATCTATATTCAAGCAATCAGAAGTTGAGAGAGACATTGTAAACCTGTTAAATTATGCCGAGAATATAAATACATGAAAAAATAAGAGTGGGCGTCTGAAAACTTTCTAGGAATAACGATCCAACATCTGAAATTACAAAATTTTACCAAAATCAAAAGCATAAAAACTTTCGACATATCAACTCTATATACAACCATTTCCCATGATAAAGTAAGGTCCTGGCGTTTTGACATCATAGACAGCTGCTTTTTCAATAAAAATGCAACTCGTAAATTAATGTACCTTGTCAATGATCATTTGCAAAATAATGTTGTTAAAAAACATTGTACATTGTACACACAAGTACTTTGAAGTTGATATTAAAAATCTGCTCGAGTTTCTTCTGATTGGCAATATCTTTGTGTTTTTTTGTGGTTTTTTTGGAGATCAGGTCTTTCATCAATCTGTTGGAATTGCCATGGGTACCAATTGCGCCCCGTTATTAGCACACTTATTTTTGTATTTATATGAAGCAGAATTTATTCGAAATCTAAAACAAGAGAAGAAAAAAAACTTGCTGTGCCCTTCAACTCGACATATATATATATATATATATATATATATATATATATATATATATATATATATATATATATATATATATATATATATATATATATATATCGACGACGTATTATCAATGAACAATAGTTACTGCCATTCACCCCACCTACCGGTCACACCCACCGTCTGCTCCTTGTTATGGTGTTCATACGTAGAGCATGCTCTTGTGTATCGGATCATCTGAGAGATATAAACCCCGTATGCAGGTGATAAGATATATTGCTGCATAAGCAAGGGAAGTTGACGATTGAAAAGATAAAGTCATCACGTTTATCATAAAGCTTTGTCGTTAGGTTACAATTAACGTCTTTTTCTAGTAAAATATCCATTTGGGCCCAACCTTCCGCCCCTTCGTACTTCGGCCCTACGATTTGTTGAATTTTAAGTGGTGATTTTTTTTTCTCAGTTCTACTTTGAGAAAATAATTTGAGAACAATATCAATTTAGAGATACCTGATATTTGTGTACCATAAGCGAGTAATCAAACAAAGGTAATCAGAGATTGCAGAGTTTACCTCAACGAATGTTGTCTTTAAGTAAGGCTAAGTCCCACACTAAACTAATAATCTAGTAATCTAAATGTGCATCCCTAGAAACAACATTTATCAATTCTGGTCGGATATGGCTTAGAGTTACATGTACTTGGGAATTGACTTATCTAAAAACTTTAAAATAGTCACTCATTCCGAAAATGCAAGTCAAATCCAGTATCTGAAGCAAGTTTGAGAGTGTTCATCCTTTGATGTATCATCCATGCAAGTTCGGTTCAGAAAGACCTTGGAGTTTATTGGTAATGGACCTGCTCCAAAAAATTTAATCAGGGCACTCATCCGGAAAATGTAAGTCATATCCTGCATCCGCAGCAAGTCCAGTTGTGTGCATCCTTAGATATATCATCCATGCAAGTTTGGTAAATGTAGGGCTTATAGTTACTTGGAAATGAGATCTGCTCCAGAAATTTTAACCTGGTCCCACCGACGCCGACGCCGAGGGTATTACATTTATTAAGCTCCCCCAACTTCGTTGAGGTGAGCTAAAAATAGCAGTCATATTTATCATATTTTCAACATCAGGATCCATGTGCAGCGATCTAGTGAGGTGATGGTGCCAGTATATACTACACAATAGTAATTAAAGCAGTTTCCGATTATGCTCCTTCAATAACTTTGCCGGTAAATACTTAAGAAATGAAATCGAGGCTAATTTATCGTTGTGCCCCCTCAACAGTATGTCTAATTTCTAAGGGGGGTGTCAAGAAATTACTGCCCCCCCCCCCCAATGAAATTGCTTCCTTCAAACCTGAAAATGAGAGAAAACAAGCAAGAATGATATCACATGGTTTTTTAAATTTAAAAAAAATCATGCTCCAGGGAATATTTCTACGTTTCGTAGACTGTTCGCGCAGGGTATCTTTGTCCACGTACACGTACACCGTAGCGCCCTTTTCGATTTAATTTCATCCGGATTCCTTAATCTAAATTTCTTAGTCCTACTTTCTAATTCAAAGTTTCGTTTCTGTTATAGTTGTAACCAAAAAAAAAAAAAGAAAAAAAGAATTAATTTATTTAGTGAAACATACTTTAAAATTTAAGATTTAAGATAGAATCAAAATACCAAATGAAGCCAAATTCTAAAAGTAAAATAAAGAAAATAAAATAAAATTGGAAAATATAAACAAGACGTTAGAATAAATTAAGAAAAAAATATAGAATTTATTTAAATTGGAAAACAAGAAGCTAGAATAAAAAAGAAAAAAAGAACATCTAAAAAAGAATTATGACATTGATGCCCCTCCATAGTTCCTCTATCAAAATTCGACAAACGTGTAGACTTTACATTTGCAGACATGTGAACTGTCTTCGTGTTTTATCCAGAGTGCAGCAATTTGAATAATGGAAAACAAAGTTTAAAGCATCACAAATACACACATTTATAGTATAAACTCAAAGTAAACACACTGAAATTGATATACGATTGCAAGTTTGGATTTACAATCTTACAAGTCCGGATTTTAGAACACGATTACCCTCCATACAAAACATGTCATATTCAACATTTTTTTTTCAAAGAAAATGCATGCCTCCCTTTAGCCACATACCTTATATAGCTCCACTTTACTCCATTTTAGTGTTTCGGCTGTGTGATACACGGTTAATGAGTTTTAAATACGCCATCATCATGGGCCTATTTGCACAACAATTATTAGTCCGGAACATTACTTACATTCTTACTGCGTTCATTGCTAGTGCTAGCAACTAAGATAGTCTTTTCTATTGGAATAATCATGCTCGATTTAATTTGCAGTAGGACATCTTGAACTAGATACCATATATAAGTTTCTTATAATCATCTGAACAATAATAATAACTGAAGCGTTGTGTTTTGTTGTAAACACAATTGCATCTTCTTGAGCCCTTTCGACAAGCTCATAAAAAACACCTCGACTATATTTACATCACAGGATGTTAAAATTAAAAAAAAAAAATACATTGGCGTCCAAGACACCCTCCCCCTTCTCATAAATTGAATTAAATATAGGGAGCATACAGCTTTACTTCATTGAATAAAAATAGAACTTAAATATTTTACAGAAAGAACAATTACAAAATGGAGTCGCTTCCTATTCATAAAAAGTAGGTAGTGTTGATAGTATAAAAAAAATCTCCGGGTAACAATATGTAGGGCTAAAAATCAAAGAAATGTATAGATTTGAAGAATTTATTACTAAATATCTTTCCATTACAAGAAACATTTCCATTTTTTACAGTAATATTGTTGATCAAAGCTTATCAAAATTTCGATGATTCCTAATTACATAGAATTAAAAAAAAGAATCCTCGTCAAAGAAAACAATTTGACGTGGAAACTTTGACGAACTTTTACAATCATTATCACTCTAAGTTTATACTTTATCTTGACATTTTTCACGTTTCTTGGCCTGGTCCAGTGCGGTCAGATTACTGCTATAATTAGCCTAGCAGGTGCCCCCTCTATCATATGTGACCATTCCGTCGGGAGGAACTATCTAACGACCAATACACACAGACATGTACCTCAGGACCTTACAGTTAATGGTGATCAGCATAATAATACATAATACACAAGGTAAGGGGTTCATTTCCTGGGGGTCAATTTGACGATTAACTAGTATTATCGGTAGGGGAAACTCTTATTTGTTGATAGATTTAAAAAATAAAAACTAGATATGTGAACTCTGAAAATTCAGAAAAAAAGAAATTGTATGTTGCGTCCATCCGAAATCATTTATAAACGTCGCAGTACGGAGCCAATGTCAGAAGTTAATAAAAATACTCTATTAAAGGGAAATCATAGAGAAACATAAAAATAATCAGTAGCATGTACCCCACCTCGACAACCTCAGAAATATACACAGTTCAATTAATATGAATATTTATACAATTTTTTCTCCAAACACAACAAATTAATATTTTTTTGAAAACAAGAAAAAATCAGCAATTTTCGGTTTAGAAGTAGAAACTTAAAAACTGCCGTATTTCTTGTTCAGGGAGACTTGTTTGAAGTTAGGTAAAACGAAAACATATTCTTATTTTGTTTATTTAATAAATATGTTATTTATGCAAATGACAAAACATTAATACAGAATTATGAGGGATGCGTCGCCATATGTACACATATATGATACGTTTTTTGTATTTCTCGCCGGCAATTGAAAAGTCAATTTTTACCAATGTTACTAAAGAATATTTTATAAAAAGATCTTTAATGCTTTAATTTCGCAAAAAAAATCTTGTTGTGCGCTCACTTTTTAGAGGTAGTTACGGTCATTTAAAGGGTTGTGTTAAAGATCTTCCATCGCCCGGTTTGCAAATTATCTCAGGTATCGATACGTCCCTAATGTCCTTGTATACCAAACAAACTAGACAGAGATTCACTAAATAGATTAAGTTGTCCCTACATACACGGAACAACCTTTATATGTCACAGACTGAAGTGTTTTCCGTTACTGAGTTTTTGATGTTATCTTTTAAATTTTCTTCTGTAAAATTCGGACACTTTCGAGCTTTTGATCCTTTGGAAGCAATTTCCGGTTTAAGCGAAAGTGAAAACGGGGTAACGTGTTCTGGTCAACATTTGCGTTCATCGATAATTATCTAAAATGTAAAAGATGATGAAGATTAAGAAGAGTGGTCGATCTCAAAAAATCTTTAAACAGTACAAATTTGTGAAGAACTCTTAAAACACGGATCCCTGGAAATTCCATAGGGATCAGGTGCCCAGGAGGAGTAAGTATCCCCTGTTGACTGGACACACCTGCCGTGATGACTCCCAATGGATCGATTAGATTTTTAGATTATTACTTAGTTATATAATGTATTTTATTGATCATAGGTTACTGATTTTATTGATTGAATGTTTTTGATTTTAGGTTATTGATTGTATTGATTTCAGGTTATACTCTATCCAGGCGTAGAAGATGTGCCCCTGTCAGTTTTATGTGTTTCAACATGAGATACGATTTCTCCACTGGCTGTTTTGTATGTGGAGGTAAGGGGAGAGAATAAAGTACAAAAAGTAAAACAAAAATTGAAATATCTGTAATATCCGGATATTTAGTATCTTTCTACATTTTCGGTTACTTCCTGTATGTTTATTCTATACATGGAGGGCGTATTATCAAGCTATCACTGTGGGTAGCACGTGACCTGTGTGTTTGTATATTGTTTAACGTTCCTCTCGAGAATTTTTCTTATATGGAGACGCCACCGCTTGCTGTTGGAGGGCTTCGAATTTCAACCTATGCTCGGCACTTAGGGCCATTGAGCAGTGAGGGATCTGTTTCGCGCCAACACCTACTGCGACACGGGACCTTGTTTTATACGGTCTTATCCGAAGGACTGGTCTCTACGTCACACAATGGATTCGAACCCTCGACGTAAGGATCAACTCCTTACTCTGCGACTCTAGAGCAGGCGCTCTAACCACTACGCCACATATTTTGTTACTCTTATAAGAACATTACGATATCATTAATGAATACATTTTTTACTTGTATTACACGTGCTTATTCATTATCTATTGACTTTACATTTTAGCAGGACTTCCTGTTTTATCTTTCTAGGCGGCGGTAACGATAACCAGCAGGCAACTACGACGACAGCCACTCCACAGTTCACCAACACCGTCAAAGGACAACAAAGTACACATTACATACAGATAGCAATTCAAAAAAGAGAAAATTTGTTTCTCAATCATTTATTACAAGGTCAAACGTCGAGGTCAAAAATCGAATTCAATGTCATTTTGATGGTTGTATTTAAATAATTGCAATTTATAGGACAACGTTAAGTAAGATGCTATAATATAATGAATCATCAAGACTAAATCTAAAGGAACGGAGGCATTTTCATCATTTATAAATACTGTAAACCAACTATTATTCGCGTCATCTTTTATTCGCGATTCGTCAGATTGAAATCAATCCACGATTATTAATTTTTGCGACTGGGGAAACATTCTGTACAAATAAAAAGAAAATAAATGATCTACGGCGATTAATATTTGCGAGTAAATGTAGGTCGCGGTACTCGCGGATATTTCTCGCACGCGAATAAAAGTTTGTTTACAGTAAGCAATTTTTGATCGGGATAGGGATCCAGATAATATTTTTTTCTTTTACCGACAGAATGTACAGACACGGCTGTTAACTGCCCACATTTCATGATTCAGTATGATAAAGATGGCTGTCCGTATTGTGGATCAGGCGGGCCAGGGTCAATGAATAATAATGGATGTGAGTTGAAGAATAATTTTATTTACTTCAAAGGTTATCATCTGGAAAAAAACACAACTGAAGTAAGGGGATAACAACGATCAAAAAAACTTTAGCTTTATAACAAATATGTATTGTGGAATCTTAGAAATGTAGAGTCGAGCCTAGTTAATCGGGACAATAGATATAAATGTATTTTAAGTTTTTTTTTTCCTTTCATTTTTTCCGGAAATGAAACATCCGGTATATTGGTGTCTGGATCGTTGTTCTACTGTATTTGGTAACGTAATTTATTTTCCTTACTTCACAAAGTTCTCAACCAGGGAGCCGAGACGAATTGCCTGACGTTTGCCGAATTAATGAAGTGCCCTATGCAATGTCATTATACAGATCCCATAAACGGCTGTAATAAGTGTACCTGCGATTCTAACGGTAATAGTTGTATTACTAGTACTATTTTCACGAGAATGTCTTACTATTAATAGACAGTTTTTTATCGCAATAGTAGAACAGTAGAAGCTGACTAATACGACAAACACGGACACACGGATACACAAGGTGTCAGAATGCAAAATGTTTGGAATATGACAAATAAAAAAATGACAATAAAAAAGGTCAGAAATCAAATTGAAAAGAACTGTTATCTTATAAGACATATTAAATAAGTACGCTTGGTAGGCGTTGGTCATGTAAAACACACTTAACTAATTTTTCTTTACGCGTTTTCATATATATTTATTTTTTTGTTATTTATGCAATTCCTGCTTTATTACAATAATTTTCCAAACATAGAATCATTACTGAAGGTTTATATGTCAATATACGATACTTAAATAACTTTAATTGACTGTCTCAATTTGATTGTCTTACACACACCTGTAAAATAGACATAATCTTACAACTGCTAAGCTGAATTTATATGTGAGACAGGAAAACGGCTTTTTATTAATATTTGTGAATAAATTGAGGCAAAAATGTTATTTATTAGGCAGAATTTATTTTGTACAAATTATCAAATTCAATCTGAAATCTTTTCAATATATAATCATTTGTTTTACAATATACTGATTGAGAAAATAACAATATTTACCGGAAAAGCCTTTCTATTCATTCATGATTAAAACATTTTTTCTAACACTGGTTTTATCATGTTAACTGTAAATATATTATTTTTAATTGTTCTGTGAACAATGATTGACTTTTTCTTTAAAAAACAATTACCCTGAACCATTAAAGAAAAATTGCAGATGACGTGCCTGAACATTTTGATTATTTAAGCACATTTTTTTAAATATGATTTAATATCAAGAAAGTGAATAGTTATCTAGCTGAACAGTCCATTGGTACAATAAAGATGGGCAGTAGAACAAACATGGAGCTCTGAAAACATCAGAGGGGGGATTAGGTGCCACCGGAGAGTAAACATCCCTTGTCAGCCGGTCAAACCCGCCATGCTCTCTTTCCCATGATCTAACAAAAAAAATGTTATTAAAATACGAAGACAATCAGTGTGAATTTAATAGATAAACAATTTTTCTAAAAAAATTCAAGTCAATATTCGACTTACGGATAGATTATATTTGCATACAAGGTCATTGTATCTAACATAGAATTTGTAAAATATTGCCTTTAATGACACCGTTGATATCCTTGTATCATCAACTCATGACATCATATGATAATAAAATTATATTTAATCAAATTTATTTAAAACCGGATTCTGGTTATCTGATGTAAAAGCGATATGTTTCAGGAAACCCTATTACAAAACCTACAACGACTACTCCCTCAACAACAACTACACCGACTACAACGACTACTCCCACGACAACAACAACTCCCACAACAACGACTACTCCCACGACAACAACAACTCCAACGACAACGACTACACCAACGACAACAACTACTCCATCGACAACAACTACACCGACTACAACGACTACTCCCACGACAACAACTACTCCCACGACAACAACTCCTCCCACTACAACGACTACTCCAACAAAAACGACTACTCCTTCTCCAACGACGAAGTCTACACCAACACCCACTACAATGACTTCTCCTTCCTCAACGACGACTCCAACTCCTACTTCAAAGTCTACCACAACGACTACTCCCACAACTACTACTACTCCAACGACAACGACTACTCCCACGACAACAACGACTCCCACAACAACAACTCCTACTTCAACAACTACTCCTACTACAACGACTACTCCCACGACAACGACTACTCCCACGACAACAACAACTCCCACAACAACAACTCCTACTTCAACAACTACTCCCACGACAACAACTACTCCCACGACAACAACAACTCCCACAACAACGACTACTCCCACGACAACAACAACTCCCACGACAACAACCACACCGACTACAACGACTACTCCCTCTACAACGACTACACCAACGACAACAACTCCCACAACAACAACAACTCCAACGACAACGACTACTCCCACAACAACAACAACTCCCACAACAACAACTACTCCCTCTACCTCAAGGACTTCAGCCCCTAATACTACCTCAGCTACAACGCCGACAAAGAAGACTACCACCACTAAACCGACACCAAAGATTACCCTGCCACCAGCGAAAACAACTACAGAGAAAGTAACACTTCCGCCGTCCCACTCAGCAGGAACGGTAAACGTCTCTACAACAATAAACCCCACAACCACTGGTAAGTATATAACAGAGATCATCAAAGCTTAGAAATTATAACAAATTAATGAACAACGGAAATTGGACTGCACTTAAGCACTGCAAGAAAAACATGAACAACAACATTTAATAGCGTACTGCAGCGTAGCACAGAAAGAAGGACATGCATGATAAAATGTTGTGGATTATACTTTAGCATTCTACTTCCTGAATAGTACCAATTTCCTATCTGAATAGTAATAGTACCCATCTCCTTTCTGAATAGTACCTACTCCTATCTGAATAGTAATAGTACCAATTTCCTATCTGAATAGTAATAGTACCCATCTCCTTTCTGAATAGTACCTACTCCTATCTGAATAGTAATAGTACCAATTTCCTATCTGAATAGTAATAGTACCAATTTCCTATCTGAATAGTAATAGTACCCATCTCCTATCTGAATAGTACCTACTCCTATCTGAAAAGTAATAGTACCCATCTCCTATCTGAATAGTACCTATTCCTATCTGAATAATAATAGTACCCATATCCTATCTGAATAGTAATAGGACCCATCTCCTATCTGAATTGTACCTACTCCTATCTGAAAAGCAATAGTACCCATTTCTAATCTAAATTGTACCTAATACTATCTGAATAGCAATAGTACCCATCTCCTATCTGAATAGCAATAGTACCCATCTATCTGAATAGCAATAGTACCCATCTCCTATCTGAATAGTAATAGTACCCAACCCCTATTTGAATAGTACCTACTCCTATCTGAATAGTACCTACCTTTATCTGAATAGTAACTACCCCTATCTGAATAGTACCTACGTCTATCTGAATAGTACCTACGTCTATCTGAATAGTACCCATCTCCTATCATCCAGTTGATTAGTGACTACAGCAACAAATACTGATTCTTACCACTAAGTTAAAATAAACAAATAAACAACGCCAATTCTAAGTGACTGAAAGATGATTCAATACACAGTAGAAAAGCAAATATGTAAAAAGAAAAATGTAGAAGCATATGGAATCATTTAATGGCACCATCAGGTACGTCACAACGCAGGTTTAATTGAGGAAAAAACCCCGTGATTGAATTGATGCGTAATGAATTAGTGAAAGAGAATGACCAAAAATAAACACCAAAGAATAAAGGATATATTACCTTCGATTATCTTGCTGTATTGTTTTTGTCATTGTTGTGTCCACTTTTTGATATTGTTGTTTTTCTTAGGTTGTCCACCATTTCCAAATAACTGTCCAGGACCCTGTGGAAATTTTGACCCAGTAACTTTCTGTCCAGTCTGTGACTACAAACTGTGTGGTAGTAAGTAAACTTTGACCTCCTGGACTTTTGTCCAGTCTGTGACTACAAACTGTGTGGAAGTAAGTAAACTTTGACCCCTTGACATTTTGGTTAACGCAACAAGGTCTCCCTTGGTTTACATGTAAACCATTGAGAAATTCTGCAGACAGGTTCCGGATTTCCAATCTACAACTTGTCAGATTCTTTCTTTAAGTGCTATATTTCTTACTAATATCATCTAGAACAAATGCACTCACTAAGTTCCGGAATTGTAATTTACATCATGCCTGGTTTTCTATTTTAGTGACGCCTCCTCCAGCTGGCTCCTCTACAACTTCCGGTTGTCCAGCAATGTTCTGTGTTCTCAGCTGTCCTAATGGTTTCAAGAAAGACACTAACGGCTGTGATAGATGTGAATGTATTTAAAAATAAATAAAAAATATAGTTATTACACAAGTTGATTCGCTTCTTATGTGATTTATGCTACTAGGAGATTTTCTCAACCATGCATCGATATAGATAACTGATGGATCAGAGACACAAGAAGCTTATTGGAAATAAAAAAAAGTAAAAAATTAAAATGTTTTGAAAAATAGATTAAAATTACTCTGAAGAAAACAAGAAAACAAACAAAGAGTAATTAATTAAAATACTCTTTGGAGAAAACCCATAATTTCATGAAAATTTTGGAATATTTGTTTGATATTTTAATTTGCGGCTGTAGGGCGAGATTAAAAAAGTATTTGTTCTTAGGAATTGGAAATTCCTCTGGACAAATAAGATATTTGTTCGGACGAATAAGAAATTCATTAAATACTATCTAGGCGAATTAGATATGCGTTCAGACAAATTCGATAATTATTGGAACGAATCAAAAATTCAATCGGACGAATTATATATCCGTACAGATGAATTAGCGAATGTTTTAAACAAATAAGAAATTAGATATTTGCTTGAATATATTAAATATTTATTCAGGACAAAATAGTAATTTACACTTATTTTCTTATTTTGAGATATTTATACCTAACCCTGACCCTGACCCTAACCCTGACCCTGACCCTAACCCTGCAGATCTAGCAGAATTCATTTATACAGAGAGGGTTCAATATTTATTCTTTTTTCGTTTTTAAATTAATACATAAATGGCTGTTTGGACTAGTTAAATGACATGTTATAACTTAAAGCGCCGCTGGAGAGCCAGAAAAAAAGAAAATAACTATTAGCTCGGACAAATTAGAAAACCATTGTCAACTGACGCGTCAGCGGAGGTTAACAATGGTTTTCCTTGGGGTGTCAATTTCAATTATTACCCTCCAAAACAGGCACCATTTATGTTATAGTTACACTATAGATATTAATTGGTTAGCTGTAAATACACTCACAGTTTTTCATTCACGAGGGGCGGTGCCCCGAGTGAATAAAAACTGTGAGTGTATTTACAGCTAACCAATTAATATCTATTGTGTAAGTTACTTGTACCAGAGGACCAATGAGAGAAAAGCAAGTTGATAAATAGCACCGCCTACTACGAGGTGTCAAGACACGGTCCGGAGTCTGTATAAATAGCTGTCTCCATCTGCAAGGATCATACTTTACTGCGGCACTGCTACTACAAGTTGTTTTAAAAATTAAAAAAAAATCGGAATTGGTACGTGTGAAGATATTGTACCTTTGAAATGTTGAAGACGCAGAAAACATGAATTTTGTCAGGTACAGGTAAAGGGGTAGCGATTGTAGGCTTTTATGTCCAAGCCGTCAACTCTGAAAGAAAAGTTATCTTTCTAGATTTTTTTTTTTTTTTTTTTTTGAAAAAAGGGGGGGGTGGATATGGGAAACATCGGCATTGAACTTTTTCTTTATGGCAATCGGCCTACAGAAAAAAATGAAATGATTTGTGACATTTTAATGAAAGTTTGTAATGGTATTTGAAGTAAAAAAAATGCGAGGACTTCTGATGTGAAATTGCTATATGTATTTGGAGACGGGAAAGAAAATGACGAGAATTCGAGATAGGACGTATCATTTACTGATTAAGGATAGGCGGAGAAAACATACAGAACCATTTACGAAGCGGACACCGACAAGCTAAATATTTATAATGTTAGTATTTTTGAAATTTAAAATGTTGACTTAATTCATTCATCAGGCATTGCCTTGGTCTTGAAATTGACATCATTCATTCATTAGTCAAGGTCTTGACACAGTTTGGCTTGATGCCAAAAGGTGGGCGTGACTTAAAAAAACTGTGATTCTTCTGGCAAATACACCACAGCAAACATGAAAGCAAAATCTAAATTTACCGCCAGTCCTATGGTACAATTTATTATACTGATTTAGGATTTCTGAAAAAAAAATCGTCGTTAAGTTTACGTTTTGAAAGTTTAAAGCTCCCCGCTTCTGTTTTAACTCAATAAGAAAGCTTCAAAAAAGATTTACCGACCTCTTTACATTCTCTATTCGAGTTGTCGTTTCCGCTACGCTCCCACATATATACACCTCTGTCACGTGCAGTTTAAATCTGAATAAGTATCTGCGCTCGCCCTAACGGTCGCACTGTCAACATATTAGATTTAAAATAAATGATACAGTATCATCTTTTTCGATAATTACAATAATTAATAAATTTCAAATTTTCAACATTTAAAACTTTTACACGAGCCTTGATAGAGGTGTTGGGTGCGTAGTGGAGGACAACTCTGGAAAGAGAATGGCCTCTTTATTTTTTGTTTGATACATAAAAAGTCCTTTATCATCTAAGTTTCTTTATTTCTGCACTCACAAACATTTGTTGTTTTCAAGTAAGCTACATCGGACGCAAGCTTTGATTGACGTCAAGTTTATTCGGCTTATTTCAAACGCACAACGTCGCCTGCGTGGCGCAGTGGTTAGAGCGTCTGCTCTTGAGTCGCGACGTAAGGAGTTGATCCTTACGTCGCGGGTTCGAATCCCACTGTGGGACGTTGAGACCGGTCCTTCGGATGAGACCGTATAAACCGAGGTCCCGTGTCGCAGTCTGTGCTGGCACGAAAAAGATCCCTCACTGCTCAATGGCCGTAAGTGCCGATTATAGGACAAAATTTGCAGCTCTCCACCGGCAAGTGGTGGAGTCTCCATATGAGTGAAAAATTCTCGAGAGGGACGTTAAATAACATACAATCAAACGCAAAACTGACGTTTTATGAATTCTACGGTGAAACATACGCGCATGATTTGCACGCATCTGACATTATCGTTGTGTTACCCGTTGCCAAGTGTGTTGTTCAAGCTGAGGGTCAAATTTCATTGAAACAAAGATGAGAGTGAGGTTATATGCGTTATGTGTATTTATTTTATTTGGTATAAAACTGCTGTTTGTCAAATCACAGCGGTAGGCAGGTGCAGATCCAGGAATTGAAATTAGGGGGGCGAAAGTAGGCAGGGGGTCTGGGGGCCGTCTTGAGGCCCCAGTGGGTCCAGATCGCAGCCCTAGTGGGGGCCTAGGAGGCAAAGCCCCGGAAGATCCTGGTTTCTAGAGACTTTGTAGTGTAAAACAAGGTCTACAGAGTAGACATTTTACATTTTCTCGACGAAGCTGATTTACGCTAACTTTGACAATTTTAGGGGGGGTCTGGGTGCGCCCCCCCCCTCACTTTAAATCCGCCACTGGTACGTACACATAAAACTACACAGGGACCTCGTCTAAAACTAAAAATAAACATCGGTTGTTTCCTAATCGTCGGAATTTCATAATCTTTCTTTCATTAAAAAGAATATCACGATTGGAACGTGCATTTTATTGACTAGCATACTATCAGCACTAATCTTGCATTATCGGAACTGAAGACAGGTGAAATTATTTAATTCCGTTTTCTTCAGTCTATTATCGTTCACAAATTCAAGCATGCGCGTTAGGTCATTCATCGACGAACTTTATCAAATTTTCGTTCATTATCAATATACAGAGAAACCTAATACAGCAATCTATTTCTGAAAAGTCAATCAATATGTTTTAACCTAAATTTTATTAGCAATCATGTAAGAAGTGAAAGCGGATTAAATGAAAACTTAAATTTGAGACCCGGGGGAAGTGTTTATTAACGATTTACGATATCATTATAATGTGGACTGTGACAGTTTATTTATTGTGCATTTCTCTGCTAGCAATAAAAGGTTTGTGAATTCTTTACACAAAACATTTCAGGTAAATTAAGAAATTAAAATTTTTGTGAACAAATATTTAAGACACCCAAAGCTTATTATATCGCATCAATATATGGTATGCAGTTATTGTTTTGTATAAAGATGGCCTAAAATGATTTTAGGCATCATTCAATATAGCAGAATATATATGACTTCAATGTCTTTTCTTCTTAAGACTTCGACAATTTTTTTTATCCGATTTATTTATTAGTCTGTATTTATCTCCGAGTTTTTGAGTGTGTCATGCAGTATCACATTGTATGACAATATTTATATATTTCTTAATGAATATTTTACTTGAAATTTCCATTTGAACTTCATTGTATTACTCAAAAATAATCTGAGCTAAATATTGAAATACGCGTAAATTTTTGAACGATATATATCAATGATTAATTTTTTTTTTGTTATTTACAGGAAGTATTTTGTTTCGGCGGAAGAGCACAAAATGTGAAGCAGTGGTGATGTGTCCCCAGTTTTGCTTAAAGGTGAAAAATGGATGCTATATCTGCGAATGTGGAGGTATGAGACAGAGTGAAGACGATAATCTGTCTGTTATAACATAACCACTCTGTGATAAGTAACTGTACATGGTTTGTGTAGAAGGATATCAGAAGAATAAAGCAATATTTAACAGAAAAATAGATGTATGATATTGTGGAATAAATATACAGTAAAACACGCATATAGCGAACATCCTTATAATAAATTGACGCTTACAGCAAAGTGATTTTCATTTTCCGTGGCTTTAAGATATATTGTGAACTTAATAGATAAAACGAACTATGTTTACAACGAAGCCAAATTGTCCGTCCTTGGGACTTCGTTATAATGGGTGTTTACTGTATAATCTACTGATAAATTAATACTGGTATTAATTCGTGTACAGATTAAGTTTCTATCTATAAATATCGCTATCTATAAATAGCTTAAAGGAATCACAGTTTTATTTTGGTAGGGGGTGCACTTCATCCATGACGGCTTCCAGATATCTTGCGTTTTTTAAATTTAATAATTATTAATAATTCAACTGCCAATTCTGTATAGAATTACTTAATTAAATCTCTTTTTTGAATTGAAGCATTTCGGCATTAATCTGTATTCCATTTTGTACTTCTAAAAACTCAAATGGTAAAGAGCAAATCATTTAAGACTCAACCAAGAATTGTTTTCTTTTCTTAAAAATGGACCGAGTATGTCTGAATTGATTTTAATGTAAAAACAGAATTACAAATCTGATATTACCCTAGATTTGCAGTGTAAAACAAAGATGGTTTTAAGCAGAATTAAAAGAAATCAATCTGATCACATTATTTTTTTTTCTCTGAGACAGATTCTATGAACTCCTTTATGGAAGAAGCGGTACAGAAAATGAAGCATGACTATGACCCCATTTATCAAACAGGAAGTCGATATCTTAACGTAAACATGGGATCACGTGGGGCTATAAATGGACAGAAACCGAATTCCGCACAATCCCCCTGGATGAGTATGGGCATGGGGGCATTTGGAGCTAATTCTTTTGGTGGACCCATGATGGGTGAATTATCCGTTATCGAACAAAAGGGACAGTATCTCGAGCCCGACTTTAAAGGTAAATCAGATTAAATAAAAGTTTTAAGGCTTTTTATTACTATTCGAAATAATAATTTCGGAAAGTAGCCTGTTTTGAAGCTTAGAATATTCCTGATAAAAGCATGTTTTTTTCAAAACTTTCGTCGATTGTAAGTATACCAGTTATCAACCACTAATTACTGACAGTCGATATTTCAATAGGACTCTTTCTCTTTTATCATGCATAACTATCAAAGCTCACAATTTACGATTATTTATATTGACATTTTAGAACAATTCTATGGTGGCATATTTCTGCCCCTTGTGTGCAAGTTATTTTCCTATCAAATATGTCGACATGCAAGATAAATATGTTGACATGCAAGATAGTTATGTCAACATGCAACATAACAAAGTTGACATGCAAGAAAATTAAAATCAAATAAAAATTATAAAAAAAAATCTTCAATAAATCTCAAATATCGCCCACATGTGACAGCCAACATGCTAGATGCTACTTATTTATGTCAACAAGCATTTTATTTATGTTAACATGCTAAATAAATATGTTGATATGCAACTTATTTATGTCAACATGTAACTTGGTTATGCTGACATGCAAAATAAATATGTTGATATGCAACTTATTTAAGTCAACATGCAACTTATTTAAGTCAACATGCAACATATTTATGTCGACATGCAACTTGGTTATGTTTACAAGCATTTTTCAGATACAGTTCTGTTATGACCTTAACCTTAGAGCTTGAAACATAGTTCAAGGTCACTGCACACCCTTTAAAGGAGACCTCGGACGAACAGATGGACCGACGGACACATTAATTACTATAGGTCGCCCGCTGAGAGGGGCTCTAAAACGTTTTATAATCTACTGCCACGTTTCTGAATCGCCAGGACATTTTATCTAAGGAAATTCAATTATACTTTGTTGTCCACCTCATATTATAGAAAATAATTTAAACTGCAACATTTGCTTGAATAAATTTTCGATCGTAAAAATCAACTTCAATTTTACCGAAAAAAGAAAAAAAAAACAGAACCGTGCCTCATTGCACGTGTCTTGGGTAGTAACGTATCTGCACGCTCGCACAAATGTTCAAATTGTGTATCGCATAATTTCTTTTGCATTTAAATTTAATCATTTAATTCAAAATCCTATCATTTTGAAAATCAATCATATTTAAAAAAAAGTATATACATGTATCCAAATGAAATCACAAATCGGTCATATTCACTGTAAACTTTTTCGCCATTCCTTGGTCTTCAGACATTTACATCGATTTGTGATTTCATTTTTGGATATTTACTTTTTAAAAATTATATATATATATATATATATATATATATATATATATATATATATATATATATATATATATATATATATATCCGCTACTCAACATAACTAAGTTGCATGTCAACATAACTAAGTTGCATGTTGACATAAACAAATTGCATGTTGACATAAATAAGTAGCATGTTAACATACCTAAGTTGCATGTTGACATAAATAACTTGCATGTCAACATATTTATTTCGCATGTCAACATAAATAACTTGCATGTCGACATAAATAAGTAGCATCTAGCACATTGGAAGTCACATGTGGGCAGTATTTGAGATTTTTAAAAGATTTTTTACAGTTCTTATTGATTGCAATTTTCTTGCATGTCAACATAGTTATGTTGCATGTTGACATAACTATCTTGCATGTCAACATACTTATCTTGCATGTCGACATATTTGACAGAAAAATAACTTGCACACATGGGGCAGAAATATGCCACCATACAATTCTTTTTTTCATATTAAAATTGTTTCAAGAGTTTTACAGACCTGCTGGACTTGCTTTACCAGGAAGATGTCCGGAGTTGAACTACGCATGCCCAGGACGATGCTGGAAGACTGACGGTTTTAGTGGGTGTTTTCGTTGTGATTGCGAAGGTAGATGATTTCTTTTTCTTCAGATGATGCAATACACTACATTTCAGAGCAAGTTTGTTCTTTTTAGAATTAAAAAAAGAGTGTAAACACGGACATTCATCATATTTACAAAATTAATCCTAATGTTCTATGCAAAGAAACAAAAGACTTATATGAAATATCTTTTTCCTACCTTGTTTCCTCTTTATTTGTTATAACTTCAATATTGCAGAGATGATGACAAATTTATGCGAGATATAACGTTGTCTTCCTCCCCGCAAACCTTACCCATTCATCTCTTTGTTAGACATACACATGTATTGTGAGTAATATTAAGTAACGAAGACGTTTAAGATGCAAGAAAAATTAAGTTTAGAATATCTCTGAGTCAGAGTTAGATATAAGGAAAGTATAAGTTAAAGAATTTGACAGAAATTGTTAACAATGGCTTGTGTAAAACGCCCTATGGTTGAGATTTTAAGTAAAGACTCGCCATCTGATATTTTCTGAATGAAAGTCAAGGTAAAGTTTTGCTCTAGGAAGATTTTAGGTGGTTAGGTGGTGGTTAGCCGAAAGAACCATCAGGTGAGGTCATAAGTAAAGGTTAGAATTAAGCGCCCTCTGGTGGATAATATATAAGTGTGGGTAGAGATGAGCATCTCCTGGTTATAATTCTGAGTGACCATTTGTTTGACAGATAATAAATCAACAGCTAAGAGCACATCATCGTCCTTACGAATGTCAACAAGAGCGCCGCCTACCGAGAACAAATCCACAACTGCAGCGCCGTCTACCAAAACTGAAAGAACCACAACCCACGCCCCAGCAACACAAGCAAGTAATCATGCAACTTCAACTGTTTCGTCCCATAAAACGTCATCAATTGTATCATCCTCAACAAAGCTAATCTCATCACAATTAATAAATCTGAATAATATCAAAATAAACCAAGGCAAAACTTCAGAACTTGATGGAACAAATTCATCATTGACATCTGAAGGAAATCCTCAAATGGAAACTACAGGGGTTAAAGGACAAAAAGGGAATACATCCGGCAAAAGTAGCGGAAATGTACAACAAATAAATACGGTGTCGAATTCCAGTTCCACTATGTTAACCGAAACAAACCTTACCGGACGTGTCGGTCCCCCTAGTGCAAAAAGTTTAATGGATCTAACAGGAGTGGATTTATTTAAAATTTTAATTGATGGAATTAAGAAACATCAATCACTTCAGGAGGTGCTGTACACTTTGGCTCACGTTGGAGGTCAAGGTCATACAGCGCAAAATGCTGGAAATCTTGAGAAAATGGATAACACTGAAGCAATGAAACACGAATCCCAGAAAGGTGATAGAATCAATAACTCAGAAACATCACTCCAACAAACAAACAGTCTTTTAACACACCCAAGAACGAGTATTGTAAACATTACATCTGAAACAACTTCAGAGCCTCCAATAACCGAAGTGTCGGGTGGACCTCATAAAACTGACAACACAGAAGGAAAAGCTGACCAGAAAAGCAGAAAGGGTGAGCATATTTACTCAGAGAGTAAACAGATAAAGGGTTATCAATATTTACTACAAATGATATTGACATCTTTCTGTTTTCCATAGATAGGCTCTTGAAAGAGAAAAAGATCCTCCATGTTCTATTCTATTTTTCTATTTATTCTGATTATCCAATTTGCCATTTCAAAATATATGAAGATGTAAATGGAATTCAAATAAATTCTAAATAACATTTTAGGTAAAAAAAAAATATTTTGTTGAAAATCAAGTCTTTTAAAACAAACTGATTATTTAGAGGAGTTATTTCTCGTAGCAGAGGGTAATTTGAAAATTAAAGTTCAGTTTTGTAAAACATTCGCAGCTCATGGCATAAGTAATATAATATTTTTGTTTTAAAAGATTGTGTAGACGTTGGAGCCATATGTCCAGTTGAGTGTCACGTGATCGATCCCGTTTCACACTGCCCTGTATGTGGCTGTTCAAACAAAACCTTGAAATCCAATGACCCGGATATAGGTATGCCAAGTGATGTGGCTAGTAATTACTTTATTGCAACAAAATTAAATATCATATTTAGTGGATAAAAATCATCAAATCTGCGCAAGTCAAATCTGATCATTATAACAGTCGTTAAGTCAGCGTTATGTGAATCTTAACAATTCAGGATGTGCGCCTCTAGATGTAAGCTGCCCTAGCGACTGTATTACTCTGGCTGATAACATGTGTCCTGTGTGCGCTTGCACTCACAGACAGACACACAAAGTAACATCAGATGCCGTCTTTAACACTGAACCAACACCAACAACTATTTCATCTCAAATGGGTACATATGTCCTCGTTCTTTTTATTTTCCCCCTTTTTTACAGAACATTTTTAATTCTAATATTTCCGATAGAGTTTACCCTTAATTCTATTTTTGTCGTGTTTTACAGTATGTAAAGTTACAGAAGAAATTCGAAATTGTGCAACTTCCTGTTTGAAGTTTGATGAACATTTTTGTCCAAAATGCACATGTACTGCGAACAGCAAATCAGGAAAAGGGTCGGACAGCCCACAAAATTCACCTGACAATGATAATAGTATGTATATGTTATTCCATTATGGTTCATTCATATTAGAAATACGTGTGTATTTTTTAAGATGTTGGACTTCTATAATTTCTTATTTTTCGTTTCTTCCATTTCTAATTTTACTTTTCCTTTCAGTTTGCCCAGCAGTAGAACGAGGCTGTCCACAAAGATGTCTAAAATTTGACAAAAATTACTGCGCATACTGTTTCTGTGATAATGACTAGAATAAATGTGAAAAAATATCGGACACATATTGGTCTCTTTTGTTTCTTTTCTGGTATGCTGTGTGTTGTTTGTCTTTGTTCCATATCAACCTTGCTGCTATAGTAATTTCAAATTATAGGCATCTTATTCAAAGTTTAAAAACTGTAATGCCGCATCTTTATTAAGGAAACATATACTTTTATTTGTCAAATACAATATAATCCAAGATATAGACAACTGCATTCATATATATACACCCATACTTCTCTTTTGACACATGCTTCTGTTCTCCAATTACACACATTAACACCAAAATGTCGAAATTGTTTTGCAGGTAATTAATCAGACCTATATCGATTCCCCCCCCCCCAAAAAAAAAAAATACTTGGGAAAGGATGAATTAGTACACATAAACATGCATCTCGAAATTAAGTTTTAAAAGACCTAACAACAAAGCTCCCCCCCCCCCCAGCTTAGAACGAAGGTCTACCATCATTCTAAACTCACGTAGTAAGCTGATCCTTGTGTTCTAATTCCACTGCCGGAATTGAAGACCGATCTTTTGGATCAGAGTATAAACCGAGGTACCTATCAAGAAGACATGAAAAAGATCCCTCACTGCTCAATGGCCACACGTGTTGAGTTAAGGACGATTTTTTGCAGCCATAAGTGGTGTATCAAAATGGATGAAATATTTCAAAGGTACTAAAAATAAAACAAAGAGGTCACTTTTATCTGAGTAATGTCTTGCTTTTTTTCCCTACGTTTTTACTGTATATCGGACAGCCACCTTTATATGCTGGACAGCTGGTGTCCTTATCACTCCTGAGCATCTGTTTCAATATCACGCTCAAGATACCGCTGTGTACTACCTTTCAGTGGCATCTAGAGAAATCAGCCTTTTAGAGGTCCTGGCATTCTTCTACTCACCTATCTGAAGTACCATACATAAAATACCTATAAAGGACTGCCACACAGGTAAAGTATGTGATCACTTTAACATTTATACAGGGCTCATTCGGTAAGATATAATTTTCATTTTGCTTTCCCATGGCGACTGATTATTTTTATTTCTGGTTTCTGTCAGTAAGGAATTTTCTTCTTTGAACATATACAATTAAAGTGACATTTTTGTCCACGCTTATAGGAAAACAAATGTGTCAAGAAGAAACATTTCTATAATCGGAATTTGAAGTTATTTTTATCTTTTTGGGAAACACCAAAGGTGAAATAAAAATAAACTACATAAATTAAGGTTCGAATTACAAATTACTTTGAGTATACACAATAAGAATCTTGATTGTAGCAATATAATTTTAAAAGAAAACAACAGGAAGAAAATCGTGTTGAATTGAATTTAAATTTTGTACTTTTAGACTATTTTTTGATTTATACAATAAAAATTTATTTTCTCCAAAGCAACAACGGTCTGATATAACATTTTGAAGCCAATTAAAAAAAACAACAATATACGCAATGTCGTACTCTTGATACCGAAATTATTAACCATCTTACATGATAAACGAACGTAACAAATTCCCCTGTCATAAAATATCCTTTGTATTATGTGTTATAACATTTGATTTGTAATCTTTTTTGTAGAATACATCTAAGAGAAAAGTACAATATATCGCAATTATAAAGTGTAAATTCTTAAATGGGGAGTTAGACCTGGAAGGAATGTACTGCAAGGGATGAAAATGGCGCATGGAGGGGTCGAGGAAGACCCCCGGAAATGAGGATTAATGTAAGAACAGTTTGCAGACAAAATATTATACTCTTTTACTCTTTCACAACTTTGAAAAATAAATAACTTTTCATAAAGAAAAAAACAAAGCAATTGTGATGATTTATTTTTATGCTACTTGTGCTCGTCCATTGTTAGTCATCATCTTATTTTTAACTTTATTTGATTCTTGTCAAGTGACCTCAAAGATTTTCAACTTGAAATACAGCATCCCTTTTTAAGGGTGGGGGATAACTTTTGTTCAAATGAGATGCCAACCCCTTTTTAAATGAATAAATATTATGTATGAGGATAACTATATTGTGTATTATTTATTTTTTCTTCTTACATGATTGAATAATAGAAAAAAAAACACTACGTCATATTCACCTGCTCTTGTCCTTTCAGGTGAATATACAAGAATTAATTTTCTCTATATGGAACTAAAATAGATTTAGAACTTCTAAATTGATAAAATTAGTAATGAAAACTTATTTCACCTAAATCCGACTTCCAAGCAGATGAGAATGACTTTCAGGGACGTAGTATTGGAGAGGGGGAATGCAGGGGCTGGGTGAATATTTTACTCATATTCGAATGAGTATGGCTAAATCATTGTATTGACTTCCAAAGTAGCAACACTTAATTGTATAATGTGCAATGCTGCTTTCAGAATGCAATCAATGCTCATTATAGTCAAAGGAAAAATGCTGATGTGTTCCAGATTGTTTTCAATATTCAACATCATTTATCCTATAGTCCGAAATATTTGACTCTCCTTCTCCCTTTTACGAACTGGGTATTAGAAGCGCTGGGAAAACTGCCGAACCTTTAATATAACGAAAATTTCTAAATTGCCCCCCCCCCCCCGTATTCTGTATGCTTCAAGGACTCACAAATAACATGTTTTGGTTTATTTAGTACTTATCAGTTACGCAAAAACTGAAATACTAAGCTTGAAATATTTTTTAAGTCCAAACTTCGAGAGGCTATGAGAAAGTTCGTGGACTGATGCGATAAAATTAATGCCATGTAGTCGGTGCTTAAAAATAATAAGGAACATAAAAAAGTTTGAGGATAATTGAAAATATTAGCTTCATTTGATACTTTGATAATTTGCCAAATTATCATTAATTACAAAAGACATCAAAACGTTATCGCCTCTGAGTTTCTTGACGCCCGAAAACGTTATTGCTTCTCAATGTACGTTCCTCTGCCTCATTACATTTTTCTTGATGACAATACCTAGAGTTAAGCAAAGAGTGAAACCCGTCTTGTTTATATGACTTTACAATGTCATGAATAGCTGATTTCAATGGATAATATTGTAAATTGATCTATACTTTGTAAAGAATCATCAATTACGCAGGTAGGTTAAGGCTTCCCGAAGAAATATCACAGTACACTCTGTGCCTTCACATCTCTAAACTACCAAAATATGACGTCATAATGGAAAATGACGTCAAGTCACTGCAAACTTGAGGTGTTATGACGGGGAGAGTATCATGAACTTTACACTTTATTTCAAACTACATGTAAAATGCTCGATAGCTATTGCAAAATTCACGGGTCGTTAAAGGTTTTTTAAGTCTTATATGTCCGATTATTTTAATTATAGAGGGCGGAGCCCTCTCACGGGCCCGAAGGGCCCGTGAGAGCGAAGCTCTCCCTATAGGTAACACGTATAGTATGTAAAATATATCGAATTCTATTGTAAACTAAAATGTATTATTCAATAGAAAAATTACGCAGTACAGTTAAGGTGACAAATGGAAATATCGGCGAATTTTTTATATAGAAAATACATTCTTTACAAGGATGGGCTATTCTTTTTAGGACTTTACTATTACAGTACCTGAAACGTTCTACTTTCCCATTTTTCCGTTCGCTCACCGTTCGTTCACCGTTCGTTCAGCATGCGTTCACCGTTCGCTCACCGTGCGTTCACAGTCTTGCGTTCTGCGTTCACCGTGCGCTCGCGTTCACCTTTCACAAAGCGTTCACCGTTCGCTCTCCGTTCGTTCACTTTGCGTTCACCTTGCGTTCAGCGTTCACTTATCGTTCAGTCTTCAGTGTCATTCGGAACTCCGAAGTGAAAGGACTTATCTTTTTTTGAAGTAAGGATTTACGGGATTTCAAATTTAATAATTCACATATCGTTTTTAAAGGATCATTATTTTATTGGAATAAATTATCTACAATATGTTTTATTATTATTATTATTCTAACTTAGCTGTTAGGTTATTATTTAAATTACTCTGGAAAATAAATGTTGTTATAAGTATGTACCTATGTAGAACGATGCTGAAAAATTAAATTTAAATACGGGCAATATAGGGGTACTTCAAGCACTGCAACATTTTACTGTTATGTTAAATACGACAAGTCGTTAATGGAGAGATAATAATCCATGTCATTTAATTTAGCAACTGCAGGGAAATTAAAAGTATTTATTACTAACACGTTTTTTTCTATTATTATAGAAATACATTATTAGAACTAGTTCTGAGAATTATAAATAGTACTGCGGATATCCAGTTAATTAAATATCTTTGGAACGAATTAAATTAATAGTGTGGTTAAAAAAATATTTATTTAATGTAATATACTACAATTCATATATAAATTCTACTGTTAGAGAGAAAAAATTCCTTTCTTCACAATAACTTTATATGTTTGCCATTCAATATGATTAAGAACCCCCCCCCCCTTTTTCCACTTAGATCGGTCACTTAGTCAGTATTTCCAGTATATTTTAAATTAATATTTAAAAAGAAGTTAACGCGTTTTGTAGCACAAAAATTTCAGTCTCAGAACAAACATGCTTCTAAAAAAGTCATTAAACAATAGTAGTTCAAAGTATACACGCGCTGACGGTGGTATTTTAAATTCGCCAGGGAGTATGTTTCAAATTCGTTCGAAGTGTTTATGCCAAATGTATTTTATTTATTTATTTATTGGAAAAATTGGAATCAGATCTAGAAATGATAAAACATGTAAAACTTCTTGGAAATACTACAGTGTAGCACCTCGCCTTTGGTGTGACGAAACTTTCACACTTGGCTGCACAGAGTCGAATGATTTTGATTGACAGGACAAGCACGTGGACTTCGTGTGAACTTGAAGCAGGAAAATAAAAACCGATTATGACTGTCAAACAAAGTGAATTTGTTGATAAATAAAAAAAAGGTTACTTTCACTGCCTGAGATATTTAGATACAAAATTAAGAGTTTTCGTTTATACAGGTACATGTACATGCATTTGTGAAAAGGGGGGCTAATACATAATCTCTCTCTCTCTCATTTGTCCGTTTAATCAAAACTATAACACGTATTACTTAAATACCAAGTTCTGAAATTTTAATCTATAACAAATAATATGAATGCTTCTTTGTATCACCTTGTCCGAGTATAATCACGGGGAATTGTTTATAGATACATGTAGAAGTCTGCTGAATAAATCATCATTAAAAAAAATGAAAAGGCACATAAATATATTATTGCATTAATTTTTTCTAAATATGAGGGTATACATGCAATACGTCCACAGACTAGCAAAATATTTTTTAATTTTTTTTCTCATTATTTCACACGGAAATGCCTTGACACGGAAATACATGTATAGTTGTTACAACCGTTGTAATTCGTTCTATAAGTCAGTAATGTACTCTTCAAAAATCATTATTTGTAATGGTTTTATATATCAAAGGAGAATAAACATATTTATTTTATAATTAGATTGATTTTATTTTTTAAACTACAGCGTTCGGTAACAATGACAATGTTTTACAGCGATAAAAATCGTGTGATTAAACAGCGGAATTTAAACATCATACATATGTGCAGAAAATATTGTAAGAAACTTAATTAATAGTTTTACTAAATGTGCATCTTTCATCTTTCTCAGGACAATTTTTGAATATTTATTTATTTTCCGCCTGACATTGGAATACAATAGAATAGATACAATGCATGGAAAAGATCAGAGGCATTCCGAATAAATCGTTCATCTTGCGTTCACCGTTCGTTCACCGTTCACTTTGCGCTCGCGTTCGCGCTCCGTTCGCGTTCTGCGTTCGCTCACCGTTCAGCGTTCACCTACCGTTCACCAAGTTGCGTTCAGCGTTCACACATCGTTCACTCACCGTTCGCTCTACGTTCGCTCACCGTTCGCTCTGCGTTCGTTCAGCGTTCGCTCACCGTTCAAGTGGGAAAGTAGAACGTTTCAGGGACTGTATCAGACAAATGTAATGTGGTTGAAAACTACATGTTGGGGACGATTAGATTTCTTACCTAGACTTGTGACGTAATGTGGCAGTCACGTGATTTTAGCAAATATACCTGCAGTATTGAGGTCATCTATAAATTCCAATATTGAAAGGGCATAACCACGTTGAAAATCTAAGTTTAATTTATAATTATTTTCAACACTCTTTGTAGTTTGTGAAAAGTGCTGCGAACCTATTAGATTCTACTATATGACTGCTAAAATTACGTTTGTTAGACCGTATGCTGAATATTTTGCTGGTCAAGTACATTAAATATAGATATAATTAATTCATTTGCAAGATTTCATCAGGTTCGCAGCACTTTTCAAATATCTTCATACCTCTTGAGTTTATGTGTAAAAGCTTGTCATAATTCATTGAGGGTATGCCCTTGCAATATATCGATTTATTACGACCCTTCTATTACCCTTCAATGAATCTGCATACAAATATACGGCAGTATCGCTTGTCTAGGAACTGTACGGGAAGTATATGATTAAAATCATAAAATATACATCGCATCCAAGTTAATGGCCTCTTATATATCTGCAAATATATTTTATTTACTTACAAAATACATTTTTCATTGTATAAAATATAACTTGATCCGCCTCTCACTGCATACAAACTGCGTCAAATTTTGCGATATGACGTCACATTGACAAGTGCATTGCGATCAGTGAATTGTTTATATATTGCTCTGTGGGATTAAACCAACGACAAAAATACATGCAATAGTAAGTATTGATGTATTTTAAAGCTATCCAACAGTTTAAAATAGCAAATCATTTCATTTTGTGGTAATTTGAAGAACATATACATTTGTGTGATGTCATAGTAAGCATTTCCCGTAAAAATTAGGCCCCGCCTCCTTACTGCAGCCTTAACTGTGCTGCGTATAGTGTGTCACAAAAAAATCTTATATTTCTAGTATGTGTATTGAAAATAATCCTAAAGACATTCGTAATTAATAAATTTTATTTACAAATAAATTAGGGTTGTTTCTTTTCCGTAAAGTCTGGTGAAACGGCCACAGAAAGATCCGCCCCTCCATACGCAGTCTAGACAGTGACGTCACTGGAATTCGTTAAACTAAGTTTTTTTGTTTCACCAAAATATAGTAAAGTTTACTAAAAGGTGAATAAATCTGTTTTTAAAAAGAGAGTACGCATATGAAATATCAATTATTACAAGTTGTTAAAAATGCAACAGTTTCCGCTGATTCATCAACGAATGACGTCACATGCCAGGTCTATGACGATCGAGATCAAGTTATAGTTGAAAACGAAAGTAACAAGGATGTGTACCATAAGGGTGTTTTTGATTATTAGAATTGATAAAACTTCATTAACGCAGGATTGGAATTAAAATTTCGATTCTCCAGCATCTCGTTAATGCGGGAATTTGTCGCGAGATTCAAGATGGAAAAGACTATGGACGCCATATTGGCGACAAGGTTCTCAGTTCCATAGGTATTGTAATAAAATTATAGTTTACAATAGAATTCAATATATTTTACATACATACGTGTTACCTATAGGGAGAGCTTCGCTCTCACGGGCCCTTCGGGCCCGTGAGAGGGCTCTGCCCTCTATAATTTTATTACAATACCTATGGAACTGAGAACCTTGTCGCCAATATGGCGTCCATAGTCTTTTCCATCTTGAATCTCGCGACAAATTCACGCACAAACGAGATGCTGGAGAATCGTAGTTTTAATTTCAATCCTGCGTTAATGAAATTTTATCAATTCTTATAATCAAAATCACCCTTATAGTACACATCCTTGTTACTTTCGTTTTCAACTAACTTGCACTAAATCGTCATAGACCTGACATGTGACGTCATTCATTGACTGCAGCGGAAACTGTTGAATTTTTAACAACTATGATATTTCATTTGCGTAACCTCTTTTTAAAAACAGATTTATTCACCTTTTAATAAACCTTATTATATTTTGGTGAAACAAAAACTCAGTTTAACGAATTCCGGTGACGTCACTGTCTAGACTGCGTACTACGCACTATGGAGGGGCGGATCTTTCTGTGGTCCCTTTCACCAGACTTTAGGGGAAAGAAACAACTCTAATTTATTTGTTAATAAATGTCTTCAGGATTATTTTCAATACACAAACTAGAAATATAAGATTTTTTTTTGTGACATACATGTAGTATAATACTACATTTTAAAAAAATGTTTTAGTGGTAAAATAATGCATGAAAAGCTTTACTGAATTCTGGTATGAACTCAAGAAGAGGGGGAAGGGTTTGCATTTTATTTTTTTTTCAATTTTATTTTTATTTATTTATTTTTATTATTTATTATTTAATTTATTTATTTATTTATTTATTCATTCATTCTTGTCTTTGTTAGTTCCTATATACATTTGCAGGTGGAGGTCTGTGTCTCATTTTTGTTGTTGTGATTTTTTTTCTCAAAAGATTTATCATTTTTTAAGTGTCAAATTTCAGTTTCGTGAAGCTCGCAATCAAAAGAGAAATCTTTGGACATGTCTGAAGCTCAAACTACCACATCAAACACGTTCCATCTATACATGTGGATACGCTTCAACGGATTAAATAAAATTTCTAATTTTTATTTTAAAAAGTACTTTAAAAAATATAGAACAGAAAATTTATTCAGCCAGTTGGAACCTATGGTGGATTATGATAGTGTATTAAGTCCAAAATCATATGAGAAAAACTAAGTTCAACAATACACGAGGGAGTGCAAAACACATGACATGTATATTAATAAAGTTTAATGTTCTCTTGGCTTAAACAACAGAATCTTCATTTGACATTACCCATGGTAATCCATGTAGAGAGTTCAATGTTGTTAAGTAGTACTAAAAAATCTTTTTCTAAAGCTACCACATATGATCCTTTTTATTAATTATGTGGTGGATAGGGATGTCACAAAACATCAATTACTGATGCAGAGAGGGGGGGGGGGGGGGGGTTCGGTACATCGCTAAATATTCTATTTGATACTTCCCAGAAATGTACCCTATTATTCACAAGTTTTCGTTTTAAAATTCTAATAGTTTTCGCATTAACAATTTAATATCTGGAAAAAAACTTTTATTGAGTTAAATTCGTTTTTCCAAATATTAAAAAGAAAAGATTTTTATGTTGCTTTTATGTTAGTTTTAGGAAGCACTAAAGACTATTCGAATCAGATTGGTTTTTGAAAAATGCAGAAACATTAAATTTACTCTACATTTTTTCCATTAAAATTAAGAAAATAATTCGTAGAAATTTTGCGATGCTGATACTTTAGCCCTCACGATACACAGCCCTAGAGTTGGTCAGATGATCAGTTTCCAAGTGTCCTGATAACCCAGGAGTTAGATCATCTTTCTGTAGTTTGGGTCCCAAGTTCGACTTCCGATGTAGTCCCTGACAATTGTCCTTATTTGTATTTGATGTCATGACCATGCATTGGAAGTAAAAGATGAGAATTAAATGACATGATGTTTCTGGATTGGGGTTTTTAAATTAAGTCGTGAAAGATAAAGAAATGATGCTCATGCAAGTTCATGTAATAATTGTTGGACAGACACATAGATGAAAGAGTTAACTTTTAAGAGTTCTTGGGCCTTGGTAGGTTGAATCCTTGACTGGTCCAGTGCATGCTCTTTCTCCATTATGCTATTTGATTTTGAGTGCTCTGGCTAGGCATGATGAAATATCTTAGTAAAAGTTTTCCAGACTTATAAAACCAAAAACCCTTGGATTTCTTTATTTGAAATGAAAAATATTTGAGGAAAGAGAACTTATAGTTTTTTTTAAAAAGGACTGAGGTCTTTGTTATGATTTTCTCACACTAATTACAACTTGATTTTAAAATGATTTATCATTAAACAATAAAATGTAGAAAGTTCACTTGATGGCTCCGCCCTCACCAACGGTCGCACCGTCTAACATATTACACCACTTCACATTCACTTCGATTTTTCGACTTTTTTATTATAATCCTATGAAGCAGAATTTATTCAAAAAAACTTATACATGAGAAGAAGAAGAAACTTGTTGTGGCCCTTAATTCGACATTTACATATATCGACGACGTAATATCAATTAACAATAATTAATTCCATTCGTATGTCGACTCAATATATCCCAGTGAATTCGAAATAAAAGATACCACAAAGTCTGACACATTGAATACAAAAATAAGTCTAATAGCGGGGCGCAATTAGTACCCACGAGAATTCCGACAGATTGTCGCAAGACCTGATCTCCAAAGCTACATACTATAGTAAATCAAAAAGTCAAGCATCTTTTCAATATCAACTTCAGAGTGCTTGCGTGTACAATCAGAATATCTTTTAGCAAAATAATTTTGCAAATGATCAGTGACAAGGTAAGTAAATTTACGAGTTCCATTTTTATTGACAAAGTAGGTTCCTATCATGTCAAAGAGCTTGGATTTTATTTTATTGTGTTGAATTGGTTGCATAAAGTGCTGAAAAGTCGTGCGTTTTGATGATATTGATTTTAGTAAAATTTTTGATTTTAAATTTTCTAAAAGTCACTTGGAGTTTTTAAGTAAAAAAGATGACTTCAGCTTTTTCGTCAACTTTCCTTATTTATTTAGTAATATCCCGGTTTTACCTAGCTGCATACGGTATTTCAATCTCCCAACTTATTCGATACTCAAGAGCATGCTCCGAGTACGATCAATTCTTAAACGTGGCAGGCTACGGAATGTTCCGTCTGCCTGATCAATACATAGGGCTCACGGCGGGTGTGACTATTTAACAGGGAATGCTAACTCCTCCAAAGCACCTGATCCCATCTCTGAAATTTCCAGTGCTCCATGTTTTATACCCCCTTCACAGATTTGTATTGTTTCTTTTGGAGATCGATCACTGTTCGTTATCTTCACCTTTTTCATTTAGCTGATGATTTCTACAGAACTCCTTTGCATTAATAGGTAGATGATTGAGCAACTGTTCATTTCCTTTTTAACGAGGCAAATTCTGTCGGTACATCTAATTGGAATCGTCTCTCGTGTTGTAGTTTTACAGTAGGTTTGAATTGGACAATCGAATTTTAAAATTCGCATCAATTCAATAATCAGAAATGCTTTTTTTTCTCTACAACTTTAATTGGTCCTTTCCATTGCATCAAGAGTTTATCACCAGCCGTGAATAATCTGTTCTTTGTCTTTCTGTCCTAATTGCTCTTGTATCTTGATTTCTGAAGTTATTTTTTCAAAAGTTCACATGCGCTTGATGTCAATCCTTCGGATTCAAGCAGCACTATACATTCATTGACTGGGTTCGAGGGCAAGATGCGTTTTGTCGGACACGGCCTCGGGCAAACAGTTTGGTTCGAGGGGTCGGCAGAGAACACAGTCAATAAATGTTTTGTTATACCTTTTATGTACTTTTTTATTTATTTTTTTTTTTTGACATACATGTATGTCGAACCAAGGAATGCAAATGAGATTTAGCTGACCCCGCCCATTATATGACGTAAGCTGCCCAACATCTCATCGACAGGTCCAATATCTCACCCCGCGGTCAAACATCGATTTTTTTATGCCCGCTCCGTAAAACATTGGAAATGTTAGACTTATATTAGTATTGATTTATATAGGAACACATTTTTAAAGGTATAACAATGGTAAGTGCTTTTTGACAGTTGCACGTTTTGGTCCATAGCTCTTTTAATAAAGTCGCTGGATCCGTATCTGTTCTATACCAAACAAAATCCTTGTTGTGAAAATGTAACATGATTTTTTTTTGTCGAATAGTCTCATTTTACATGACGAGCTTAATCTCATTTAACACTAAGTTTAACCATCTGTGTCCTTTTCCTCTGAAGCATAAGTATTCCTAAAAGGAAAGTCAGGAAATTCAAAACATTTGTTTATAATTAATGTCATTTTGAAAAATTTAACATTTACGCCTTAAGTTTGACGCAGCGCCAGGCACGAGAATTGAATCAGTGATCTCCCAATCACGAAGTTACCTACCCCGACCGGTCTTTGATACTCTGAAGCTCTATTACGGAGCATTACTCTAGAACTTTTACATGTATTTAGAATTTGAGCTTTAATATCTCTAAAATTCTAAATCAATTACGGCGATTTTTGAAATTATACTTGAATATGCAAATAATCATATAAAATATGTGATCAAAATTAATAGAAATTATAAAATCAAGAAAATCAAGAAAATTTCATTTGGAAAATACAACAATTTGAATTTCATAGTGAAAATACCCTGATTTTAAACTATGGAGAGATATTTTAGTTGCTATGGCTAAAACTTTGATACTTTGATTTACTATATCTACTATAATAGATACTTTGATTAACTATCGTAAACTTTCTTTGAATGTATTACTCTAAAGTTTATTAGCGTATTTTTGTAATGGTTACTTTTTAGTATGAAGGCACTTATCTCTAAGAACCACGGGTATAGTCATAAAATTCAAAGAAAGAACAAAAATATGAAAATGAAATTTCCAACAACTATACACATAAGTTTTAAGGCTACTGGCCAGAGATTGACACTTGAGCCAAAATGATTTTATAGCTCAAAATATACGAAGAGCTTACATAATCAAAGACATATCTCGTATTTCAAGTTAAAATGTACTTCCTTAAGTCTAGGCAAGCCTGAGTAATTAAATCTCAAACGAAAGTTTCATAAACAAGTAGGGCACTTGAATGTGAGTTGTAAAAAATCTATTAAATATTTTTTTTTCTTCCAAATTCTCTTTGCAGAATTTATTTTACTTACATTTTGGCCAGTCCACCGAGTGACCACTGAGTGCTGTATATCATACTAGACAGCTGGTGTGTTTATCAACAGGCAGTATCAGTAGGTAGGGGGCATCGCGTACCAGATACCGCCATTTTACTGCCATAAGACCTGACCCTTGTGGATGAGAATCATCACTTGATAGATATCGCCAGCCCTCTACCATGTCCCTCAGGAGTCTTCCATTGGTAACTCTAGTGGTTACTTTATTCCTTATACAGGCCACGGAAGGTAAGACAAGGGTTGTTCTATTATCCCTGGGTTGCTGATCTATTTGACACTTTGTTAAGGAGGCTGGGGGGTCAACAAATTAACCATCAGATAAAACTTAATTTTTTAGATATGATATTATAAGCTGTCAACTATCATTTGGCAAACAAAAATTTCATACATTTTAGTTTTAAAATTTGATCATTTTTATATATTTTTATATGGAGCTCTTCTTCTAAAGGAGATCAATATAGTCTGAAAATGGCCACAATCAACCAGCGAAGATGCAACTATTTTAATGATAAATTGCTTTTTTAACTCAAACTTTCGAATTCAGTACAGTAAGAAAGAATTATATAGCATAAAGAAAAAGCATTAAAATCCTTTGTCCTGCGTTTTAGTTTTTGGTGAGTAGGGGTAGGGAGTGGGGGGAGGGAAGATTGGGCTGCGGAGACACTTTTGGGGAGGTTATGACAATATTAGAAATTTAATTACGTCCAATGGTATATCTTACAATCTATTAAATTTTCTTGTCCAGTATCGTCATTTTCAACAAGGTGTTAAGACGATTTGAGTAAATTTTAGCATTTTAATCATAAATAACGTCCATGGGCCATAAAGCTCACCAGTATTATTTTCCTTCCTGTGTTTTTAGCTATTTGTGTGTATGTTTTTGTTGATGATATCGCAGTTCCTGAAATTTTAAACTGATGACCAGGGATATTGTACGAGAAGAGGGCGACATTTTGTGTATCAAAAACAAACATTATGTATATTTTTAGTTGTTTCTTCAAAAATGTCAAATAAAATCCTATGGATCGGTTAGAATGTGACTTTTTTGTACCATTTGTTTTTCAACCTTTCAATTAATTTCAACAAATTTCTTATCAGAAAAGATTAAAAAGGGGCACCTGATTCCTCTGATTCCCTTTGAGGTCCGTGTACGTCCTTCCGATTTGTATAGTTTCAAGGGAGCTTGGAGCTTCTATTCGTTGTCATCATTACCAATCAAAGAAAAAAACATTACAATAGAGATTATTTGACACAGATTGCTAGTTATACGCTGTCAAATAACTTACATTGCTCTCCGTTTCTACTGAGTGGTGTTAAAAATCAAATGAATGAAGATAATTTTAGGAACAATCTTTTATTAAACAAAAGCCCAAAAGTATAATGAAATATTAGCAAATAATACCTATCACCTGGGTCGTATTTTGGCTGACATGTTTCATACTAATTGTAAGGCCTTTGTTTTTATACCTAACTTTATTAAGGAATGGTTGGTCTACATGATCAATATTAGGGCTCACGACCGTTATAACCAGTCAACAGGGGATGTTTACTCCTTCTAGGCAGTCTGTACCGTTCTTGGCTTACAAAGTCATTTTCCGTATTGCAAGTTATATCCCAACTAGGTTTTCTTGACATCGGGTTGTACCTTTGTCTGTTTCGTAAACTTCATGTTGTATTTTAAAGCGCACGTAGTCAATTTTTTTAACTAAAGGTCATATTTAGTATACATAGCTTGTGTCAATGAATTATTTTGATATAGATATAAATCACTCTAGTTAAGTAAGTATACATGTCTTTTCTTTTTTTATTTTAAATTTAAATGGTCTGCACTTTTTATTTCTGAATGTATCCTAAGTTTGCTTAATCTAATTTCTTTTCTTAACTTACATAATCTGTTTTTTTTTTTTACTCGATGCTATATCGTTTTTTGATAAGTCTGTTTTTCTGAATGAGCTTTATATGTTTTTTTATAATTACTTACGATTATATAAGTGTGTGTGTGTGTTTTCTTACGCTTTGTTGTAGAGATGACAAAATTTATAACATAGATACTGATCTTTCATTTCAAATTTCAATTTAACTTTCTTAAGGTTTCATTTGTATATCCTATTTATTTTGTCTCTTTTCTCGATTCCGCATTATATATATGACTCCCTTTATCTCATCTATCCGTTTCATAGCAAACAAATTACATTCAAAGTTTACCTTGTTTGTTTCTTTGACCCCAGAATAGTTTTCAAGTTAATGTTGCCTATTTACTGGATTCCATGTTAAATCGTAAGTAGGCACCCTTTTTTCTGGACTCAAGCTTTTACTTCATTTAGACGTTGTTATTGTTTATATTATAGATTTCTTTGATTCATCAGTGTTAACGTTAACTGTTTTATACTCTGGAGTATGCTCTGAGTACAATCAATTTTAAGACAGAGACACGCTACTGAAAGATAAGTTGATGTTACAGGGATGTCAACAACCTCGTTTTAGGTCAACATTACGTTAATTCCATGGTCGTTATAATGACATTGTAAGCAAATATAACCTATTAATGGGTCGTACTTACATATTTCATATCAATTGTTAGACCTTCGTTTTTAAACTGAATTTGACTACTTTGAATGTTTCGTCTACCTGATCAATAAAAAAGACTTACGTGGACGTTACAGGTCAACAGGGGATGCTTACTCCTCCTTGGCACCTAATCTAGTGCTTGAATTTCCAGGGGTCCATATTTTATGCCCTATTTACAGATTTGTATTGTTAATAGATTTTATTTCAGATCGATCTCTGTTCGTTATCTTTACCTTTTGCTTATTAAAGGTTCCTTTGATTGCAGGTTTTACTTTGTCTAGACAAGGCGGATGTGCTCCTGTCAGTGTGAACTGCCCTAACGTCAAATACGACTTCTCCTCGGGATGTTTTGTTTGTACCGGTAAGAACAAGTTCTGATGATTGTTAAATACGACTTCTCCTCGGGATGCTTTGTTTGTACCGGTAAGACTGATTGCTTGTATGCTGTTTTACCTGCCATTATCATTTTTTTTCGCTCGTGTAGAAATGTAAAAAAAATAGTTTTGCAAAACTGTCATTATTTTAAACCTCTGTAAAATGAAAATATTCCTAAAAAGAAAACGGAGTACGTTAGAGAAGCTTTTTACTTCCCATCTTTATACTACCTCTTTTATTATAAAATTTTAAAGATTATTCAAACAGTAAATACAAATTATTTAAAAAGAAAGAAAGAAAAGAGACATTGTTATAACAATGTTTATATCGTGTTGGCATTATGGACACTACCCTGACAAAAACTGAATTTCGAAGGTTTATATCTTATAATCAATTCTTCTCATGGAATTCTATCATGAGCTTGAATTTATATATTGAACTATTTTACGGTTATTAATGCATTACATTTCACTATAAACAAAGTTTATTTATTTATTTATTTTACAATAAACATTCTAATCCTAAAGGTGGCGAAACCAATCAACAACAGCCTTCTGCAGCACCTGTCCCGCAGTATCTCAACCCAGTTAAGGAAAGTAAGATCTCACAATAACTCATGTAAAAAATAAATAAAGCATCTCACATAATAATGTATCTACAAAAGTAAAATAACACAGCTCCTCACATAAAATTGTATCTAACTCCGTAAAGTAGGACAATATCTCAGGTAAATCTACACAAGTAAAGTGAATCTCACATTAATATGTATCTCACATAGTAAGTTCTTACAAGATCTCAAGTAAAAGTAAAGTGGCACCGTATCTCACAAAATTATGTAATAAATTTACTAAAATAAGACATCTGAGATAATAATTCATATAACCCAGTAAATCGAGATCTACACAACCTCTCGCAAAAATCAAATAACATGGAGGGAAAATTTAAAACATCATGTCATTGTGTTACATTATATTTTTTAAATGTATATGCAATTCTAGGGGATATAGACAACAGAATAGGATAATTCATCTTTAAAAAATGTATGCATGCAAGGGCAATACATGGCAATTTACTTGAGTGTTAAAATAACAAATCATGAAATCAAGTCCCCTACATATTTATCATCATTGAATTGCCTTACTCACAATTTGTTGTAGTTTGTTAATTTCTTAAATCATAATGTTATTTTTTTTAAATTTGCATGTCTTTTATAAGAATATTTTTCAACATTATGATAGTCTTGAAAAAAAAATAGTTACAATTTATTTTTTAAAAAAAATACCCAGATTGCAAGGACAAAGGCCTTATGCTTCAACTCATGCTGAAGATTGATAACGATGGATGTTCTAACTGTGGATGTCCTAACTGTGGACACAGAGAACCAATGCCTATCAACAACGGATGGAATCCCATGGCTCATACAAATACATCCCCATCTTCTACAACGACCACTCCCCCAGCAACGACAAAGACGAACCCTCCTGAAACTACGACAGAGAATATTCCATGCCCCTGCAAAGACCCAGCTCATCATACAACAAGTTCTCATTCTACCACCAGTACAACTGCTTCGACTCCAGAAACCACTCCTATACCAACTACTACCACCTCTCAAACAACAACTACAGAGAAAACTACTTCAAAGACGCATCCTACTACAACATTGTCTTCCTCTACAATAACTACTCCTACTTCAACGATTTCAACGATTACTACTACAACGTCCAAAGCAACTTCAATGAAGCTAACTTCTACTTCGAAAAAGCCAACTTCTACTGTAAAAACTGTACCAACTAAAAGACTACATCGATCTTCAACGACGACAACCACCTCAACAAAGCCTACAACCTCTACAACCACTTCAACAAAGCCTATAACCTCTACAACCACCTCAACAAAGCCTACAACCTCTACAAAAACTCTACCTACTCACACTGCAGCAACTTCTCCAATTAAAAAGAGTACAACATCTAAAATACCTGTTTCATCCACCGCAGCTTCTACCTCAACTAAAAACTCAGCAACCTCGGCTTCTTCACAAGAGAGCAGCTCCTCTCATAACCACTCGAACAACAGCAATTCCAAACATGACAACGTCTCAAACAACAATTTAAATCAGAGTAACAACTTTACCAATAGCTCTTCTCATAGCAACACCTTCTCAAGCAGCAGTTCTTCTAGCAGTAGCTCTTCTAGCAGCAGTTCCTCTTCTAGCAGTAGCTTCTCTAGCAGCAGTTTTTCAAGCAACAGCGGCACCCAAAATAAGAACCAAACGCACGGCGGCCACCATCACAATAACCACCATCACAATAGCAAGCATCCAAACAATGGCACAAATTCTCACAGCAACACTTTCTCTAACAGTAGCTCATCCCAAAGCAGCTCGTCCAGCAGCAGCAGCAGCTTCTCGCAAAATAGCAACAATTCTAACAGCAGCCATCCTCTCAGCAACCACAATTCTCAAAACAACACTTCACACAGCAATCATCCTAACAACTTCTCTAACAGCAGTTCTTCCCAAAGCAACCATTACTCCCAAACAAACAGTTATTCATCAAATAACGGTTTTTCCCAGAATAACTTCTCAAACAGTAGCTCATCCCACAACAACCACGCCCAAAATAGCAGTTCCAACACAAACAATAGCAACTCGAATAACAGCTCCTCTAAAAATAACAACTTCTCCGGACACAATAATTCTTCAAATGGCACGAACACTTCCAACAAAAACTCATCAAGCACCATGAACACTTCTAAAAACTCCTCGAACAACACTAACACCTCCAGCAATAACTCCTCAAATAATATGAACACTTCCAAAAATAATTCTTCAAACAACATGAATAGCTCAAAGAACAACAACAACGCCAACACCATAAACAATTCTAACAATAACTCTTCTCACACCATGAGCACCTCAAGCAAAACCTCCTCAAGTAACATTAACAATTCCAAAAATAACTCAAGTAATACCAACACTTCCAGCAAGAATTCTTCAAATAACATGAACAATTCCAAGAATAATTCATCAAATAATATGAATACTACAAAGAATAACTCTTCTAACACCACAAGCACTTCCAGCAACAGTAACCAATCCAGCAGTTCTAACAACTCCAACATTAGTCAATCCCAAAAGAACAACTCTTCTAACAACAGTTTCCTAAAAACAACTACCCTTAAAACAACGACTACTACGTCGACAACGACTACTCCAACTACAACGACAACTCCCACAACAACAACTCCAACTACAACGACTACTCCTTCAACAACAACTCCAACTCCAACGACTACACCAACGACAACGACTACTCCCACGACAACAACTACTCCCACAACAACAACTACTCCCACAACAACAACAACTCCAACTACAACGACTACTCCCTCAACAACAACTACACCGACTACAACGACTACTCCCTCAACAACAACAACTCCCTCAACAACAACTACACCGACTACAACGACTACTCCCACGACAACAACAACTCCAACAACAACCACTACTCCCTCTACAACTACAACACCAACGACTACACTTAAGATAACTATGCCACCAGCATTAACAACTACACAGAAAATAACTGTACCACCCTCCCTGAAAACAACAACACTCGAGTCAACAACAACAACAATGCCAACAACCACAGGTAGGTCTAGACAGATAAAATTCTATATGATAAAAACCAAACAGTAAAAAGAACAATCGCAACAGTAAGATTATACTAGGTAGCAATATTAGGAAAGTAAGCGCTTTGAACATCGAAATCCATGTACAAAAAAACAAAACCCACGAAAATCTTCCATACCAAAATATATGTAATTTGTCTAGTGAAAACACACACACAAAATACAGCACAAAATCACTAAGGAACAAAACACGACGTATACAGTATCAACGCAAAAAGAAAAAAAACACTGTCCCAAATCACTGGCTAAGAATAAACAACATGTATAATCCTAAACAAAACTAATACATCACCAAATCACTTGGAAACAGTACACAACTGTTTACAACAAAAATTAATGCAGCACCAAATCAAAGAGGAATAAAACACAACGTATACAGTATCAACGCAACAAAAATAATTGTCACAAAATCACAACTATTTTCACAACTGCAACATCATACAGCAACATTACAAAGCAACACATTGATCAATCACAATCACAAAACACAGCACAACACTTAAGGTAAACGGTAGAATCAATAAAAAACTGCTGGTAAATAATTGCTGTATTACAACACGTCACTACAAGTTACTAACTACAGCAGCAAAACACAACAAACTGTAACACTAGAGATATATAATAACTGTAAAATACAACAAACTGTAACAATAGAGATAAATAATAACTGTAAAATACAACAAACTGTAACAATAGAGATATATAATAACTGTAAAATACAACAAACTGTAACAATAGAGATATATAATAACTGTAAAACATAACAAACTGTAACAATAGAGATATATAATCACTATAAAATACAACAAACTGTAACAATAGAGATATATAATAACTGTAAAATACAACAAACTGTAACAATAGAGATATATAATAACTGTAAAACATAACAAACTGTAACAATAGAGATATATAATAACTATTAAATACAACACATATTGTAAATAATCACACCAACCAAACATGTCATCATATGTTTACGTAATATTTCTTTCATGGAATTACCTCTCAGAAAGATTTCATCAGGATCATCTCACTGTATACTGTATTGCTATTATTTTTCTTTCTAGGTTGCCCGCCTTTCCCAAGCAACTGTCCGGTAGCGTGTGGAAGCTTTGACATGATGACTTTTTGTCCTATCTGTGACTACAGCCTGTGTGGTAGTAAGTAAATTTTAAAGTCCTTACATTTTGTCTTATCTGGGCTCACACTGATAGACATACAGAGGGAGAAACTTTTAATCCCTTCCGGTTTGGCCGTTAGATGGCAAACAATCAGTGCAGTGTAATTCTTTGATTCAGTAACGCTTCTTCCTACTTTAAAAGTTGAAGACAGTATCGGTTGTCCTAAACTCTTGGTTGTTTGTTTTCAGTGACACCGCCTCCTTCCGGTTGAGCAGCCATGTCCCGTGCTACATCCAACCATAAGGATTACAATGATACACTTATAGCTGTGACCAGTTTGATTGTACTAAGAAATAAATATTTGAAGAAAGATTCTGTTGAAATTTTTTAGGTACAAAAACATATATCCTAATACAAATGAATACGTAAGGATTGAATATAATTTGAAAAAAAACATTCTGAGCGTATAACTTAAGAACCAAGAGTCCGTTTCAGGTATATGTAGTTAAAGTTAAGCTCTCTAGTTCAAGAGGTCATAATTTCATCGAAAATCAAAGAAACGGAATGCTATGCAAAATCAATCCGAAACCTTTCAAATTAATCCAGTTCAATACCTGCATTGATATTGAATTATATTCCGGAAAATTAAGTGGTACAGACTGACTGACAGGGGTACAAACAGAAAGACGAAGAAAGAGGAATCTAAAGTGACCTACTGTTTAATCGGCGTGGGAGTTATAAAAGCTATCAATTTACGTATACAACCTTCCAACACGATACCAACACCGCAAAACAATACAGTTACAATAATTTCTTTATCAACGGTACTACCACCACAAGCCTACACAGGTACCATCAGCTCCTTGTTCACGGTACTAACACCACAAATTTATACATGTGTCATCATCTCCTTATCCAGGGTAATACCATCGCAAACCTACACAGGTACCAACATTTCCTTATCGTTTGTACCACCACCGCAAACTTTACATGTACAATCATCTCCTTTTCCACGGTACTACCACCGAAAACCTACACATGTACAAACAGCTTTTAATTGCTTCATACTATCAGCCAAATTCTACAACGTGTAATTTTCTAATGGTCACTTCAGAACCCCCCCCCCCCCCCCCCGCCAAAAAAAAAGAAAATAGGATCGTCCCGTCACTAGTTATAAGACTCAGAACAATAAGCCAGAAAGTCGGTTAAACAATTGATTATTTAAGAGCTTATAGTATAAAATCGTCTTTTGCAATGTGTAGTGCTAATACATATTCGTAATCAGTTCGTTATCTCCATATTTAACTATGATTTATGATCAAGAAAATATTTTCTCGGATTATAGTTAGACTAATCCACTGCTATACACTGACGTCATACATTGCATCTATTTTCATACTTTACCGGTTATTTTTTTCTTTATGCCTGCTTAGTTTCAGTTCCATTAGGTTTTGATTTAAAGAGACACACATTTGGTATCTGATAGGATTAGAAATATAGCATAGTCAGTCGCATGTGTACCATCTTTAAAATTGACCCTGTTTTACTATGGATCCTAAGATAAGAAATCGTTGAAAATATTTATGTTTCGAATTACTTCCATTATAGCATTGATTGTTTCCTATACAGTCGGGATAAGGGCGTCAATTTATTCATCTGAGGAGGAAAGTAATCGAGGAGAACGGATTTTGTTAAATGACCCGTCACTGTTTGACCAGCGACTTCAACAGATAGACAACAAAATCCAAAGTATGACGTCAGAAATTCAGAGCATGACGTCAGAACTCCATCAGACCACGCAAAACCTTCAAGATGTAACTATCAAACTTCAACAAGCAGAGGCGTCCATTAGTAAACTGATGCATTCCAGTGCAGGTGAGTACATTTATAGACTATTGATATTTAGGCAAAGAATTTTGACGCATAACATTTTGCTTTGTAAAGATTCTAAGACTACTGATACAGAAACGTTGTCTTTAATGCATCTTATTTAAAAGATGTTACGACTTCTGATACATAGGCAAACAAATGAACATATAAAGAAAACGGAAGACTTTGAACATGTGTATTTATTAAGATCATTTTACAGCGTTATTAGACAGATCATATGTAAAAATAAACACATTCAAGTTATAACGTCGATGTTTCCAATATAAATGTATAAAATATCTCAAGATTTTGTATTAAGAACTTGATTGATAAAGGTGCACTTTTGTTGCAGGAAACAATTTTAAATAAATTACATTCATAGTCAATTTTGTTATTAATTATTTTATCTATGTTATTGATTGGATAAGATTGAAATTGTAAATCTTGGGAGAATTGATGAAAGTTTTGTCCCTTAACTATGAGTATTCAAAATATTTATAGTCCTCTACCGACCAACAGGTTAAAAATGTCCCTTTTAAAAACTTTTCAGCATTCCGGAAAATAGATTTGGAAAATTCAACATTGATGATGAAATTTTCTTGAAAAAAAAAAATTAATTCAAACAAATCAAACTTTTTTATCCTAAAGTGGGAGAGGGCAAACTATCATTAATTTGAAAATGACTTTTATGTCCCTCACTTGATTCGATACGCAAGAGCATGCTCTACGTACGAACAATTTCTAAAACGAGGCAAGCTATTGACAAACAAGTTGATGAAACAAGGACATCAACAGCCTCGTTTGAAGTCATCATTTCGCAAGTTTTAAGGTGGATACAATGACCTTGTCAGAACATACAAGTTATCATTGATTCAAATGCCGACTGACGTTTTTCAAACAAATCATCAGGCCATTATTTATACACTAAGTTGTCTACGGATTTTTCCGATTTGTTTTCCGATCATGACCAAAAATGCAGGGCGGGTGTGACCGGTAGGCAGGGGATGCTCACTCCTCCATTGCACTTGATCCCACCTCTAAATTTTGAGGTCTATGTTTGCTCTGCTTTAAATTTATATTGTTTCGTTGGACTTTCGAGATTGAATACTGTTCATTATCTTCATATTTCATTTCATGAATTATTTTTTACTTTCAAATTATTGGAGAAACACTCGACATATTGCCTTGTAATCATTAACTTTATGTGGATACATGGTTACAGTAACGTTTTTATCTCTCAACATTTACATGATAAAAGTAATTTTAAGAGAGGTTAAGGTGACTCCAGTGATCGTTGTAGCTTTTGAGGATTTTTTGAACTGCCACCACAATGACTTGTGTAGATGTGGTGATTTTTATTACATCTGTCAAATATGATATTTGATAGGAAATAGCTTGTACTTGTCTCTTTTCAGGAAAATCTACTTATGTGAGGTGGGGAAAACATGGATGTGGTGACAATGCAACCTTAATATATACTGGTGAGACCAAAGCTCAAAGCTCTAAGTGAGTGAAAAAAAATGGCTTTTTAATAAGAATTAGTTAAAAGTGAGTAGTATAATAATTTCAAAAACAACTTGATAAAATCTTAAAGAGGAAATTATTACATCAGGGTGTGTTTTTTTTCTTGCGCAGGTCAGATAGGTGGTTCCGCCTATTCCCAAACTGGGGGCGCTGCAAACCCACTATGTATGTTGCACGATGATCTCTGGGGATCTAAAAAACCAGAAAACTACATGGCTGAAATTCGAGGTGCAGAGTACCAGGATGTCTTTTGGGGAAAACAGAAGTTTAGACAAGGACGTGCCATGCGCCGTGTGCTCGCCTATAGATGGCGCTAGTTTGTTAATGATCCCCGGAAGAAATAGATGCCTGCCTGGTTGGACAGAACAGTATCATGGGTATTTATCAGCAAACGCAAATACGCATCCGCATACTACAGCCTATATATGTGTCGACGAAAATGTAGAGTTTATGGATGGAGGTGCAGAAAATGACGAACACAGTTTCCTGATGTATGGTGTGCGCGCGCATTGCGGAAGTCTGAAATGTCCACCGTATGAAAACGGGAAACCCATAACCTGTGTTGTTTGTTCAAAGTAAATCTATTTAATAAAACAATTATGTAACATTGTGAGCGTCAGTTCCTAATAAAAATAACAATTAAAAAAAAATAATGATAACTTTGAAGTCGAAATTCTGTAACGATTTAAACTCAACACGTAATACAACTCTTCACATAATTTACTATGTTATTGATTGCTGAGTATTAACTTATTTGCAGTTGGATGCTTCCCTATGGAACGCCATAGCTGCCTTATGTGGTTTTTCATGAGAAGATGGTGCTTTATTATGTTATGCTGTGGTTATTTCATGTGAAGATGGTGCTTTATTATGTTATGCTGTGGTTATTTCATGTGAAGGTGGTGCTTTGTTATGTTATGCTGTGGTTTTTTCATGTGAAGGTGGTTTTTCATGTGAAGGTGGTCTTTCATGTGATGGTGGTTTTTCATATGAAGGTGGTTTTTCATATGAAGGTGGTTTTTTTTATGTGAAGGTAGTTTTTCATGTGAAGGCGGTTTTTCATGTGATGGTGGTTTTTCACGTGAAGGTGGTTTTTCATGTGATGGTGTTTTTTTTTTATGTGAAGGTGTTTTTTTTTATATTTAATGTGATGGTGGTCACTCGGAGCTCTTAATACTTTTAAAGACTGAGTTTAACACTGAGTTTAACTGCTATTATCTTGTTATATTATTTTAAAAGTGAAACAAATAGTCAATATAATTTAAATCATTTTAATACGCCATTGCTAGTTCCTCTTTTTTCCATAGGCACTTGGTTTCAGGATGGTGTATTTTGTGTATTATGTTTTTTTTCTAGCTATGTCTGCATTAACTCGATAACCTAAGAATAAAAAAAAATCACTGAAATAAGCAAGTTTTAAAAATGTCATATTACTTTATATAAAAAAGAGTGAAGGTACGACAGTTGCAATCTTCGATTTTACGTCGTGCCCGGCTCGGTTCATACTTGATTTTGATTTATCAATATCTACACTTTTCCTACCAGTTTCGGGCAGGAATTCGGATGAAATCTACATTTAAAAATGATTGAATAACGCCTTTCAATCGTCTGCCAATTCGAACTTGCTTTATAAAATATGCAATAAACAAAAACGTCCTGATACCTAGAACTGAAAGTAAAAGCAATGGAAATGACGATTTTTAACCAAGTAAAATGTAGAGGCGTCCCGGAATAACGAGAACAAGTTTGGCGCGGTTTCTGACTTCCCTAGATTTTCCGAAGATGGCAACTGTTGTACCTACTCTCTTACTATATAGACTAATATGACACTTTTTAAACATGCTAATTTCAGTGATTTTTTTTTATTTTTATGTTTTTGAGTGTATTCAGACACACCTACAAAAAAATCATTATACACAAAATACACCATTTTGAACCCAAGTACCTAGATGGAAAAAAGAGGAACCAGCAATGGTGTATTAAAATGATTTTAATTACACTGACTTTTTGTTTCACTATCAAAATTTCAAGATAATAGCAGGTAAATTCAGTGTTAAACTTAGTCTTCAAAAGTATTAAGAGTTCCGAGTGACCACCATCACATTAAATATTTTTTAAAAAAAACTTTCACATAAAAAAACCACCAACACTTAAAAAACCACCTTCACATGAAAAACCACCATCACATGAAAAACCACCATCACATGAAAAACTACCTTCACATGAAAAACTACCTTCACATAAAAAAAACTACCTTCACATGAAAAACCACCATCACATGAAAAACCACCTTCACATAAAAAACCACCTTCACGTGAAATAACCACAGCATAACATACCACAGCATAACATAATAAAGCACCACCTTCACATGAAATAACCCCAGCATAACATAATAAAGCACCATCTTCTCATGAAATAACCACATAAGGCAGCTATGGCGTTCCATAGTAAATACTTTCCGCAAATCGTTATTAAGCAATATAGACTGACGAACAGACTTATTAGTATTCTCCTACTGGCCTGTCCTCTTAGCTGCCTCTTACATTGTAACTATGCCGACTTGATAGAGCCTCGAAGGTGGGTGAATCCTATGAATCATGGGCCCATTCTGCAGATCCGGGAACTTGGGAATATCCTGTACTCTTCACTTAATTAATTTCGTTAAAATCATTCTACTACATACAGCGAGTTAAGATTGATGCAAAGCATCAAATCGACCGCTAAACTGAATCATTTTAAAGTATTTTCACTTGAAAGAGTTCAAGGAAAGCAGAAAATTTTCAAAGTAGAGAAGTATAATTATTTCTATTTCAAACCTGTATATCAGAGAGCTAAGAAATAGCAGAGTACACAGAGCTAGCACGTACCACTAGGACTTTAATTCAAGTGCATTTTCAAATAAAAAAAAAACATTATAAATGATATGAATGTTTTATCACAGAAAATCAGATCTCTTGGATAAACCTTCCACGTGCAAATACCTTTAATTTTTGCCACATGGTAATACCGATGATTGCTGAACGGCAATACAATCTGAAATGCAAAGTGTGGGGGGAAATTTAATGTCATTCGCAGTTGTAGCATATTAAGAACAAATTTCACACGGTTTTCTAATTTTTCAATTTTTGTTTATCAATTTTGAAACTCGTAACGATCTTACTCCAATGTGGAGAGTACCTCTTGTAAACCCTTTTTATAAAATTATCAAATTTATAAATATCTAGTGAGAAAAGAAAAGAAAATTGAAAAGTAATAACAACAATTAGTTCTTAAAATAAAGGAAGTTTTTGATTTATTTCACCACAGGAGTTCGCGTATTTATCAATTAAACCGAAATTTTCAGTAAATAAAAAAAATACGTAATACCTATAATAACAAGAAAACATTGATGTAACCATCAATTGTCGCCCGGGAACAACGGAAATGAGTCTTGATCATCAAACCGCTTCGATATGTGTGAAAAAGGCATGCGTCTAAATGATGGAGACGATAGTCGAGAATATTTTGAAAACTTATAGTCGGGTGAAAATCGAACAAAAACGATACCCTTTTAAACTTTATCAATTCCTCAAGTAAATGTTGGCTGCATAAAATATAAATTGAAACCAGACACGTGCATCACCTATTTTCAAAAATGTCTATCACTTTAAGAATATAAAACACGAACTGTGTAAAGTATGTTTTTACGTTTTTATGCGATAAGTAAAATTCGATGTTCTAAAAAAGGGGACCTGTCGTTTTTTCGATAGTAAATGATAAGCAACTTTATATAATAAATATGAAAAACATATATATTTTTACAGATTCACTTTAAGGAAGTAAATATATTGTGTATCTCGTAATTTATAAAGGGAAAGAACATTCTGATTAACAATCTTTTTACTGTTTAGAAAACCTTTAATTCTGAATAACTTCTCCCACCTCAATCCCCATATACCAACACTTAAACTTATATGTATAGAGCAGCCCGGTCCTCCGGGCTGCAATAACACAAGGAGTGCAACGCATTCCAGGTCACCGGGGAATCCCTCTCTTAATATCGAGGCTGCCGCGCAATCAATTTTCAATCGAAAATTATAAAACACAAACCATTCTTTTCGGAAGGAACCATTCTTTATGTTAATTCATATGATTTGAAATGCCTGTTTAACAACAGTAGCAGTGACATTTCTCATCGACTTCGCTCAAACGTTGGTTGTCCGCGACGCCATTACGTGACGTTATAATGGGTGCGTTGATTTACCCCCCAAAAAAAACGCCAGAGATGAATAATAATATGGAAATTTAGATAATTTAAGGTTATGTACGATATGAATCTTCTACAAACCAATTCAACAGTTCTCCGTTTTTACATACAGGTGTAAATAATGTGAAGAATACAACGTACAAAATGATACATGTAAGAAATCAAAATGAATTACATGTACTTCCAGTAGACAAATGATTTGAACGTAACAGGGAAATGTTTTGAGCAGTGTCTTTCTCCTAAGAGATAATTATCATTTCCTTTTGACATTCGAAACATCATTTCAAAAAATGCTTTGGGCACTTTTTGATATTCTTGCATGAATTGTGCGAGGGTCTGTACATGTATTTGTAAAATGAATTATTTAATAATGTAACACTGCATGCATGTGAACAAAATTGTGAGTGATAAAGTTCAATAAAAAAAATCATATATCCCCCCAATAAATAGAAGTAAAATGGAAGCGCACGTCCAGCGATTGAACAACCCTTGAATATCAACCCCCCCCCCCCCCCGACAACTTGTACGTCAACATTGTATTAAATACATCCCACATATATAGATGCTTATAAAATGGCCTCTTTTTTCTTGTTAAAACAACAGACAAATAATGATCAGAAAAGCTTACTTGAGCCTTCTGCTTAGGTGAACATGAGCACAAATTATAAGTGTTACGTTTTTTTTTTTTTTTAAAATAAGTATTTAATAGGTTTTTTTATTTTTAGTAATCTGAAAACACACTGTATTTTTCATTTTGTTTGTAACATGGTTGTATGCCAACATGTTTGGTGAATCAATGAATTGAATTGAATTGAAAATACTAAAAATTTCGTTACAATTGATGGGTACGCCATCTTCCGTGATAGTACTGATTAAGTTCTCAAAGTATACGATTGTTGAATAATCTTTTCGTTCTTCCTTTTTTTACTTGTCAAAGATTTCCTCGCCAAAATTGAAGACACATTAACTTGGATTGGAACCCCCCCCCCCCTCTACTTCCTGCTTTCAAGTTTTTTTAACACCTTAAACGTAATCTAGTATTAATATATGCTTAATTTTTAACATACTACATTGAATAAATTCAATAAGGGTTGGAAAACATATACCCGTTCAATGTCTAAAAGGTCAAGACAATAAGGAGTACTTTAGTATACTTAAGTTAAAAATCAATTATAAAGATTCACGGACAATTATTTTTTTTTTAGTATTTTAGAATAAAAATGAAGATGACGTCAGCCCCCCAAATTATTCACATATTTTTCTATCTATACATAAAAATTTAGATTTATTAACCGTAAGTTGTGTATTGAACCCTCCCCCCTCGCCTAATGCCCCACAAATCTTTTAAATACCACTGCTAACTCATTATGTAAAATGTTTCATATATTTTATATATATTTCACAATAGACAAACAAGTACCCGTATTACAAGTTAAAATCTTACTCTGGTATCATATTGTATATGATTGTTCATGTCAAGCATTATATGTTCCTTTTGGGTAAAGCGACGCGCCCGTATTACGTCACGTAATGGCGTCGCGGACAACCAAGGTTTGAGCGAAGTCGTTGAGAAATGTCACTGCTACTGTTGTTAAAAAGGCATTTCAAATCATATGCATTAACAGACATAAAGAATGGTTCCTTTCGAAAGGAATGGTTTGTGTTTTATAATTTTCGATTGAAAATTGATTGCGCGGCAGCCTCGATATATTTTTTTTTTCTTTGGTTGCAAAAATACACTACTTTTCCACTACCACCGATAGTATGCTATATACTATAAATATATATATATTTTTTTCTTTTTGAATACTCCTGCCTTGGTATGAAAATCAAGAGATGCATCAATTATTACACAGAAAATCTACGAGGCTTTAGAAGTGAATGTTAAGGGTCTTTCGGATATGACCTTAAAAACGAAGGTCCCGTGTCACAGTATGCATGGACACATTGACCTTCGGCCACGGTCCTGATGTTGTATATATGTGTATATTTTATTGATAAAGACAACTCATTAGATATTTTCTTCATGTACTTATAATGATTTAGGCATTGTCTAAATATTTTTTTTAGACTTGTTGAAAATCTGTAATTGAAATTTAATTGTTTTGTTTGATCTTAAGAAAGAGCATTACCGCACGTGTTTGTAATTTCTCATCTTGACATCTCTCTCTCCCGTCCCACGGTATCGATGCCATTCGCTTATAATTGTTATCAGATTTATGGTCAGATCTGAGACCAATGTTTCTTTGAATTTGTAATGCTTACTCACACTGTTTCCTGTTCTGTATATTAATGCCATTGAGCTTTTCCCTAATTTTACCACTGTCTTAAAAATTGTTTGATTGGTTCATCTATGAAAAGTGGGTGGAGTTGTCAAGGATGAGACGTGCGTGAGTTTGTCTGTAAGGACACTCTCTTAAAGAAAACCTTTGTGTAAAAAAATGCAGTTTTGTTTTGTACTTTTGGACTTCAATAAATTCTTAACTTTAATCAGGAATTATTATTTTCAAAGCAACGTAACATTACACTGACCAGTTACGTAAAGTTTGGCATAGACCTCATCAAAAGTCTCCAATTGTAAATTTATATGCAAGTGCCTGTTTGTTTATTTGTTTGTGTGTTGTTTAACGTCCCTCTTGAGAACTTTTCACTCATATGGAGACGCCAACACTTGCCGATGGAGAGCTGCAAATTTTGACCTATACTCGGCACTTAGGGCCATTGAGCAGTGAGGGATCTTTTTTGTGCCTGCACCTACTGCAACACGGGACCTCGGTTAATACGGTCTCGGCCGAAGGACCGGTCTCCACTTCCCACAGTGGAATTCGAACCCGCGACGTAAGAATCAACTCCTTATTCCGCGACTCTAGAGCGAACGCTCTAACCACTGCAAGTGCCTGTGACCAAATTACATTATTTTTTTTTTAAAAATATTTTCACCTTTTTTCTTTTATTCTCTTTTTCAAGGTTTTTTTCTGTCGCTGACTTGATTTTTCTTCATTTCAAAAGGGGAGAGTACAGTGAGATGCCAAAAGTTATAATCATTTATTTGATGCGCATGTAACATGGCGCATCCAAGGGATCTTCCGGTTTGTAGTAGCTTAACCTGCATGAAATGCAGGGAGACTCTACCGCATCAATAGAAAAAGCTACCTCACTAGCGAGGCAGAACAAGTCATAACAACACATTTTGTATTTTCAAAAAAAAGGGGGGGGGGATGTTAGACCCACCTTAAACTGTTTTTTAAAAAAATCACGAGGTTTGTAGCGCTAGTAATATGAATATAATGAATATTCATGACTTTTTCCTGCCTGACCCCCCGGTGTCAGTAGATAAACAGAACAGAGACCGGTGATCGATCCCGATCAGAATAAATTACAGGTATATCGATCTCCCAGACACGTGTAGAGTAGACAACATTACGTGACACCGTGTTATGGATGTTCTTCTGTCGAGTGGTTTACCAGTCCTGATTTGACGCCAGATTTATCCATTATAACAGGTCTGTGGCTTTTAATTATTGTTTTCAGAATCAATTTTGATTATCTTGTTACTTTTTATGGTATGTATATTTTATGTTCCAAGTTTATTTTAATCAATTATTTTGTATTATTTATTAATTTTTATTTACTTTTATTTATTTATTTATTTATTTGTTTATTTATTTATTGTTTGGCAACAATTGGTATTCTTATACTTAACGATTTTCTTAATTAATATTTGGTAATTATTATCAAAAATTAATGACATCTTTTTTATTTCAATATACAGACAGGTTAAACACATTTATTCGGCATATATCTACGAAGTGGTAGAAACATGGGCGTTAAACTTCAGTGTTTATTAACCTTCGGTCCTATATAATTCGAATGGTTTTATCATCATTAATTCACTGACAATGTAACAGAATACACCTAATATATTTTTGTTTCAATTTGTTGACATTTTTTTTAATTAATTCATTTGTTTTATTTGTTCCTTTCTTTTTTATTTGTTAATTTATACATTCATTTATTTACTCAATACTTGATATTTATTTTTTTCCTACAAGTTCTTTGGAGATGCATGGAAGTAAAATATTTAATTTGCTATTCATCTAATATACATGCTATTATTGAATATCTGAAAATAAAACATAAAATCTCTTTTATAACACCCCCTTTTCAAACTTTGACAGAAATGATTTTATCCTGTTATCCAATATCAATCTTAAAAGCCATATTTATCACCAATCAGATTTTTATGATTACAGCTTTACCACAGGTACTTGTGGTCAGGATCGGACCCCCCCCCCCCCCCCAAATATTGAAACCCGCGGCTTGTTGGATGTATGTTTCTTCACAAATTATATTTATTTCATTTATCATGAATTGTTTACCATACGAAAAAAACTTGAAAATAATCGTTCAAAACAAAACATACTATACATTACAACAGAGAAATATGTGCCCCTCTGTTTTGTCTACATAGTATGTTTTGTATGGAACGATTAATTTAGGCTTTTTCCCGATTTTTTTTATATGGTAGGCATGATAAATACGTGTAATTAAGAAACTTGGTAAAAAAAAAAAAGACCCAACATGGTCTGGGGTGAATATTGGCCGGGGGGGGGGTTTCCTGTCTACAAGTACCTGTGAGCTACAATGGTTTGTACACAGGAGTAGTATTGGGGAGTAGGGTGTCTGCCCCCTCCTTTTTTTCCGGAGAAAAGCCCTTAATTTTCTTTTAATTAGCGTGAAATTTACATTTAAAGACTGCTCGGCCCCAATTTTTTCCTTTTCTATTCGATATTTAGTTTGGCATTTTTGCGAGAGTTTCATCATTTTTTTTTTTTTTTTTTTTTTTTTTTTGAGTACACCCCCTTCCCACCCCCGGAAGAAACAACGATACACGTCTCTGTGTTAATTTAAATGTATATTCTCCAATATAATTAACAACAAAATTACCAGTTATCAGGTTTTATAATTATTTGATCATGAAAGTAGAATTCAAGTCAACCTTGTTCTTAACTAATTAACAATTCCACCGTGCAATTGCACGTGCGACAGTCGGTGAATATCACGAGACTCGTGACAGACTCTCCTCGTACCATAAAATATTTATAAAAAATGTAAAGTGACAATTAAGATGATAAGTAGACGTGTTTGTGTTTACCTGTCTATGTCAGGTCCAACTGCGTAAAGGGACGTCCGGGGGGGGGGGGGGGGAAGGGGGGGGGGAAGATAAGTGAATTTTTTATTCAAACACAAAGCGTTGATTTTAACTTTAAGGAGAGAGAGGATGGGGTGGAGTCGATTTGGGACATAGAACCCTCGCAAGGTCTGTTTAAAGGACCGTAATGTACATTGGTATTGTGTACATTGGTATTGAATGATTTACTATTTTTAGAAGAATGCAATCCATCATATAATCTTAATAAAGGTAACGGTTTACTTTTTTTTCGGGGGGGGGGGGTGTCATTGCACTAGGCAGCTTTTCGTTTTGAAATAAATTTAAAAAAATCTATATATTTAAATACAATAATATACTCGTGTAGCGAACTGTGTTTCATTAAATGCAACATATAAATATTATGAATTTGTGAGACAGAATTAAGACATAATAAGTGTTTATGTTTTAGTAAGTAAAGACCGACATCCAGGAAAATTGAAATTCGCAGAATGTCCCTGTAAATAATTGCTATCACTCTAAATGACATTTTTTAACCTGCGTAATAATCATATGCGTAGAGTCTTTTTCATCTTCACCAGTGTAAGTTATAAAACATGCATTTGCATGGTTCCTGTCGTTAAAAAGAATTAAAAAATGATGGAAATGATAAATCGAAAACTTGACGTTCAACATTGCTTATATGTGTACACGAACCTGAATTATGTCACCTTTGCTAATTTAATTCGGGACCTATCTTAAAAATCACAAGGCCACTAATTTATTCATTAATTAATTTATGCATTAATTAATTTAATACAGTACTTTAAATATTTGACGTTGAAATAAAACATTATGTTTTACTAGACGGTGAGAAAAAAAAAACACTTATCATATTTTAAATCGTTTCTTTTTTTATAAGGTGGTTTGAAGAGTGTTCAGAGAAATCTCTGGATAAAGAACGAGGAATGGAGACTGGGCAGACTCTGCTGTAACAGGAAAAGGAACAGGAAATCCTCCTCCTCCTCCTCCTCAAAGCCTCAGATAAATCCACTGCACTAGATTTAGCCTAATCGCAGAAACAAGTTTGAACAAGGACTTTCTGAAAAAAAGGTGAGTTTTGGGTTTGTTTTTTGTTTTTTGTTTTTGTTTGTTTTTGTTTTGTTTTGTTTTGTTTTTTGTTTGTTTGTTTTGAGAGCTGATGGAATAGATACAACAAGGTTTTCTTCAAACATTCTTTTTTTCTGTTTTGATAGTACAAGCGTACAAAATCAAGAAAGAGGAAAAAAAGGTAAACAAATCCCCAAATCATTGTTCCAGACATTTTGCTAGTGAATCAAAACGGACGTAGCTTGTTTTTACGAAACTTTGGGAAAATAATGATGCTGTTTTCACTTTCGATTCTTTCTTTGTTAACAGGTAAGTTTTTAATTAATTTTTTATTAAGCTTCTAAGCCTTAGCTGATATTCTCTATATAATTGAACTTGCTGGTTACTCTTTTGGTGTTATGTTCCGACAAGTATATTTCACTTTTGAGTTGATCAAAATACCTTATCAAATTCCAAACGACCGTAGATTAAAAATAAAACTTTCCGGGATAGAGAAATATAGAAGTTCTTGTTGAATAAATTGTCCAATTTCAGCAACACATAATGAACTTGTAACATCCGCGTTTACCCTGTGCTGGGCTGATAGAGGATCGTCTAATGTTCATATAATTGCGGCCATTAGGGTAAAACTATCTCTGGCGGGCACGCTTTCTATGTATATATGTTTTTATTTAGAATCGATGCAAGATTTTATTCATAAAAAGATGACCAAATAGTGTGATTTAGATACGTATTTTTCTTTAGGGGAAAAACTTGTACTCGATGTCATAATTATTAGTACATACATACATAAATAACAAATACCATAACAGTGCAATTTAAAAGAAACGGAACGTCCCATTAATCATAATAATTACACAATCTTTTGGATACATTTATATAAGCAAATAATGATATTATATGCTTATAATCATTTCGATGTTGGAGGGGATGCATTAACGCGCATGTGTGTGTCTGGTTTGGTGAGTTGGTTAGTTCGTGCGTAACTTTAAGTTTCGCAAATAATAATTTAAGTCGGGATCGATATGCTCATTTGCGAGGGGATGCTCCTCGTCGCAGCGCCCTTGCTCAAATCAACTATGGGAAGTAGAAAAAAAGACAATGTACGAGAATGTTCGGCCAGGATACAAAAATTTACTCAGCTACTTCTCGAATATTTTATATGGATCAAAAACAAATAAATTCATCAAACTATCCCTTCCTACTTCTGTTGAAACTGAAGTACTGCACATTGGTAAAATTGAAAAAAAAGTAACTCAGAATTTGGAGAAGTAAACTTTGTTATTGACTTCAAGGAGTTAATGAGAAGAGAAAGATACATAGTGCCCAAACTCTGCATGTAAACAAGTGGCGAAATATGTAATTAAAATAATGCATAATGTCATAAGATTTTAGCATAAAGCCAACTAGATGAAGGCAAAAAATGAATCTCCTGAATATATTGACAGATCATAACCAAACGTTAATCAATATTTTAATTTGAATAACCAGATTTACAGTAATGTAATTTAATGAACAAAATAAGACAAGCGTGAAAGAAATAATCCATCTTTAGATTATACATGGCTTGTCACTTCTGTTATATGATTAATGTCAAAAAAGGTGATTAACATACATAAAACAATGTACATACCTTATATATACAAGTACGATAAAGGGATTTAAGGTTCATTGACCATCTGATAAGAGGGATAACTCGTACTTGTATAGGAACAGTGACTTTAATTCCTTTGTAAAATAGTCACGTTATATAAAAGACGTAAATTTTGGTCCGCAAATTACGCTGCAATTGCGTGCATATAACATATTTTTTATTTGGACTATCATAAGCTTTAAAGCATTTTTTTTTATTTTAAGCAAAATGAGAAAGCAGAGAAACAATCAAACGTTAAATTCAACTGACTTTATTTTGAACTATGTTTTCCTGTAATCACGAGGGTTTAATTTTTAGTCCATAAAATCTGAATTCAAGAAAACTAAAGTATACAATACAGGAACAGTTTTGAGACAAATTGTTATTAGAAATGATTCTTTTATATCGATTTGAGAGGTAACTCTCTTTTTCAAGATCTGTTTATGCAGCTGCGCCAAAATGAAAACTTGTTTTACTGGAACATTTAAAATCTTTGTTTTCCTTGTCCAGATGTAACTTCCGGTTTTTGTCGAGATGGTTTTGCGCAGGTGCAGAACTGGTGTTTTTCTTTCAATCTTCAACCTGTAGGAATGTATGACACATCACGTGAGTGTGACCGACAGGGGGCGGGACTTGTTACTCTGGACTCAGCTCAAAAAGAAAGGGCATTAACTCAGTTCATTGAAGGTGAGGTTATTTGTAGAAATATGAATCCAATAAGTTGTCATTTAACGCTGAAAATATCTTTTTGTTTTTAATAATGATCATCATTTTTCTGAAACTTAAGATTGAAAGAACACACTCTAAAATCATTCACTTTTCCGATTACATGAACATGAGACCTTTTTATCATTCACTTTTGTCAATGACAATGAAGTCTATATAATTCATTTCATTGTTTACAAGGAGTTGTACCAGTGTATCTGATTTATTTCGACGCCTTAATTTTAATCTAGTAGACAAAACTTTCAACATATATCAATATTGCAGTCGAAAACTTTCAATTTGAATGAGAATTGTTAGAATATTATTTTCACACTGAATTTAAGATGCACACGGCGGGTGTGACCGGTTGGCAGGGGATGCTTACTCCTCCATGGTACCTGATCTCATCTCTGTTTTCAGAGGCTTCTGTTGGCTCTGCTCATAATTTGTATTGCTGAAGGTATTCCATCCCTAATAGCCTCAGATACAATGAATTTGAATACATAACAGATGTGTACGGTTGGAATACTCAGTATATTTAGACATAATTTCCATTCATTACTATAAGCATGTAAGAATGGAACGTGTCCTAATTTATGACCTTGACCTTTGTTGAAGAGTTATCTCTCTCTATTTTTAAGTAAGAAAATCAATTTTAAAAAATCTATACGATAAAAAAAATGTTTTCAATTGTCATTCTATTTCTAATGATTTAATGCATCTTTCCACCACAGTATTTATTGATATTCATATTATTTGAATTTTTATTTTAAAAAATCGCGTGTCTCCATAGACTTCAATGCAATTTCTGTTAATTAATTACTGCTTTGTTAATTACATTTTTGAAACTTTTTTGAAACTTTCTTTTGGTTAATCCTTTCCTACTGTAAAATGCTTTGAATTAATATCAGAGTATTATATACGTGATGGATGTATAAGGATAGAGAAGTAGGTCCTATTAGGGATGGAAAACATTAAATGGACTTAAAGAATGATCACTATTTGTTATCTTTACATTTCATTGAGTTTTTTGTTTTCAAGAGACACAAGGATTGCACAGTATCTCTTGAAAATTTGGGAAAAAAAATAAGGAACCCAAGTTTGAGATAAACCAGTTTTTTAACTTGCACTGGTTTCATGTATAGATCCTATATTTCCCATAATCCTGTCCGTCAGTCCTTTGATTTTTTTTTTCTCTTTTCCAGATATGAATTTCTTTGGCCTTCAACAGGATAGAAGTGTAAGTCGTTCATCTTATAATATGTCAATCTTATAATAGGTAAATCTTATAATACGTTAATCTTATAATACGTAATTCTTATAATACGTTAATCTTATAATAAGTAAATCTTATAATACGTTAATCTTATAATAGGTCAATCTTATAATACATTAATCTTATAATACGTAAATCTTATAATACGTTAATTATCATATGTTTATCTTATTATACGTTAGTCTTATAAAATTGTAAACTTATAATATTTTAATCTTATGATACACTAGTCTTATAAAACGTTAATCTTAAAATACGTTAACCTTATAATTCGATTATCTTATTATCCGTTAATCTTATATGTCATTCATCTTATAATACGTTTATCTTATAATCCGTTAATATTATAAGTCGTTAATCTTATTATACATTAATCTTATAATACGTTGATCTTAAGATGCGTTAATCTTATAAAATGGTAAATTTATAATACGTTAACCCTATAGTACAATAATCTTATAGTACGCTGATCTTTAAAATGTTAATCTTATAATATGTTAATCCTATTATATCTTAACTTTCTAGTACGATGATCTTATGATACATGTACATTAATCTTATAATACGTTAATCCTATTATACTTTTGTCCAATAATACATTAATCTTATAAAAAGTTAACTCTTTAAACCTTAATCTTATAATTATTTATCGCGTTAATCTTAAAATATGTGTCGTTTTTTATCGCTGTAAGACTATTCCCTAATTGGGAATGGCTTAATGACGAGTTATTTTTTTCTATATCATTAAAAACACAGATGTCTCTGAGTTTTAGAACCTAGAATAATAAATTTAATTAACTGATAAATTCAAATACTGACGCTAATTGTGTATTTACCAACTGAATGCTAGAAATATCATCAATATTTAGAAAGAAAAATGTTTCTTCATTTTTTCCGTCTAGTTTTAAATGAATGTTCTCCTTTAGTGCCGGTCCAAGGTTGTTTCCGGTACGTAATTAACAAACGCTTAGGTAATCATTCCCAAATTTATTCATGGTATTAAAAAAACCGACTCTGATTCCATATTCCTTCAATGAGGAAACAGCAGTAATTTATTCAATTCTTCCAATATTCATTAATAACTGCACGCTTTCAACTGCACAGTTTTGTTTTTTTATTAATTAACTCAATAATTCAACAGTATTAATCATCATACTGATTGAGGACACTGTTAAAATTAAAAATAAATAAATGACGAGCATATGAAAGGGTCCTATTGCATAAAATACTGTTTATCATATTAACTACTGACTTTCTACATAAGTATTTTGTTTAAAATCTATTATCCCCTCCAAACAGTGTTGCAAGGGGGAGGGGGGTCAAAATTCCGCACATAGGACTATTACAGTGTTGTGGCTATGATATTGTATTTAATTTGATAATTTAGGCTCAGGCTTGCTAGAAAGTAAGAAGTAACAAGAAATTAATCTAAGGGTCAAAAGGTCAATGGTCAAGGTCAGAGTTTCTGTGAATCATAAACACTACTGTCGACAAAATGTAACATAAATTGCTGTTTAGTCTCACTCTTTATCTAGGGAAGTGGCAGATTACCAGAGGGTCAAAACATAAAAAGACCAAAGCTCAAAAAAGTTTCCATTGGAAATGTGGTTACAATATATAGGACCAATGGAACTTTAAGCTTCTTTATAATTGTGACAAACTCGTAGAATGCAGGGTGGCCTGGGGACTCCCCCCACCCCTCCCTTTCACATTTTTCTGAGTATAGCATTTTACTATAGTAAAGTCTCCTTTGGATGCAGGTTGCCCCCCCCCCCCCCTTGCTTTGTTGCTGTAAGTTCGAGCACTGGCAAAGTCGTGGATTTGGACGGTTAACTGGTTTTTTTTCTTGTAAGATTATTTTTGGAAGTTGCCCCTCCCGCCCACACACACTTTTTGGATTGTTGAGGTTTTTGTTTTGTTTTGTTTTTTGTTTATTTTTTGGCCTGTCAGATATTTTGGAGAGCCCCTCCCCCCCCATTTTTGATTTGAAACCGTTGCTACGGGCCTGGGTGAAAAGGGTAAAGATGAAAGAGGCCAAATAATTGAAATTTAGATATACATGTATGTTTGGTGTAAATAAAAGTGTAGAACTCATTCAGAGGGTATCTTTTGATCTCTCAGTCTCATGCCGCAGGGGTACAAGATGGACTGCGCAAGAAATTTATTGATTGCGGAGCCAAAGGTCAAAATATAATTCAGCAATAAGTTTAAAAGTAGTATTATATGTAAATTAAAATACACAGTGACTGTATTTTACCATTCGCTCTCATACTCGTCGAACAGATATGCTTGACGTAAAAAAAATTAAAAATTAAAAAAAAAAATGAAAGAAAAGAAATAATACTCGTTGATTCTAATGCCCAAGATCAAGAACAATGATATTGTTAACAACAGATCAGTTCATCGTGTATAAACTACAATCATGTCGGAAGGAAATGGGGGGAAATGGTCTGTTTTGCCGTGCCCTTGTTATTGAAAAGCAGAGAACAGGAGGGAATTAGAACCTTTAATAGACGTAACTCTTCATTTAAAGAATGGCATATGGTAAGGCTCCATCCTCTAAGGTGGACCCAGCGCCAGTGCGCCCGCCCCGCCCCCCCCCCCCCCTTCCCCGTTTGATTTTTTTTTGTTGCTGACATTTTGTTGATCCTAAAATCAAGGGAAAAAACACCTCTCATTTGTAAAAATTCGTCAGTTTCCGGGGGCCACCGGACCCCCACTAGGACTTTACCCTGGACACGCTGGGGCTTCAATTCAGCCCCCAGAACCCCTACCTTCTACTGCACCCCCTCCCGCGTTATGAAATTCCTGGATCCGCCGCTGATCTTTATAAATGTGACAAAGGCATTTCTTACTGATTTGACTTTTATCCAGAATTTTATTTTCGAATTATCTCTCTTGTTTTAGGCTCTCCAGCGATCTCTCGAAGAACTGATGAACACCGACAACGACGCAGCCGCATGTAAGTATCTACTTCCGGTCTTGAAGGATACTGTATTCTGGACTTCGTATACTGTATTCTGGACTTCGTATACTGAATTTTTTCAAAGACATACTTGATAGGGGAGGGGTTATAAGTATTACTCTTAAGATAGTATTATTTGTTGCAAATTGCAAAATAATTATGATTTTTTATCTTTTTATTTTTGCAAATCTTTGTAAACGCTTAAAACTTGATTTAAGTATACAAGTATTATCTTCGTCATACTGTAGGTAGCAGACTTTAATCAATTTTGTTTGTTTATTTATTTGTTTGTTTGTTGTTTTTTTTTAAGAAAATCATCCGGACCAATTCATCCGTTAAACGCCAAATTACACAACCTAAGCGAAATATGTAACGTCGTTAAATCAACCAATCAAAGCGTTAGAGGTTAATCAACCAATCAAAGCGTCAGACATTAAATCATGTCATCTTTTTTTGTTTCAGTTTGCGAGGACTATAAAAAGAACGGAGAAACATCCAAGTCGTACACGTTTATCCCTAATGCAAAGGTATATGGAAAGGTTTTATATAGGCAATGCCTGCAGCCTAACTCATCTAGCATGCCTTTTAAGTTAATAATAGAATACATGTAAATACATGTCCGAATCAAAGCTAGAGGTATATTGTTTAGGTAACAATATTTGTTTAATATTTGATCCCTACCACATTTGGTTATTGATTTTTTTTGGGGGGGGGGGGCATTCTCTTTTTTAAATTAATATAATCTTATAACGGTTTGTTGTTTTGCTCCTCATTCCAGATCCCGCTGGGCTCTAACCCGGAGGATCGCGCCAACCACACCACCCCAGAGGGGTTCCGTATCAAGCTGTCCACGATCCCGGGGGCTGGATTCGGGGGATTCACAGAGGGGTTTGTACCGAAACACACCATCATAGGAAGTTACGAGGGACTCATTCACACCAACCACAAAGACGATGACCTTTACTCCTGGCAGGTCAGAGGTCAATCTTCTACAATCTGGTTTTCTGACTTATTCACCTGTTCTTATTTTTAATAGTTAGATGATATTTAGCAAATTCTATCGATTAAGACGGGTTAGGGTTGTAGGGGGTGGGACACAAACCTTTCTTAAACGCTTTAATTTGATTTCTTATGATCTATATTATTTAGAACGTATAATCCACTTCTTCATTGTCCGATTCAAAGTTCTGCCATAATGGCACCTTTTTCTCTTTCGTATTCGTTTCAAAAAGCTGTCGATTAAAAACTCAATTGAATGTGAACATAGAAAAAGTTTAATAATTAAGTGAATTTCCTTATCCAAATATTTAGCAATTGCTGATTGGATGAAAAAGTGGGCTGTGGTTTATGTTTCTTGCATAATTAATAAGTTCTAGAACACACATTTCAGCAGATAATTAGATTATGCTTTTTACTTTCCCAAAATTATTCATTATATGACAGACTATCGTTGTATTTTGCTAAAAAAATGTTGTGATAGAGTATATAAATATGCTTTTTTACATAAACATTACATTGCATTATTTTTATACATTACATTACATATGTATTATCATAACAGTAACTTGATATCCGAAGAGCTGTATCACGCCAAGCGTCCAGTTTGATCTGATGATCCGCGCCTGTCAACGAGATGTGATGCAGCTCTTTGGATCAAGTTACTGTTATAATGATAAATTTATTATATACCCCTCTACAACTAGCAAAATATAATAAAAGGAAACCTTTTGGATCAATTACATAACTTTTATCCATTAAACAAACCAATTTGTCAAAGAACTTTTTGATGCGCGGGAATAAAAACGTCATTTATGTATACTACGTTAAACCATAGTGTGGTGTTCCGGAACGTCGGATTACACCGTCAAGTGATTGCATAAATTCAACAGTAAACCCGAATGGCAAACAGTTGGGTATTTAGTACAGTAAATTACGTTACATTACAGACAGAGAAGGTAGGATCGGAGGGTATGTACGTCATAGACGCCGGAAATCCGGCCAACAGTAACTGGTTACGGTGGATCAATTGTGCCGGAAATGTGGAACAGGAGAACGTAATAGCTGTGTCGTGCGCAGGCCTGATCCTGTACATGACTACTAGAGATATTTATCCCGGAAGTGAGATGTTTGTCTGGTATGGTGACGGGTACGGAGATTATCTCAAAATCAGCCGAGTTCACCCAGGTATCTGATTTCTAGGAACATAGGTTAATTTGAATTTAAATAATATGCCCGACGGTGAAACCGTTAGGGCGAGCGCAGTTCATTTTCTATAACTCTACACATCTTCTCACATGTCGTTTTACATTCTGCTCATTACACTTTTATCGCGTGTTTACTGTGTGTCGTTCATATTTTTTTTTTGAAACCGTTATTGAAGTATATGCAGACTTCCCATGCATCGGGATCGAAATTTCTAACTTCTCGGATATTTCCGACAAAATCAGAAATAACCGACTCGTTTAAGTGACGAAAATATGACGTCACATACAAAGTCGTGTGTACCAAGGACACAAACGATAGTTTTGTGGCCAATTATGGCATGGAAATTGAATTAAATCGTTGTTTATTATTTTCATCAAGTAAATTGTTGCTATGCTTAAGCCACTATGTTGCTATGCACCGCAAAGGATTATTGGGAGTATGGAATATTTTCACGTGGGACGATAAAAATTTCTTTGAACAATGTGCAGATATCAACCCGAATTTCCTCCGTTCGTACACGTTGTCTATGGAGCTCGCTACGCGAGCGGCGCTTCGCGCCGCCTCGCTGCGCTAGCTATTATTTTTAAAATTAATAGGTTAATTTGAATTTAAACCTTGATTTATATCAGCATCATTTAATTACTACGAGAGTTTTTAAAAAAAAAATATCCGGAAAAAACCTATTCACATCACACAAAAGTTAAAGAATTTTTTGAGATTGTAGAGATTGTAGAGCCAAAGATTAATTTGATTTTTTTCTTAATTAAACCTGTAAATTGCAATTTAACTGTCACTTTAAATGGAATTACGAGAACTCACATTTATGAACATGCTAAACCAATCCTTTGTGGTTAGTTCCTTCCTTTTTAAAACGTCCATTTTTATTTTTTTTTTCGGTTTAATGTCTTTTCATTTCTTTGTATAATTCTAGAGTCGGATCTACAAGGGATTTTTAACATCCGGGTAAACGTCCTCTCGTTTGATGAGGAGGACCGAACGATCTACAACGACGGAAGTCCCGTCACATACATGAACTGGATACCGGAAGCAGCGTCTGACGTTGTCGACAACACATTTGGCCTCGTTCTGATGTACAATGGAAGCGAATGGAAATGGTTTCCGGAGAAGGACTATCGATATTTTACCGGACCGGAAGGACTACATCTTCCATATGTATGTGAGGATAGAACAACTTACAATGAGGATGGCGTTATCGATCCTGATTACAGGGATTATGAGACAGGGGACACGACTTCAAGTCACATAGACTCCGAAATTTTAGCTGAAGGCGACATGAAGCCATTAAAAAGTGAGGATCGATTAGAACCGGAAGTAGTGTGTGATGGTTCAGTGTAGAGTCTTCTTGTGTTTGCTTAATTTATTTTGTTGGTTATGTTCTGGAGAGAAAGAAAGTGTGACAGACACAGAGAAAAAGAATGAGAGTGAGAGAGATAGAATGGATAAGCCAGAGGTTGAGTGAATGAGCGAAAGAGAGAGAGAGAGAGAGAGCGTTTTATTTATTTTTTGAAATATGTTATTTCATTTTTTTTAAACATAGAACTGTGATTTATTTTAAAGTATTACACTGGACATTTTTAAAGGAAGACATTATTCTTAACATTATTAATTCTTTATTTATATATAAATATACATGTACATGTCTTTGTAATGAAATAAAATTTACCATATAATAACTAGCAAAAAGGGACCAAGGATCAAGGAATTTCAGCGTTTTTTAGTCCCGTCTTAAAAAAATATTTTAATGTCGATATGAAATCATACGCAGTATTAATTGCTATGAGCTTCAGGGTGTTCTGGCTCCATCGTATTCTCACATTTCACTTTCAGACAAGATTAACACAGTGTTCAGTATTTATTCAGAATCTCGGAAATCCATGTCTTTTTTAGACCTGATTGACATGGCGTTTAGTGTCATAATTCCGAGTTATATATAATGCAGGAAAGGGGCGGGTCAAAGCAAGGTCGCCTATTTGAAATTGTTTGAAAAACTATACATTTAAAATATTTACCCCATGAAGACAAAGGACTGGCCAACAAAATGTAGAAATTCTTAAAGTTATTCATACCTTTTTTTAAAGAATGTGGTAGATTTTCTAAACAATCTTAATTTTTATATATAGAATTATATTTTGAGTGTCAAGAATTTTCAGTCTTTAACACTACTAACTGATTTGTTACTGAAAATAATTGTACTTGTGTTAGGGATGCGCGATTTAATCGATATACCGGTATATCGCGATTTTTTATTGCGTGATACGTATATATCGTGATACGGAGTCTAAAATACCGGTATTTGGTACATGATTATAAATTCCAGAAATTATTGATTTATTTCTTCGAACTATTAAATAAAATTACAGGGAGTCTAAAAAATGTTGAAAAAAGTGAAACTACGGCATCCAACTACGGCCTTTTATCACATGTATATAAATAAAAATGAAAAAAAGTGAAGTTATGTTTTTACAGCGTATTTGTTTTAAAGGAAAAAAATTACAGAAATTCATTTGAAATTGTAGTAAAAATTCCCTGTATTTTTGGGGGGAAATCGTGATATATCACGATACGAAATTTTTGGCGGTACCCATCCCTAACTTGTATTATGGCTATTTTATAAAATTCTGTATGAGGAGAAGACTATATCTTAGTTGTAGAACTTGTGTCTTATCCTTTTGACTTAGACACTAGCATATGTTCAATTCAAAGGGCGTGAATGGTCGACAGGGGATGCTTACCCCTCCACGGCACCTGATCCCATCTCCGTTGGTTTCTTGGGATCCGTGCTTGCTCTGCTCCCTTTTTGTTTTGTTTATTGGATTATTGACCTTGTTTACTCTTCAGTAAGCATATATTTACTTCAATATGTGATAAGCGGGACAGAATTTTTTTTACATTTACAAAATCTGTAAAACAATAGCATTAACTACCGTGTGGTGATACGTACTGACGTGTCTGCACTACAATCACGATTACCTGTATTCACCTGTGTTCACCTGACTTCAGGTGTGTTAATTACCATCGATCATGTCCGACTTCAACCAGGAACGGAATTACACGGAATCAGTACAAGACAAGTCGGCCATAGCGCCAGTTGGTTAATTAGCCTTAAAGTAATTAATCTTTATCAATTATGAGCTTGAATTTTTATTTATGCAATGGACAGAATTACAAAAGGAAATGATCTCTCATTTTATCAAAGATTCTTATGGTAATTAATGAATTGAATAAAATTGTTATGTAGATTAAATGCAATTTTTTGCACTTCAAACCTGATTGCAAACACACTGCAGTCCTATATAAGACATGCGAATTTTTTTTCCGTGTAAACAGACCACGTGTTAACCCTGGCTTAGACTAAACCATGAAAGGAAATGATTAAGATATCAAAGAACTCTTTTTCTATATTCATCATAATTAATTCAATATACGTGCATTTGTTTATCGATGCAGACAAAGATGTCACAAGAGGGCGCTGTTTCGAAGCTGACAAAGAGTGACCTATCTATGTCCCACAGTTCGTGTTAATGATAAAGAGCTAGATTTTTTCCTTGTCTTTATTCAATGAGAATGCTTAGTCGACATTTTGTTCCATGCCAAGCTAGAATAATTGTATGTTTAACTGAACAAAACACGGAAAACTTTTGAATAAGAAATGAAACGCACGATTTGAATTATTTCTCTGCATACTACTAGCATATTATGGTTGAGAATGAACTGTTAAAAAGATATTTTAAAAATATTTTCTGTAAACGTCATTTTTTAAGAATATCTTCTATTAATCGTATTTTGCCAATGATTCCGAAACATTCTTTTCGCAAATAATATTTTAGCACTGACTCGGTTCTTCTGCACTGGATTCGACACAGTCGTATTTAAGCACTGATTTAGAAGCAGTCGTTCCTTTAACCAATCATATTTTAGCACTAATTCAGTCTTTTCATTACCCAATTATATATTAGCACTATTTCAGTCCATCCATTGCCCTATCACATTTTAACACTAATTAAGATACGATCGTTCCACTAACCAATTAAATTTTAGGTCTGATTTTGAAACAACCAATGATAATCAAGCTCTGATTCCAACAGATGTTAGGAAGTCAAACCACTGCACTATCCAAAACAGTATTGATTAAATGTTTATTAAGAGTCACTTTACAAGACCATGCATTTCAGACAACCGGACATCAATTTATAACTTGTCCTTACCACGGTTTAAAATAAAACAAGGGCACTCTCAGTCCCGAGAGAGGAAGCAATGAGATTACAGCGTTATGTAGACTATTAATTATGCGTCTGAATCTGACAAAATTATCTTATTATATCATATTATATTACATGTATATTATATTAGGTATATTAGAACTGCAGCTTAAAGTTTCAAATTCTAAAAGATGCTTTAATAGAATTGAAGTATTCGATCAAAAAAAAAAACAAAAAACAAACAAACAAACAAAACAAAACTGAAATCAGACATTCACGACACTTGAGATAATGTTGATAAATGACATACCAATAAAAAAAGGGAAATCATTTAAAGCTAAAATATGTTTTAAATTTAAACCTTTTACATGTACTAGAAAACTGTATGAAAACCCGAGATTATTCCCTTTATTATTGTTATTATTTTCATTTAAAAAAAAAGCCTTTGAATAACTTTCAGATCAATACCTTCTTTCATAATTCTAAACCTACAGAGCAGACTTTGATAAATTGACAGTATACAACGCACTTATGACCTACAGGGACTTTATTATGGTAGGTAAAACATATCTATATATTGTCCTTTCCTTACTGTTAATAACTCACACGTTCAATTGACGTTTCTGTCAGTAGTTATTTTACACGCTTTGTGACGTGCACCACAGAGCACTTTATGTGCATCGGACACAATGTCCTCATTAATTAACATGAAACACCTGTGTTACTCAACTAAAGACAAACATTAAATTTCATAACTCCAGAAAAACAAGGTTAAAAGAGCACTTTTCAAACAGTAGTGGAATTTGCTGAATGAACATTTTACACGCAGGTACGACAATTAAAAGTGATGAATGGACTGTCATTTTACGAAAAATGACGAAATGTGCCGACCAATAAGAATCAAGAAAATTCGATCAAATTCTGTTAAGATACGGAAATTACCGAAGATGGGGGGAAAATCAACGAAGAATGACAATTAACCACCAGTGACTTTAGACGGGCGAGGAGAATAGGAATATATTATATGCCTAGATGTTGTTTATGAGAAAATAAATGAATCAGCGGACCGTGACGTCTTGGAGAATTTAGGGGGTATGAATTGCGATTTAAGGAGAACCGTGTCAGAATCTACAAAGTGATGCTGTAGCCGTTATTATAGAAAGAATAAAATTTTTTTAAGGAGACGGCGGGTGTCAAATTAATGAGGTGAGGATATTTTAATTACTTTGACCTCCTTTGAACTGATGTGATAATATACCGGTATATTATCCGGGATTTAAAAATAAATATGCATTGACAGTTTAATACATATACTCCTCTGCACTCTGAAATAAATATTTATTCATTCAACAATCTGTTAATCACCCCCACCCCCTCCTTCACGAGTCTTAGATATAAGGACTAATGTTTATGCTCAAAAGGACTGTTAGATAGGTATGATCTGGTGCCCTCGGGCCACCAATTAGACACTTGTTGTGATCAAAACTTAATTTTATATACACTGTAGTTTTCCTACGTACAACTTGCAGTTTAGATTGATACCTGAATGAATACTGTGAAAAGATAAGGTCCCAGAAACAAGTTTAATTTGCTACTTTTCCTAAGATTAATTTATTTAGAATCATTCTTTTATTTTAATTTTAAAAAAATGCAAGTACATTAAAATCCTTGTTTCTGTGTGATACATGTATATCATTAGAGTTTTGACTCAACATTAAATACGTTCGATACAAAACAGTGATATTGAGATTTAAATCATTCAGTTACTTGTATACTTCCGACGGGATGTAAACATCCGGGTACCTTACATATTCTTTAATCCGATTATTGAATTCGTAATGAATCATGGCCGTCTTTAAAGTAATCAATGGTTCATTAAATGATAAATAATTAAATTAAAATTTTCATCTGCTTTGGAGGCTGCCATTTTATAACCTTCGCTTTGTCGTAAATCGGTTTTTTACGTATCCCTTTCAAGTCAAAATTCGTAAGTAAAATCAAAACTAGTAAATATCATGGTTGTAAATCTATTTACAAAGGCATTACATGTATTTTATTTTATTTGCATGGTAGGGTTGGCGGTAAAGGTTAACTGCTCTTAACGATATACGAAAAAAATTTTACGTAAATGCAATAAATAAAAGTTTGTATTTATAAAGTTTGAATCCGTTTTCATAGGCCGGAGTCAACACGATTTCTTGAATTCATAATGAGGACTTTTTTAATTACTAAATGCATAATCAGCGCATGTTTGTCTATTGTTCTTAATGATATTTAATGTATTAATGTATTTAATGATAGTCCTATATGGTATGTATAAATTTGTGTTAAAAGGAGATCAATAGACATAATAAGCACTCATGGTTTAAATGAGACAAAAAACTCTTCTTTCTTCTTACGGTTGATTGATTGATTGTATGTTGTTTTACGTCCCATTCGAGAATTTCTCACTCATATAGAGAAGTCACCATATACACCTGTACCGGTGAAGGGCTTCAAATTTTGACCTTTACTCGGCACTCAGGGTCATTGAGCAGTGAGGGATCTTTATCGTGCCAACGCCTGCCGCGACACTGGGCCTCGGTTTTTAAGGTCTCATCCGAAGGACCCGCAACTTTCACTTCAAAGTGCCGAGCGCATGGCAAAGGAACGGTTGCTACCCATTTTTTATCGACTTAGGTCAGTCGCGGTCGAGATTCGAACTCACGACCTCTCGATCACGGAGCGAGCGAGCTACCGTGAACGGTCTTCTTCTTACGGTATTGTGACTTAATTCACCACGTGTTTTCTTATCTCGGGGTAACTTTGTGAATACTAAATTCCGACAAGTGACGTGTAGGGTAGCTTGCCACGTCCCTCAGCAAATGAGCTACTCGGGAATATTGTTCGAACAATCAAAATTATCAGACATTGATTTACAATCATTTGTACCTAAAGTTAAGTGCAAATGATCAAAATGTTAATTTCGTTTTGAAACCTTTGTAAATACTAGTGCCATATGGAAAGAAGAGAAAAAGATAGATATCACGTATTTTTCTATACAAACATGACATTGTTAAGCTTAAGACTAATATTAGACCCATTCTTACAGTATTTACTCCACCTCCCTTGCATATTTATCAACCTAATCTCCAGTCAAGGGCAGGTAAATGGAAATTTTCAAAGTAGTAAGGGAGAAGAAATGCTTAATCATTTTATGTTGTCACAATCTAAACTCATTTTGACATTCATAATAGGTTTCAAATGAACCAATTTTTTCTTAGCAAATTAGTAGAAGTAATATAAGGTAAGATAAGAGAATAAGAGAAGCTACCAGAAAGAACCCCAAACCCGGTATTAAGTGTTAGATTCTATTTCTGTACGGGGGTTAATGTGATTAACCAAGGCTTAATTCTTTTTCAAAGGGTGGGGGTCATGGGAAAAAAGTTAAAAAAAAAATGGAATCGAAGTTATTCTTTTTATGAAACTTTTGGTCAAAACCCCCCAAATTTCTAGAAACATTCAAAGCTTTATCATTAAGAGCAGATTAAGGTTGTTCGTACAAAGGCGTTTCCCATGATAGAATTTTAGAAACATGTAAGTTCACATATCAACGATACAGATTTAAACTGCATGGCGACTGTCATAGCTCTCGTACATTAAAAAGTGAAATATAGCACGATACCAGAAATAAACCAATAGCGCATACTGATTTGTTATCTGCAGACATTTCTGTCATAATTAATTTAAAAATCCACTTCCCTAACCACTCTATCACATTATATCAGTCATGCATGTTCGCCTCTTCTGCAGATGACCGTCTTCAATGCTTATACATTGAACTAATTTACACTCGTAGGCCGTAAACTGTGTTTAAACGGGCCCATTTACTAACGGGGGTATTCAGAGGGGGGGGGGGTTCCATGTATTATAGGTTTTTTTTTTCAAGATGGAGAGGGGTTTATGGACAAGACTAGGTACTTTAGATTTTAGTATATATATAGTCCCTATATCAGCTTACGTTTTTATATTTGAATATGTAAATCTTTGGAGGTAAAACACACATTTTTTTCATTCAATTTATAAACTTTGTTTAAAAAGTTGGCAATTGTTGTTTAGTATATGTCAAAATTGCCACAGTCTATCTTCAAAATACAGTATGATGTCAACAACCTTCATATATTGCTGGAGGTCAATAATATGCACTATGTATCATAAATAGGCAGTTATATCTATGCATTTTTCTTTCCAGGACAAAGGTTTTATAAACCCTATGAAATCCATAATGTGTTCCCTTCAGATCGGCAGATCTCTGGCCAAGAGAGTGTTGTGTTGGTTTATCTTGATACAACATTGTTATGTTGGTGAGTTTTGTCCTTTACTATTGCATTTATTGTTCTATTGACCCCCCCCCCCCCCCCCTTACCACCAAAGTAGAAACAAGACATTCATATCAAAATACGTTTGGTTTGGAGATTTATTTTAAATTTCAAATTATATCTACATGTAGTATATCAATTCATCTACTTACATAATAGATCCACGGCTGCTTGTGGACAAAATGCATCAACTAATATTATATCTCTAGAGCTTAGGGATTATTTAAACCTTTACATTCATCTAACACCAATATTTATAACAACATTGAATAAAAAGCCTAACTTCCAAAATTAATTTACACACTATATAAATAATCACCAGTTTACATAACGAATTCGTACAATACACACCTGAATGACATACCTGTAAAATATTAAAGAAAGTGTATAAAATGTCAATCATTGGCTAACATTATGTAAACTGTGCATAATATCATTTCAAAATTATCAAATTTGTGATATTCGATTTCTTATTATTTATCCATTTTTTTTTGATAATGTGGAATCATTATGTTTCTTAGAAAATAAGTTTCGGTGATCATAAGATTATCCCTTTCCCATGAATTTTAAACAATTTTAGTAAATATTGATAAAAATTGAAATACAGGAGTTATCGGAGCCCTTTGCATTGAAATTACCCCCTTACAACCCCTATACAACCATTACAAACAACCATTACCACAAACTTTTAAATTTAAGCAACTTAATTGGCTTCGAATCATTTGTACGGACATTAATCATGGTAATGTGAGCCCACCCTCGGTCTTTAATTTTAAAATTTTAAGAATTGGTAAAATAAATTTCCTGAAATGTTTCGATTTATATCCCCCCCCCCCCTTTACCCAAAATATTTGGAGAAAAAATTCAGTACATTTAACCATTAAAAAGAAATTGTTATGTCCCATTTAATAAATAAAGGTACAAAGCTATGACACCAAATGCACATTGTCCTTTTTATAACTCAAAGGTTTTGGCGCATGCGCACCATGTAAACCCGGCTTTATCAGAGTTGGACGATGGTGCTTTGCAGTGCACACAGAACCAGCTACCAAGAACAGCAGTGTCGCAGTTTGTCAACAAATGGGCGGATCCATGGTGGTGATTGACAGTGCTGAAAAGGAAGAGGCGTTGACGTCATATATTATGGGTATGTATCACGTGACAGGAACTCAAAATCTAGATGATAAATAATGTATAGTACAAAAAACTCACATTCCAGTAATAATTCTGAATATTGTGATTTTTATCAATTTTTCTTTTTTTTGCATAGACTTTGAAATAATTGACTAAAATACAGATAGGAAAACAGTTGTACAAACCATTTTGTGACGCTAAAACAGTTCTGTTTTTCTATTTTAGAAAACGAGCTCCTTGTTATGACTGATCAAAGACTGGTGAGAAATTGATCACTTTTGTACATAAGTTATACACTCACACACACACACACACACAGAGAAAATTGAGAGAGAGAGCGAGAGAGAGATCACTTTTGTACATGTTATAAAATGTTTACATACACTGAGAGAGAGAGAGAGAGAGAGAGAGAGTTGTACATAAGTTATAAAATGTTTACACACACACCCTCACACACACACACACACACACAGAGAGAGAGAGAGAGAGATCACTTTTGTACATGTTATAAAATGTTTACACACACAGAGAGAGAAAGAGAGAGATCACTTTTGTACATAAGTTCTAAAATGCTTGTAAAATACATGGTAGATGTCTATGATGAAAAACGTTTATCTAAAATGAGAGAGAAGGGGGGGGGGGGGCAGAGAGAGAAAGCGTCACTAGTGTGTTTATTTAAAAAGTGTTTGAATAACATTTTATCTTTGAAACATGAAACTTTATAATACAAATATTTTTAATTTGTTTAAGTTCGAAGAGCTTCATGTTCATGTCCTTGGGATCGTATAAAAATTATGTTTACTTCTCAACAAAATGTAATGATTATTGTTGGTAATATTAATCCAATGAATTTTAAAAGTTACCGCGCTTCATGAAATATGCCTACGTGACAAGTCTGTGTGATTTACACACCAATAACTCCTACAAAACTTAAAAACATTCCTTTATAATAATTACAAAATCTGTATAAAGATCTACAAGTTATAATGAAAGTTTTATATTTGTAACTATTACAATGTGATTACAGATTACATTTGTAACTATTTCAATATGATTACAGATTACATTTGTAACTATTCATTATAATTACAGACCTTGCATAAAGACCTGGAGGTTATAATGAATGTTTTACATTTGTAACTATTACAATATGATTACAGATTACATTTGTAACTATTCATTATAATTACAGACCCTGTATAAAGACCTGGAAGTTATAATGAATGGCGATGATGAAATGGACAGGTGTAAGTCAACGTAAACTGAAAATAAAAGTAAAAACAAATTGAAAGTCAAAGAAGAATAAAACCTGAAAGTGAAATGCACAAAGTGAAACGGATGGACAAATTGAAAATGAAAGTCAAAACAAATTGAAAGAGACAGTTTTAATCATTTTAAGCTTATTAATAAGAAGATCCAATAAAATTTGTAACCTGATTCTTAAAAAGAAAAAAGATTTCTCTTTAGACACTGAAATATTTTTTTTTAGTTTGTGACGATTATATGAAGTATGGCAGAGAAAGTAAAACATATAGGCATTTCATTAATAATGAGGTAGGTAATATTAGTAATAATTAGTAATAAGTAATAATAAGTAATAATATAAGTAATAATACATAAAAAAATAAGTAATATTGTAAGTAATAATGAGTAATAATATAAGTAATAATAATTAAAAATATGAGTAATATTATTCTGAATATTAAGGTAAGTCACAGTCTAAGCAGTTTAGGAGTAAGAATCTTAGATATCGATTACGACTTATGGTTCATCAACTCAAAATTATTAAAGCACAGATCTCCTTTTCGTGCAGTTCATCACCAAACACAAGTCAATCTGATAGAAACTTTTGTAATTTAGTAGTTTCATGGAATGCTTAGACTATTTGAGAATAAATTGACGTAACTTACTATGAATGAATTGAAATATTCTAAAATCAGAATATTTTGTGGTGGTTTAATTTTCGTTGTTTTTTTGTTTTTGTTTTTTGTTTTGGTACATGTATGAAAAAATCTTAGAATTCATATCTTTCACCATATGTTAAAATAACAAAGTGCAGCATCATGTATGTCTCCGAACAACAAAATTAAACTCCCTTTAAATTGTCGACGGATTTTCCCGCTATTTCCCGATCATGACAAAGAGCACACGACGGGTGTGACCGGTTGGCAGGGGACGCTCATTCCTCCATGGCACCTGATCCCACCTCTCATATTTTTGGAGGTCCGTGTTTGCTCTGCTCCCCATTTGTATTGTTTTAATGGACTTTGAGCTTGAATACTGTTGATTATCTCCGTATTTCATTACTGATTATGAATTGACGAAACTAATTGACAATGAATAACTTTTCCTATTGACACTTTTGCGTTACTGTTTTGAATTTTTTTCTCTTCGCTTAAAAAAAATGAATTTTAAGTTTTACTTAAAATATTTTATGTACATTGGAATGCACTGTGTATAGAAAGAGTTATCGCGCTCGCATTATCCTTGGAAGTTTTTGGCGTTGCCAAATTAGGAGAAGCAAATGCAAGTTATTCTTGGAAATGAAAACATTCGGTAAATGCCAAATGGAAATCGTGCGCGGGAAAAATCTGGACACGGTCGTTCAGATAGCGTCGCTTTTCAGTTTCTTTCAGGACGCCGTGAAAAGTACATGTGTGTTGGATAGCTTCTAATTATGTTCCCCAAACGAAGTTTGGGAACATATTGTTTTTACTCTGTTTCTTATTATTATTATTATTATTATTATTATTATTCTTTTTTTCTACTTTCTTCTCCGGTACTTTTTTGTCCGGAAGTGTTCTCATAGAACCACTCATCCGATTGACATGAAACCTTTTTAGGGTTAATAGGCATGTTGTGTAGGTGTTCGGAACGAAGGTCATTTTGCGCGCACGTGCATGCATGTGCGCGCGCGTGCAATGACTAATATACTTGATGAAGCCGTAACTTTTATATTTCTTGATGAATTGCTCTAAAACTCAAAATATAAAGATATATTAGTAGTCTAGACAAGATAACATGATCAAATTAGCGTGAACTCACGCGCATGCACGTGCGCTCTTCTCTGATTGGCTGATACAAAAATCTCAATAATTTCCTTGTTTTTTGACAAAATACTTTGAAATTTAGAATATAAGTAAATATTAAAAGGTGCTACAACATGTTATATAGGAAAGTTCTTGAAAACACGTGCATGCAGATGTGCTGCAATCTGATTGGTTGAAACTTTAAAAGTCTATAACTCCCTTTGTTTTCAACAAACCAGGATGAAATTTACGACATGGATAGGCACATAGAGTTCCTACATTATGATACTATCAAAATAGAATGCAAGGCCATGCATGCGCGTATGCTGAATTCTGATTGGCTAATACTTAAAGGGTTACATCTCCCTTATTTTTCAACGAGATTCTTTAATATTTAATACAAATGTATGTATTGTGAGACACTATAAGAAAATTAATGTGAAAAATGTAGAAAACATGTGCAAGTACATGCGCTGAAATTTGATTGACTAGTACCCATATGGCTATATCGGAGTAGTTTTCCAATGAAATACCCTTAAAAATAAAGTGTCCAGCTACATGTATATTACAAAAGTATTGTCTAATTTATTGAAGCTTGTGGGGAATGGGGCATCATAAGGGATTGGGGAGCCGTTTGGGGAACATCTGTAACGGTTCCCGTTACAATTAGCACTAGTTATTTTAATTTTGAATAAAAAAAAGAAAAACAAAAATTCTTCTTTACCCTAAAACAGCTCTGTCTGTAAACATGATCTCTTGTTTCATTGTTGTTTAGGTGCACCAAACCTGAACTGACAACACCGGTGCATTGGTTTTGCTTTGTTATATTTCTATTCTGAGTTTTCTTTATTATACTTTTTATATCATTTATGAATACACCAGATTTCCAACCTTTAAAACATATTAAATCTGAAGGATAAATTTAAGTTCCTGAAAATGCAAAGAAGCATGGCAATCAAACACACATGATATTCGTAGTTTTTATTATTTTCCGATAAAAGTACACTTTTAGAATATATCGGTTTAAAATATCCTGGCCTGAAATTTTCTTAAAAGTTTTGCAGGATATAAACTTTAGATCTGTGTTTATGTCCATTCAAAAGAAAAATTTGATTTCCAGAAGATTTAAAGAAAGTGTAGACTTATTTACTATGATATGACGTAACTTACTAAACAACTAACAATGAAATGACGTAAGTCAATGTTAGTAAGTTACGTAATTTTATTGATAGTAACTTACGTCATTTCATTGTTAGTAGGTTATGTCATTTCATTGTTAGTAAGTTACGTCATTTCATTGTTAGTTAGTTATGTAATCTTATTGTTAGTAAATTATGTCATTTCATTGTTAGAAAGTTACGTAATCTTATTGTTAGTAAGTTATGTCATTTCATTTTTAGTAAGTTACGTCATTTCATTGTTTAGTAAGTTACGTCATTTCATTGTTTAGTAAGTTACGTCATTTCATTATTTAGTAAGTATAACCAAACTTGGCATACATGTAACTAATTAACAATGAAATGATGTAACTTACTAACAATGAAATGGCATTTCCTAACTTAAACCATCCACTTTTAGGATATATACAGGGTGTTTCAGAAAACATGCAACCATTTGCTTTCCTCACTTTATTGATATGCAAACAGAGATATATAAAAGTTTTATTTAAAATTATAGAAAATAGGCCTAAGATTTTATTGATAACAAAAATTTGGGAAATAATTATCATTTAAATTAATTATAAAGTCATATTTGACATCATTGAAAAATAGGTCATATCATTCTGAATATGAAATTTACTAAAGATCAATCATCAGGAGTTTTGACACTGTTTTATCAAAGCATGTCGCTAGTTCCTGTGATTGCTTAGGACAATATAGATAAGAATCCAGAATGCAAAGAACTTTAAAAAAAGTTGAAGTTGTACAATTTTTTAACAAAATTTTGAATATAATGGAACGCAAGTGATAAAAAAGGAAAAATTGGAAGAACGAAGAGAATAGAACACATGAAAACATTGAGAATGTTAGAGACGTTGATTCAGTGACTCCAATGAAATCCTTAAGTAAAATATAACTGACCTTGTAAACGAATGCAACTCAAAAATGAAAAGTCGTGTATATCGGATGCTGAAATATGGTTTGAATCTTACACATTAGACTGGGTGAAACAAATATTTGAGGATTATTCTTCTCTTCCAAATCCGAAAATCTGCATTTGGCCTCAACATTCACCTGACTTAACCCCCCCTTAAAGGTCACAGTTTATAAAACACACCCCATTACAACACATGAACAAATCGTTTTTAAAAAATGAGTCAAGGTTCATAACAAAGAAATTTTGTGCACTAGTTATGATAATGAAAAATTTCCTGCATCGATTACATTTATTCATTCAGCAAAAATGACGTCATTTAGAACATATTTTGTAACTAGGTGAAATTTTAAAGGTTTTCTTTATTCTTTCGTAGCTCATTATCTATTTGCCGGAATAATTTTATTCTTACGAGAATAAATTTTGTAATTGTGCCTTTTAATTTAATATGTTGGTGGATGGTATTGGATGAAGCACGAATAAAATTAAGTCAATCAAAATGGTTGCATGTTTTCAGAAACACCCTGTATATAAAGGAAAACGTAACTTGACAAAACACAGAATTACTAAACAACTGTTTAGGATATATATCAGGGAAAAATAATCTGTATCCATGTAATGTATATCCTCTTCTGTATCCATGTGATGTATATCCTCTTCTGTATCCATGTAATGTATATCCTCTTCTGTATCCATGTAATGTATATCCTCTTCTGTATCCATGTAATATATATCCTCTTCTGTATCCATGTAATATATATCCTCTTCTGTATCCATGTAATGTATATCCTCTTCTGTATCCATGTAATATATATCCTCTTCTGTATCCATGTAATGTATATCCTCTTCTGTATCCATGTGATGTATATCCTCTTCTGTATCCATGTAATATATATCCTCTTCTGTATCCATGTAATATATATCCTCTTCTGTATCCATGTAATATATATCCTCTTCTGTATCCATGTGATGTATATCCTCTTCTGTATCCATGTAATATATATCCTCTTCTGTATCCATGTGATGTATATCCTCTTCTGTATCCATGTGATGTATATCCTCTTCTGTATCCATGTAATATATATCCTCTTCTGTATCCATGTGATGTATATCCTCTTCTGTATCCATGTGATGTATATCCTCTTCTGTATCCATGTAATATATATCCTCTTCTGTATCCATGTAATATATATCCTCTTCTGTATCCATGTAATATATACCCTCTTCTGTATCCATGTGATGTATATCCTCTTCTGTATCCATGTAATATATATCCTCTTCTGTATCCATGTGATGTATATCCTCTTCTGTATCCATGTAATATATATCCTCTTCTGCATCCATGTGATGTATATCCTCTTCTGTATCCATGTAATGTATATCCTCTTCTGTATCCATGTGATGTATATCCTCTTCTGTATCCATGTAATATATATCCTCTTCTGTATCCATGTAATATATATCCTCTTCTGTATCCATGTGATGTATATCCTCTTCTGTATCCATGTAATATATATCCTCTTCTGTATCCATGTGATGTATATCCTCTTCTGTATCCATGTGATGTATATCCTCTTCTGTATCCATGTAATATATATCCTCTTCTGTATCCATGTAATATATATCCTCTTCTGTATCCATGTGATGTATATCCTCTTCTGTATCCATGTAATATATATCCTCTTCTGTATCCATGTGATGTATATCCTCTTCTGTATCCATGTGATGTATATCCTCTTCTGTATCCATGTAATGTATATCCTCTTCTGTATCCATGTGATGTATATCCTCTTCTGTATCCATGTAATATATATCCTCTTCTGTATCCATGTAATATATATCCTCTTCTGTATCCATGTAATATATATCCTCTTCTGTATCCATGTGATGTATATCCTCTTCTGTATCCATGTAATATATATCCTCTTCTGTATCCATGTGATGTATATCCTCTTCTGTATCCATGTGATGTATATCCTCTTCTGTATCCATGTAATATATATCCTCTTCTGTATCCATGTGATGTATATCCTCTTCTGTATCCATGTGATGTATATCCTCTTCTGTATCCATGTAATATATATCCTCTTCTGTATCCATGTATATATATCCTCTTCTGTATCCATGTAATATATACCCTCTTCTGTATCCATGTGATGTATATCCTCTTCTGTATCCATGTAATATATATCCTCTTCTGTATCCATGTGATGTATATCCTCTTCTGTATCCATGTAATATATATCCTCTTCTGCATCCATGTGATGTATATCCTCTTCTGTATCCATGTAATGTATATCCTCTTCTGTATCCATGTGATGTATATCCTCTTCTGTATCCATGTAATGTATATCCTCTTCTGTATCCATGTAATATATATCCTCTTCTGTATCCATGTGATGTATATCCTCTTCTGTATCCATGTAATATATATCCTCTTCTGTATCCATGTGATGTATATCCTCTTCTGTATCCATGTGATGTATATCCTCTTCTGTATCCATGTAATATATATCCTCTTCTGTATCCATGTAATATATATCCTCTTCTGTATCCATGTGATGTATATCCTCTTCTGTATCCATTTAATATATATCCTCTTCTGTATCCATGTGATGTATATCCTCTTCTGTATCCATGTGATGTATATCCTCTTCTGTATCCATGTAATATATATCCTCTTCTGTATCCATGTGATGTATATCCTCTTCTGTATCCATGTAATATATATCCTCTTCTGTATCCATGTGATGTATATCCTCTTCTGTATCCATGTAATATATATCCTCTTCTGTATCCATGTGATGTATATCCTCTTCTGTATCCATGTGATGTATATCCTCTTCTGTATCCATGTGATGTATATCCTCTTCTGTATCCATGTGATGTATATCCTCTTCTGTATCCATGTGATGTATATCCTTTAGATTCCTTTAGGGTCAAAACCCGAGAACCGGGCCAATCTGACGACTCCGAATGGATTCAAGGTCACCCTGTCTTCAATCCCGGGGGCCGGGATGGGGGCGTGGACACACATCCCGCTCTCTAAGTACACAGTCCTGGGATCCTATGATGGTCTGGTGAGGACAGATATCAGTGATAAAGATCCGTATTCTTGGGTGGTAAGTGACCAAGTGCTAAATTGTTGCAAAAAATAAAATGAAAAAAGCAAAAAAAAAATGTAGCCAGACTTTTTTTTGTGAGCGAGAAGAAGGTACAAAGGACTATATTCTGTAGTGGCCAGTATCTGCCCCCAAAATAAAACTTTGATGGAGAAATCTTTAATTATGTTCTAAACCAGGTGGATATTTGCAGACTTCAAAGCATTAAATATTTTTATCAACTATGACATCATTAGTTAGATATGACGTCAATAAAATGACGTAAATTCCAAATTGCAATGATTTTGAGAGAAAATAGCGTATTTTACGTCGGTATTTTGATTGGAAATTATCGAGCGCAGGTCTGCTCAGACTAGATCTTTTGATATAATGTGTAGAATGATAATATCAATGAAATATGTGAATATGATACCTGAGCAAGCTTGCGCTCTATAAATACTATAGTCAAAATTGAACAAACTCTGTGCATTTTGGCCTCTATTTTAAAAATAACGGAAATCCAAATAGTTTGTGACGTCACAGAGACAAGAAAAGCCAGCTAATTTTTCCAATTTCATAATATATTGTCTTAATTTGGATTGTTTTATACAATATATGCACTTTTTCTCATTTCAAGAGATTTTCAAAATTTGACTATTATGGGGGCAGGAATACGCCCTTACCATATATAGTTCTTTAGAGTTATTGTTTTTACTTCCAAACCATTTTTTATTCATGGCAAGGAGCACATGTGGCGGGTATGACCAGTCCGCAGGGGATGCTCACTCCTCCATGGCACATGGTTCTATCTGATATTTTAGAGGTCCGTGTTTGCTCTACTCCTAATTTGTAATGTTTGAATGGACATTTGATCTTGAATTCTGTTCGTTATCTCCATGGTTCATTTAGTTGATCAATTAATATGTCGAATGTTTCCCCGGCCGCGAAAATTAAAAGTCATTCATGGCTTTCAAACCGAAAATTAAAATGTTGGTTTACAGTAATACATGAAGATAAAACAAGTGATCACAGAAAAAAGATATTGTGGTACGTTTCTTACCTAAAATATCGGCAATTGTCACTGGTTATAGGTTTTTATCCGTTCTTACTCCTAGACCTTGAATCAGGCAGAATTCACTTATTCTCTACCTTTGCTCATGTAAATAAATGCCCTGCAAGATCTATTTTCACTAAACAGTTAGTTCCAATTGTCAGATAGGATAATTAAAGCTGGCTTCATCTTCCGCATATAAGTATTAAACAACCATTACAAAGAATTTTGTGTATTGTTTTAGGTTGAAAAATTGCAAGGAAACGGAACTTACGTCATAGACGCTATGCCATTGGACAGCAGTAATTGGCTGCGTTTTGTGAATTCTCCACGCAACTACCAAGAAGAAAATGCGCAAGCAGTACCATGCGCAGGTTTGATTTTCTACATGACTATAAAGGAAGTAGATCCGGGCTCTGAGCTGATGGTATGGTATGGAGACAGTTACGGCCTCCATCTCAACGTAAGCAGAATACATCCGGGTGAGTCGAGAGAAAAAATCCGGATATCGATCCCGATTGAGTAATTTATTCTAAGCTCGTTACGCTCAATGGTCGTTTTCATGATTTGGTGCAAAATTATATATACAAGTATATACAGTATAAATATATGTACATGTATATACAGTATAAATTTATATACATGTATGTACAGTATAAATGTATATGTATGTATATACAGTATAAATTTATATACATGTATGTACAGTATAAATGTATATGTATGTATATACAGTATAAATAAATATACAAGGGTAAAACAGCAGGGGTAGTTTTAAAGATTTAAGGTAATTCCAATCTTTTCTAGATATTCTTGTTAAGAGTATAAACTCTTTCCTTTGTGTACTTGTCATACACGTATATGCTAAGATACGAGTTCGTGTGTCGCTTTGTTGTAAGTACTTGTCCACGCTTTTAAAGTTTATATACTTATTTTTGTCTAACCCTGCATTTACCCAACTTTAAATGTGTTATGTTTATTGTCGAATTTTACAATGTAAAGATTTTAATTTAAATTACAGAACACGATTTAAACGGAACAGTGGTGTTTCGCGTTAACATTCTTCACATCTTGGATAAATATGGTGACGTCCTTGCGTTTGATGACGGGACCATTGTGACGTACGATAACTGGATAGAGGACCTGACGTATAACGTTGTAGATAGGACTTTTGGACTCCTCCTGTCCTATGACGTGAAACGGATGCGATGGAGGTGGATTCCGGAAAGGAATTACTCGTATTTTACTGATAAAAACGGACTATATCTTCCATTTGTGTGCGAAGATAGGGATTCTGAAATTCCAGATGGATGAATTTATTATTCTTTATAAATTATACGTATTGTAATAAATTAAACGTTTTTATTTACATTAGTTTAATCTTTTTGACTTCTGAAAAAAAAAAAAAGAACTATAAAGCAAAATGGAACTTAACAACAGGTGCGATAAAATCTTGTATTTGCTTTGATTCGAAGGTATATAACAAGGATATTTTTTACTTTTTACTAATTGTAGAATGGAGCTGAATTTTGTAGACATAAAATACCATTATAAACAAGAGGCGCATGGGCCATATTGCTCATGTGAGCACGTCGGCTAGGATAAAGTAAATCAATTCAGTGTTGAAGAGTTGGTTTTTTTTGGGGGGGGAAGGGGGGGGGGGCTTAAATTTACACTACCTTAGGATGCTTCCATATCAATATTACTAATCATGGCTTTGCTGTTCTCGAGCAGAATTTAAAAAAAAAAATTCCCTATGTATTCCTATATAAAACTCTGATCGCTCATTGCTGCCCCACTAATAAATTTGAACAAATTTGAATCTACACTACCTGAGGATGCTTCTATAATAATATGACTAATCATGGCTTTATTGTTCTTGAGCAGAAGATTATTCCAAAATGATTTCTATGCAAAACACTCTTTGATCAGAAAAGCTCAATTAGCCTTCGGCTCAGGTGAGCTAAAAATCAGTGTTAAAGAAATCCAGATTGTAAATTTGAAGGAAGAAGTCTTAAATACATCGTTTCTCAACCATTAGTATTTTTTTTATATTGATAAAATAATAAAACTCATCTTTAGTTTGATGACATGGGGATTTCAGAGAAACTATTTTGCATGTATACAGTTCTATCATTTTGGGATGTCTATTATATTGCAATGCATTATTGTATAAAAAAAAATATATACCTAGGTAAACTAGATGGATGTGTTCAGTTTTTCTATCCCTTTTTTAAATCATGGAAATTTGCTTTCTTTAACCGAATTTAATAAAATTTCAGTGACTAATCACGTCGGGCCAAAAGAGTTTTTGAAAGTCTCAAGTATTGTGACGTTCAGAAAGAGAATTGAATGTTGTTTCCTTTCTTAACTTTGACAATTTTGACCCAATTTAAAATATCTGTGAAGATAGAAGGCCACAAAACGACATAAGAAGAATAACAGTGGTTTTTTTTTTGCCTAATCACCCGGGTGAAATAAAATCTGATTTGAAACATTTTAAACAATTGAGAATCTTTAATCAGCATTTTCAGAAAAAGCGTGTAGATGTTACACTCAATAGTACGTAAAAAGTGAACCTAAAAATATAAATTACGCAAGTTTTAGAATTTTAAAAATCCTCTGCAGTTGCAAATAAATTTTTATGAGCCTCCATTTTAATTGCCATTTTAAGCAATATTTAAAAAAAATAAATGAACCGATCAACCAGGAAGCGAATGCTGACTAGTGTGACTTCCCATAGCTTCTTTATTTTTCTTATTCATCATTTAACCCGATTCATTATCATTGACATTCAAAGAAACAAGAATAATGCAATTTTTCATGGCATATAGTATTTAGAACAGGAATATAATTTCTTTAAGGATAACAAAGAACAACAAAAGCCTCTCAGACGATGACCTTCAGGTCAATCATTGACAGAGCGGAAATTTACGCTTGATTGCTCAGCCTTTGCCTTTCACGCTTGATTGCCAATCCTCTGTGTTTTATACTTAATTGCCCTGCTTTTGTGTTTCACGGTGTATTCTTGTCATCTGTCATTCATTCATCACTTACTCAAATCAATCACATGACTGTCATGTGACTCCTTATTGTGTCAATTTCATTTTCCTCCTTTTTTAAAGGGATTTACACACCGTCACAAAGGTAGGTTATACTTATTTTCAGGTATATAGTCCTGCAGGCCTTTTAACAAAATATCATATGACTACGATTAAAATATGAAAACTGTGAAATTTCTTTTTTAAATTAATATCATAAATTAAAAAAATATATATTTATGATATATCCATGTCATGAAAATTTAAATTGTTTTACGGCCTGCTTTAGCTGAGACTTTTGTCTCTGTTGTGAGACCTTTTATGTACACATCTATTAATTTATTGATTTATTGGAGCTACGTTTGAAAATGTCCGAATATAATTCACGGAATTTTGAATTCGTTATAAAGAAAGGTCTTTATCTTCGTTATTTTTTTTTTTCAAGGACAACAGTGAGTTTTCTTCTCCGAGGGGCTATTTGGCATGGGGGAATACGACCACGAATTATGGCTGTCCATATAAATTTCACAAAATTGAAAAATATCAACTACCCCATACACCCCTTGCTCATTAAATAAAATGTAGGAGTAGAAAGTTACACATTAGTTTTAAAATTTGACAAAGTAAAAAGGAAAAGGAATAATAATATCCCATACATCATTGGATTGTCGACAAGTTTTTTTTTTTTTTTGCATATAAGTAATATATAGCCCCTTCGCCCATTTCTTTGTCAAACATCATTAAATCATATTAGTCTCACGTTTTAAGGCTTATTTTGATCTTTTAATATTTCTTCCGAGGCTAATAATAAAACTCCGGAGTAATGTAACTGTCTTGGAGAAGAAACTCCACCTATTGTTGTGCGTAGCTGTATAATATTGAATTAAGTGTCACCTCTATTTTCGCTGGATTGTTATTTCACTTCCTCCGTAACATATGTAAATACATGTACATATATGTATTTAATATAAGGTAACGTTTCAGTTATTTCTTTGTTTAAAAAAAGCACATAAAAATATGTATTGTTTTGAAAATCACAATTAACTGCCAAATATTGAAGAGTGGCTCGGATTCCAGTAGAGCGGACGTCAGAAACTCCGGAGTGACTCACGATGGCTTCCTATTATAGCTATAGACCCTTTTACGTAAAATAAATAAATAAATAAAAAACCGGCTGACGGTCTACCTCAAAATCCTTCCTTTTTGCATGGAGTAAAGATTTCACTATCACTTGGTTGAACGATCACCAAGATAGCACAGCACTCTCTGTCTCTCTCTCTCTCTCTCTCTCAATCTTTACACGTAACGCTTATTTAGATGATTTATGGGCGACTGCGATATTAATTTCTATTCCTGTTTTCTCATTGAATGGATTGTGGTTATTTATAGAACAGAATTATTGGACACCTGTCTGACAGCCGTGTTACGTCACTGACGTCTGTCCCCTTCTCTCTCTCTATCTCTCTCTCCCCTTCTCTCTCTCTCTCCTTTTTATCCTCCTCTCTCCTATGTCGAATCTGCTATCCCCTTTTCTCTATGTCCATCTCTCTCTCTCTCTCTCTTCTCCCCCTCTCTCTCCTTTCTCGCTTCTTCTAGCTCACTCCCTTCCTCTCTCTCTCTCTCTCTCTCTCTCTTACATTTTCAAACAGTATATATTTATATACTCAAAAAATACATATATAATAACGTAGACAGTAATTTTGTACTTTGAACTTAAATTAAGTGATCCGATGATTGAATAAAAAGTTGGCAATTCATTAACATTTTAGATAATTGATTTTTTAGCCGATGAAGGATTCTGCTTTCCTTTAATCAAGTTAGGTGTTTACTTGGAGTGATCAAACACATGCTAAATGATGTAATAATTCGCACCTTTTATCACTATGCCGTCTAGTCTAGTGTAGGTAATCGCCTTGTTGAGCAGCTTCACATGTTATACACGTGTTTTCAGGCAAACATAAAACACGTGTAGCGCATGTACATGTACATAAAGATCAATTGTCCGGTAAGAGGTGACAAATGGAAAGAGAGAAAGAACTGTTCCATTTCCTGATCCTTCAATCACTACTCAGTCACCAAGCGACGCTGACAGAGTTTTAACTGAACATTCAGTACCTTTAAGGACATACGCAATGTAGTTTGAACTTTATCGTTTCTTTTTTCCCTGGAGTCGAAGAGTTCCAATATTTGGAGGACCTGTGTGCTACTCTTTTAATGTCTATGTATGGTGCTGTACACCTCTTCTGAAACAAATTTAGATGAAAAAAAAAACCATCTAGAATATATGTTACGTAATTTTTGTATATTTTTCTTTGAATTATAGAAGAATTTACATCAATTGATATCTATTCAAAACCCCTGGTAATGCGTGCTTTTTTTTTGTCTATGAACATCTGATGGTACTATAATTCTAAATTAAGAATATCTTGAAAAATTATCAGTAGGTAAGGTACGTTGCATATGTCCTTAAAATGTATTTTTTGCTTGTAATTAAGTATTGAAAAATGATATACATCTGTGAATATATATCTTTGTGAGAAAAATGCCTACCTCCCTCTTACTTCGTAGAAATCCGTGTACGAACGACAGAGATTTCCGTGAAAAACGAGAATATTTAAATAAAGAAATGTTATCTGATTAAAATACATTATAAACAAAAGATTTAGATGCGGAATAATTTTATTGGTAGAAGTTATCAGTGAAATTGACGTATTTTTAATTGTTAGTTTAAGAATAATGAAATGTTCTTTAATAAAGTAAAACATTGTCTATACAAAATAAAAAAAAAACCCACTCTTTTGTCTTAAGAGGATGTTTAGGTGTTTAGCAGGCGAATTTCCGCGTAAATAACAGTTTTATCGTATTGTTTTTTCAAAGATAGTTGTGTTAATAAGTTGTATTATCACTGATAATTGTTGTTTAAAATTAAAATACACAAGTAAAATCTCAAAACGTCCTTTACATCGATCAGCTGTTGTCTTTGATCTTTGCTTGTCTTTGATATGACATCGATCAGCTGTTGTCTTTGATATGACATCGATCAGCTGTTGTCTTTGATGTGCTTGTAAGGGAATAAAAACTATAGTGGTCTTCCAACTTTGTAAATAGATAGATTCTGAAAATTGAATAGATGGCAATGGTTTGATTGGAAAATAAATATTCAAAACATTTGAACTATTTTAAAATTAATATCTATAAACAATATACCCCAAAACCATTAATAAAGTCAAACCGTAACTTTAGTCCTGCGTAAAATCGCGGTATTCCAGAATTAACGACAACGTAAGGTTACGAGTTCTTATAAAACGGACCCAGGGATTTCATTTCTGATTTTTTTTTTAGATATTAATTGTAGTCTTTATTTTGTATCAAATCTGACCCATGCCCCACTTACACAACTAAAATCCTGAATCCGCTCCTGATTTGCCGATAGAACATTGTTTGATTATAGATACGCTAAGTCTGTACACAAAGTCTGAGATCTTTAAACTAAGTCTGAAATCTACAACAAATGTACACCTTCTATAAATTGAATTATTTAGCTATTACACTGGTAGTACTTACAGAGAATTGCTGAAATTATCTACCTGCTATTTAATTGTTCGAATATTTATTTATTTTTGTAGAAAAACCCAATGCATTTATTTCAACGTAATGTCAAGAGGCCTTCCGATTGTAGCAGTACCTCTTTTGAGTTGGATTGTTACAGGTAAAAGAGATAAACGATCGCCTTCCGAATTATTAAAATTTAAAAAGAAGAAGGAAACTTTGCATTAACTTTAAGTTCTCTTTTAAACTTGTTTCCAATCAAAATTTTGACACTTTCAGGTTCTTTCTTCGCCTTATTCTGAAGCGAATATATATAAAGCATATATGCGATTTCTCCCTGACAGAGAAAAGAAAAATATTCAGTTATGCCAAAGTTTTTATTTTTTTTTTTGGTTTACGATTTTCTGTCTCAAAAAATGCATTGGGTGGTCGAAAAATAAAAATAATTTAGGATTCAACAATTTCATTTTAAAATACCAGCAATGTTTGTTTTAATAAAAATAATACACGTCAATAGTGTTTTTAAGTTTTATTGTCTAAATCACAGAACTCTTTTTATTTAATTTTAATTCATTTCTAACTTTAGACTGAATGTCATTTTCATTTAGTTCTGATTTTTGTTTGTCAATCAGTGCTTTGTTCATGATGTTCAACTTCTTTATGTGCTCTTCAGTGATTTGTATTGTGTTATAAACCTTGGCATCCCCACAAACAAAAAATAAGGGTCCAAATTTAAGTTAAATTTAGATTGAAGAAAAATACAACTTAATTGTTTAACAATATTAAAAGTAATTGACGTTGAAATAAAGGTTATAATAATTTGATCATGCAGCTATCAAATTTTTTTCAACCTGCGGCACAAAAGCCTAATAATTTCTCAATCAAGTCCTCCTTTAAATTTTTGCAATGTACCTGCACAGTCGGCAATGCTCATTATTTACTTAGTAATTCAAAGGGCTTTGATCTCAATTGAGTATCAAATTTTCAAAGATTTTTGTAATGAATTTACTTCATTAAATCAACAAATGTTTTATACATATTTGAATTCATCCAGTGAAATACCAGTCAGAATTACTTCAACTAAGATGTATCTCTCAACACCAAATTGGCCTATTATCTATAGGTGTATCCGTGTCACTCTCCAATATTACGGTATGAATTTAGCCAATTGAGACATTGCAATTGGAGAAAGAGATCATGCATCCAAGATTTTATTCACTTTCCCATGCAGAAAAAGTTCTTTAAGTGTATTTCATAGCTTTCAGCGAGGAATTACCTTGTCACATGACAGAACCACCATTTGTATTTATTTACGGTCATCTAAATGTTTATAGAGGTCTCAAGAATATATTAATAAGCGCTTATTTGATTAAGATGCATTTTAAAATTTAAAACCCACCAGTTCAGCTGAGAAAAATCCGGAAAATATGTCGGAAAAAGACATTATTTTTATTTTCATGATTGGTGAAAATTAGGGTCGGCGGAATCGTAAACCAAAAGAAAAAAAAACTTGGCCTAATTGAATATGTACCTCTGGAGTAACAAACAGTAATGTTATCGTTGATATTGCATCATATTTTCAGAGAGTTTTTTTTTTTAAATAACACGTCCTGTTGTTGCAAAATGAAGTACATGAATATATCATATATAGTTTGAAAATATAAAAACGTGAGGGCGGAGACACGTTAATGATTAATATGTGAAATTTGTAAAAACATATATCATTTCACAGTTTTGATCGCCATTGATTCGGAGTCTTTGACATGTCCCCCTGGGTTTTCCGGCTCAGAGGTTTTCAGATGCTCCCGGGGATTCGTGAATGTGAGTGGATGGTGCTTCTCTTTCCACAAAGAACCTACGTCCATGTTAAATTCCAGTGATATCTGTCATCAGCAGGGAGCTCACATGGTCGTTCTAGACTCTGAAGAGAAAGAAAAAGTACTCACAAAATATATTGAAAGTAAGCAAAGGAGTGGATCTAAGTTTTAAAGAAAAAGCCACATAAAATTTATATTTAATTTGCTTATTTCCGACTGCCTGTGTCAAAGAATCCTATCCATAATTTTTTTTATGTATTTTTTTTTTTAATTTTGGCTCAAAATTTAACAAAAAATAAAAACCACTCGATATACAATAAATAAAATTAATTTTAAAAACTATTTGGCAAACAACCAGAAACTATTTTATGCTGCGCCATACAACATTTGAATTCTCATGTATGTACCTCCACCTCTTAAAAAAACTTTCGTTAGGGATTTCTTTTCTTTTTTTCTTTTTTTTTTTGGATGCCTTATCTGTTGAAGTTAATTTATAAATTATCCAATTTCAGGACAGATTATTGGTTAAATCTTGAGTATTTAACGAGGTTTGATCCTGATATTTAAAGTCTTAAACTTTTTTTGTCAAGTATATTTTTAGTTTTTACAAACATAGCTTAATTAAAAATCAAAACAAAAAATGGGGATCAATATGCTTCTTTTGGCGATACAGCACATTTAATATGACCTTTTTGCATTGAAATTTGTGTCTTATTCAAAAATCACATCTTCAACGTTTTCCCTCCAATGTTTTTATCCAAATAAATCATGGGACAAAATAAACTATGAGTCTATTTAAAAAAAGACACATTAAAATTGTGACTAAGAAAAAGTTTCAAATTGCTCCGCATAATGAATTATTTGACCTTTCTGCACCCATAAAATGTGATTTTTCTGGCATTAAAAATTTAACAAGCAAGAAAGTTATTCTAAAGTCTTAAACTTTTGCTGAATTTAGGCAGATTGGTCAAAATTATCTAATATATTCAGAAAAGAAAAACAAAAGTGGGGGTCTATGATGTAGATTTTTAGATATTACTAAAAAAGTGTTGATTTTATGTTAAAATTGGCTCAGTTTTTGCCTGGACTTTCAGAATATAATTACTATATTTGTCACAACATAATGAAAGAATTCATAAGAAATAATTTAATAGATATTTCAGAACCAGCATAAAACAATTCACTGCAAAAAACAGCTCTGTGTGCAACCAGCATGGAAAAATAGGAATCTAAACTTAACAGTACATGTACTGTATATACCGTATAATGGGTATTTTCTGCCGTTGTCCAATTTTTGCGGAATTTTGCGGATAGGACAAATCCGCAAAAATTACAATCGCAAAATATTTTTTCAATATTCATTAAGATATTTTGTACATGCAATTATGATAAGTGGTGCGTATGTCTAACAGGGTTCTCATAACACAAGAACCTGCGTACTGGACACAACAAAATTATTTGGAACGCAAGGTTTTTAAAATCGATGCGTCCGCAGACTCATGAGTGGCCACATCCTCGTTAGCAAGAAAATTCGGGTGTCATCGAAATTCGAAGATTTTAGATGTCAGGATTGGTCCAAAACATATTGAATCAAAACCTTCCTGTAAATAATATCAATTAAATAAGTTGATACAAAAACATCTTTACTTGTACTTATTTCCCAATTATTAGTCCAAACTCCGATAGCTGCGAACAACACATGGTAGTTTTCTTTTTTAAACACTTTTTTTTTCAATCTTGTGTTTTATATTGAGACAATAATTACTGCGTGTATGCACAGTGTGGCTCGATTGTCTCGTGAATTTCACCTAATGCATACGACTGACAGGATTAGTTACGTCTCAATGCACATGACACCAGTGATTGTTACCCGTCAACTTAGGGGTACTCGATTATGCAACTGTTTGTTTTAGCTTAAAATATAAGCAACAAATTAATTTTGATTGCAGTTAACTAGAAATGTATTTTAGAATATGGCTTGGATGCATTTATTATCATCTAAATATATTTAAATACTAGTATTTTAATAGATCGCATAAAACGTCTGTTAGAATAAAGATTTGTATTGTTGTTTAGGTGACAACTGACACTGCATTAATTTATTTCAATTGGTACTCGAAATATTTTTTACAAAAACTAAATAAAAGATAGTAGTTTAATTAAGCATAATAGCTTAATACCAGTTTTCATGCACCTTTGATCAATACAGTGTATGTCTTAATGAATTTATAAAACGTAAACATGACAGCGTTCTGATAATTCATAAAGTTTAGTGCATGACCATACCCCATAAATAAATTTTTGCGGTATAGTGCAACCGCAGAAATTGAAAACGCAGAAATCAATTTGCTACCTTTTAGGGGTTAAATCGCAAAAATTTCCAACCGCAGAAAATACCCGTTATACGGTATTTCAAAAGGGAAAAATTGATTATTTTCTTCTAAAAAGCCTTCCACCACAAAATATAGTCCCTGGCTTAATCCTATTAGGATGGAATTTAATCGTGGTTTTTTTCATTGGATATAGTTTAATTTGCATCGTAGAATCCAGATATAATGTTAGAACTTAAAAATGATGCATAATTTTAGAAATTAAGACCCAGACCAAAATCTGCTAAAAAGCTCAGGATCGAACCTCCTTAAACATTTTTGTTAATGCAACCATTTATTTAAAAAAAAATCAGTTTTAATGAAACTAACAATTTACACTTTTTTTCTAATTGAAAGGGGAAAAAATGCCGTATATACTCGCCTATAAGCCGGATAAAGAAAATAAAATACCGTATATAATCTCCTTTAAGTCGTTTAAGGGAAATAAAATACCGTAATAAACACTCGCCTATGAGTCGGATTTGTTAGAGGTAAATTTTGGTCAAAACCTCTATCTCCGAATTATAAGCGAGTCAATATTTTTTTTTCTGGAAAACGAAATATAGTTTATATTTCTATAACTTATTACAAAGTTGAGAGCATGCAGGACAGGTAGATGTAAAGGTTACTATAAGCATTATGTATACGTACAAGTCTTTACAGATTTATAGTATAGTAGAGTATATACGGTACATAAAATGATATAACCCGACTTAAAGGCGAGTATATACGGTACATCAAATGATACAACTCGATTTATAGGCGAGTATATACGGTACATAAAATGATATAACCCGACTTATAGGCGAGTATATACGGTAGATAAAATAATATAAATCGACTTATAAGCGAGTATATGCGGTTTATAAAATGATATAACCCGACTTATAGGCGAGTATATACGGTACATAAAATGATATAACTCGACTTATAAGCGAGTATATACGGTACATAAAATGATTTAAGTTTCTCTTTTCAGAGATGAATTTTTTCAACATATATCAAGAAAGAAATGTAAGTTGTAGGAGGGAGAGAAAGAGAGAGAGAGAGAAGATATATAGGTGTGTGTGTGTTAGAGAGAGAGAGAGAGAGAGAGAGAGAGAGAGAGAGAGAGAGAGAGGAAAAGAAAGAATAAGAGAGAGGAAGAGAAAGAAAGAAAGAAAGAGAGAGAGATTAATACTTATTTTTTAATTATTGTAAGATCAAAATTGATGCGTTTCTATTAAGTGCTCGCAAAATGCTTTTATTTGAAATTTACCTTCTAACAAATATAACGTTCAACATTCTATTGCATTTATAGGAGCTTTTTAAGATTGCTCAGAAGGAATGGGATGTTGAGACTGAAAAGAAGAACTGTAAGTATTAAGGTTCATTGACCGCCTATCACAATATTTTCTAAATATGAAAAAAATATGACAGGGTTCTTTTATTTCAAGTTCACTGGGATAAATCGAGACATATGAATCGAAGTAACTATTGTTAATTGATTATACGTCGTCAATATTTCTGAATATGGGATTGAAGGCCACAGCAAGTGCTTTCTTCTTCTCATGTAGAAGTTTTAATTCTGCTTCATATAGAAACAGGTCGGCTAATAAAAAAGATTCAAAAAGAAAAAAAAAATGGAAAAACGGGATGGGGGGGGGGTATCCCAAGTGCTTGTGAATAACGGAGCACAATTAGTGCCCATCGAAATTGCAACAGATTGTTGGCAGATTTGATCTCTGAAGATATGATAAATTGTTGATGTTCCGTATGAGAACCCAAGTTAATTTTACGTCACCTGACTACATTTCACGTCATCTGACTACATTTCACGTCACCTGACTACATTTCACCTCACCTGACTACATTTCACGTATCGCTCTACTCGATCTACTTTTCAAACTTTACTACCTAAACTCCTTTCACACCTCATCCTATCTTTTTTTTTTATTTCACACCTCATTTAACCTGACCGTCATTTCATACCTCACGCGCAAAAAAAAATTCTTTCTTTGATCATAAAGAGTTTCTAGTGCAAACGTAATGTATATGTACATGTGTGAATGCTTGTCCATATAGTATTTTCTCTTAACCTAATTTGTCAAAAACGTGTACACAAATTTAAAATTCGATACTTCTATCCACGTTAATCAATTTCATGGTGAATTAATAAAGTATCACTTTCTTAAAATAACTCCATTCTGTTTAGCTAATACACACTTGATTTTAAAAAAAAAGCATTGATGTAAAAAAAAAAATCAGTGCTTTATTAGCAAGAGACTTGTTATGGTATTAACAAAACCGATGTTATTAGCACATTTTTATCAGGATAATACATTTCGAATGAAAATATTATGCTTTGCATACCTAGGACAGTCTTAGTGCAATTTTGTTTTTCTTTGCAGTTTGTGCAGATTACATTAAACACGGTGTAAAAAGTTCTAAATATAGACACATTCCTAATGCAAAGGTATGTACTTAAACAATAAAATGCTTTCTTTGGCTGTTAGTATGGGAATTAATGTTGCAGCTGTTGCCGAGAAAATGCATTACCAGCGTAAGCGTAATTTTTTTCTGCAGTAGCTGCAACGTTAATTCCCCTATTAACAAACAAAAAAAAAAGACGTTTTATTGTTTATATTTATAGTTGTACAAATAATCATTCAAAGTAGAATTAAATAGGTGGAATTGTGTATTATTGGTATGTACGCCATTGTATGTTTAACGGCAATAGTTTTCTCAAGAAATAAAGGAGACGATATTCAGTGGATGTAAATACAGCAAAATGAGCTCGAATACTATTCGTTATTTCCATATATCTCATCATAAAATTATTTAACTATCTGTCCTTGACCTATGTTTCGTGTCCTTGACATTATCTTGTACATGTAAGATTCCTCTAGGTTCCCTTCCACATCAGAGAGCTAACCTTACCACGCCACCTGGATTCTCCATAAAACTTTCGTCACTTCCGGGGGCGGGAATGGGCGCATGGGCAGAGACCTTCGTACCGAAGTTCACTATCCTCGGGGTTTATGAAGGACTTATTCACACTGTAGACCGGAAAGATGACTTTTACTCATGGCAGGTAAAATTATATGAAGAATCATCCAAAATCAGGTACAATATCTCATCCACATACAGGATATTCTATATATTCCCGATATAAAATGTTTGAAAAAGAATGTTTTAAAGGAGAACACCTAAATGTTTGACATCAAAAAGGCTGTTAAAATTACTACAACAGAAGAAAAAATGAATCTATAATCAATGAATTGTATCGAAGATTCTACTGTTTTGATCCATATGATGATTTGTTAAAGGAAAGTCAGTACAATATATGAATGTTGAACTTATGTTTAAAGTATCATTTAAAAAAAAGAAATTAATTTTTGAGAATTCATCAGGACATGAACTATAGTTAACGCTTCATGATAAATATGCAGGCGTGAAGCGTTGTAGTTCATGAACCTCATGAATTCTCAATAACTAAATTGATTTCTTATATTCACATTATTTTCTAATGACGTACCACATATTTTTGTCATTCAACGATCATTTCTGAAAAAATGCACTATATGTTTTTTTAATTTCAATTACTTCACAATGGAAATATTCTAACTCATCTCACGGTAGTTCATGAGAATAGGAACTTTTTCTAATTTGCAAAGTATCTTAAGGAAAAATATTTGGAAATGAAAATAATTTAGATGTTAATGTTCTGAAAGTTTAAATAGTGTTAAATTCAATTGCATCTTCTCGAGCCTTTCCTGCAAGCTCGGAAAGACACCTTAAATGTTCATGCATTTCCTCACCGTATGTAAATATTTTATACACAATGGAGTCTCTTCTGATTAAATTTTTAAAGGTAGATAAACAGGGAACCGATGGTACTTATAACATAGATGCAGAAGACCCATCCTGTAGTAACTGGTTACGATTTGTGAACTCTCCCGCCAAATATCAACAAGAAAATGTCATCCCTATAACGTGCGAGGGCATCATCTTCTATATGACGTCACGTGACGTAGAACCGGGTGAAGAGCTTCTGGTCTGGTATGGGGACGGATATGGGAGGTTTTTAGGGGTAAACCGTATACATCCGGGTAATTATTCAATCTATCACTTCACATACCTTCATTTCTCTAACTTGCAAATGGGTAGAAGTAAGAACTGCTTTTTATCTATATTAGTGTATAAACTCCTTATATTTTCCCCCCTTTTTTTGCATTCCACAAATTTAAATTTTAGAACTTTTAGTTTACTAGCTTCATTGAAATCTTGAAACAAAGTTTATTGCAGTGTATGAAATTTGTAATTTTTCAATTGTTTTTTCCATTTAAAAGACCTTGATTATGGTTTCAAACACCATCCAACGATACTTATTTTCCTTTGTTCTTCAAATTGAATTTTAGTTATGCCTAGATTGGCTTATGTATCAGAAAATTGTACTTTTTACTTAGGTCGAAAATGGGATACTCTCCCTTTGAACATCTGTTGGTTTTCGATACATAAATTCAAGCTTATCGATTTATAAGTTTTTAAAGGGTATGGGTGTAGAACAACAAACAAATTATATAAATGGAGTTTAGAACGTTTATATGTTATGACACAGATATCGGTATTTCAATACTGATATTATTTTCTTTCCTTTTTCTGCAGAAGTTGATCTGAATGGGTCTTTTGCATTCCGTGCCAATGTTTTGACATTTGACAATGAAAGACTAATTTTTGATAATTGGACACCTGTGACGTATCAGAACTGGAATCCAAACGACGAGGGTGAGACGGCAGTTGATCCTATCTTTGGCCTCCTTTTGACTTATCATAACGACGGTAGGTGGCGCTGGGTGACAGAGAGGAATTACACGTACTATACAGGAGAAGACGGACTAAAACTTCCCTTTATTTGTGAGGATTCTCCGTTTTATTTGGAGCCGGAAGAGTGTTCTATTACGTAATGTTTCATTGTTTTAAAATGAAAATAAACTTTTGCCACCATTATATTTTTATCATTGAAAAAAATGCAGTGTTAGACTAGTGAGTAAAAAATGTAATAATTGAATGGAATCTCCTAAATTTTATGTATTTCATTTGTTTTCTCGGGAGAGAATTTTTAAATAAACTTCGGATAGCATGTAGACAGAATGCATATTGTGGCGTCTCGTTATCTTCGCACTTCTTCAGGGAAATTTACATTCAGATCTCTTCTTTCTAAACGTATAAAATAATACCTAAAACCAAGTGTTATTATAAAGTTTTATGCACCCGTAATCGAAGATTCGGGGCCATATGTATTTTGCTCTGACCGTCCGTCTGTTTTTCTGTCTGTCTGTCTGTCAGTTTATCTGTTTGTCTGTTAGTCCGTAAAATAAGAACTTTAACCTTACCCATAATGTTTGATTGGTTAAAGAATGGCTTTCAATCTTTTCAGGTGTATTCCATGCGAAAAGACCTTTCCCAGGGTGTAAATATTTTTGACCTTTTGAACTTGATCTTGGAGTTTGACACACTTTAAAAAAAATACCAAATATTAACCTTGGTCAATTCTATTGAACGGTTAAATCAGGTAATTACATGCACCACGTGATCATTTCTTTTGACAAGATCTTCTCCTAGGTACCAACAATATTGACCATTTGACCTTGACCTTATGAGTTTGACCTACTTTTGGAAAACTTTAACCTTGGCCGTAATTTCTGAATGGTAAGTGCTAGGGCTTTAATATTTCACCGCTTTATTTCCTGTGGCAAGAGCTTTTCCTGAATACCGACATTTTTTTACCCTTTGATCTTGACCTCAGACTTTGACTACTTTTTAAAGTCTTCAGTCATAACTTTTTAATGGCTGATTCTAAAACTTTCGTAATTCACCTGTGTATTTCTTCTGAAATTCATTTGTGTACTATTAATTTTGGCCTGACAATTTTTGACTCACTTTTGAAAATCTTTAATTTTGGCCATAATTATTGAACTGTTGGTGCTTTTATAGCTTTTAGATTTCAAAGGTGAACTCATTTTGACAAGACCATTTTTTTGAGTACCAACAGTGATGATCTCTTGACCTTAACCTTAGAGTTTAACTTGCAAATGACAACCTTGGCGATAAGCGGCCATACGAGGGCATCATTGTTTCCCCAAAACATCTTTTTGTATTAACATCAGCTCCTTAAAAAAAACTTTTTCTCTTTATTGGACTACAAGTACCAAACTGCAGTCTATATATTTTTTTTTGGAAATATGTATCATAGTCCATACACCGCATAATAGAGAATGAATTGTCTTAACACATACTTAAGCATTGAATCATTTTTTTTTAAAATGTTGTCTCATAATATTAACGATGAGTGCAAACAAATTGAGAAACGCGAGCTAGCGCTTTATGAAAATTTGTTTGTACACACCATTGCTGATTCGAGACGGCATCTTTCAAAAAATAATGATTCAATGCTTATATATACTTTTTTTTACTCCTCGCCTTGCTTCTTCTTCTTCTTTTTTTTTTTTTTAAATATTTTTATTATCCCTCGGGTAGATTACAATTTATAGAAGTAAACGCGAATTTTGATTTCCGCTTATGACATTGCACTTACACGGCGTTGAACTTTTGTGACGTCAGAGTTAAATGCATACTATAACTTTTTGCCCCCCCCCCCCCCCCACGTCTTTGTTAATATGTTTTAAATGCGTAGCTATCAACACATTTTATAAACAAAATACTTGTGAAATGTAAATATATCTATCTGTGTTTCAACCCGAACAAAAATTACAGTGACGTTATTAGTCTTCGATGACGGATCTTGTACATTCAAGAGCAGAAAACTCTAATATTTACTCTTTTTAAATGATTATCTGTAGCAATAAAAGATATTTATCTTCAGAAAATGTGATGTTTTGACTCTAACCTCATAAAATACCCTTGCTAAAAACGTTAGACCTCTAATGGTATAATTCAATTTGTAGAAAGAAATATGAAGTATATCTGACGTCAAATATTTAGCTCATTTTTTTCCACAAAATAAAAATGGAACAAGATCATCCAATTAAGCAATTATTGTCAAGTATATAAAGTATATTAAGTATATAATGGATTATGTCTTCTCATCCATTCAAAATACTGCATGCATGAAAAAAAGATGGGGACATCTCTTTAAAGAAGCCTAATCCTGGATATATTGTACTGCGGAACATGAACATCAAATAATGCAATCCAGAATAAAAAAGGAAAATCCAGGAGTACCTTTTCTAGATTTCAAATTAAAAATACATGTATTATTTAAACATTTATTGCTTTAATTGCTTTAGATGATTATTCTTTATGACAAAATACAGAAAACATGGTAATATAAATACATGTGTAGACAATAGAGTACAATTTCTTTATCATATTATATTTGGATCACTGAATTGTACTGGCCTAAGGATAACCTTTACCCATCTTCATTTTGTGCCCCCCCCCCCAAAAAAAAAATCTTTATTATTCCTCTGGAGGAATATTCCTCCATTGTCACAGTCCTGATGTACAAAAAAAACTTGCATGTATCACATCTGAACCAGTAGAAACACTCAATTACAAGATGAAGGAATAATTCTCCATCATTAGGTATAGAAAAAATACATTGGGGAACATTCCTATATTGGTAATGGATAGTGATGGAAAAATACACATAGAGGAACATTACTCTATCTTAATGTTTATTACAATTAATACATACGGGAACATTCCTCTGGAACTGATGTACAAAATAAATTATAGGGGAACATTCTTCTATATGTAAGTATACTGATAAAAAAAATGTTACATAGAGGAACATTCCTCTATCAGTAATGGATACTGAAGTACAAAAATAGAACATAGGGGAACATTCCTCTATATGTAAGGGATACTGATAAACAAAATGTTACATTATATAAATAGTGCACGTTTTTGAGGGTAACAGTTGAAATTGACACCCCAAGGAAAACCATTGTCAACCGACGCGTCAGCGGAGGTTGACAATGGTTTTCCGAGGGGTGTCAATTTCAACTGTTACCCTCAAAAACGTGCACTATTTATTTTATTATACTGAATGTCTTATTGATTTCGGATGTCATAAAAAAATTCGGAGATCGTCGTTAAGTTCACGCTTAGAAAGCTTTCAAACTCCCCGCTTCTATTTTTCTCAATAAGAAAGCTTCGGAAAAGATTTACCAACCTCTTTATTGTTTGTTTGCTACTCAAAAAGTCCTTTATCATCTCAAGTTTGATGTTTCGTCTGTCGTTTGTTGTTTTCAAGTAAGCTACATCGGACGCAAGCTTTTATTGACGTCGTTTATTCGGCTTCTTTCAAACGCACAACCGACGTTTTGAGAATTCTACGGTGAACCGTACGCGCATGATTTGAACGCATGTGATATTTTCGTAATGTTACCCGTTGTCAAGTGTGTTGCTAACGCTGAGGGTAACATTACGGATTGTTAAATGCGTCTAAACCAATCAGATTTTAGTATTTAACATGAAAGTATAATAAAGAGGAATATTACTCCATCTTTATGTAATCCTCTTTCGGTAATGGGTACTGATTAACAAAATGTCTACATACTGGAACATTACTCTATTTTCAATAATATTTGGTGCACATAGTATTTGGAGGAATTCCTATTTGAAATAATACATAGGGGGTAATTACTCCATCATTTTATTATATGTGAACAATTAAAATTGGTGTGATGTTCTTTATCCCATAATTTTAATAAATGGAGGAAAATTCCTCCAACATCTTCTGATCCTGATATACAAATGGTCGATATAATTAAGCTAACATGTGTAAAAGTATGTATAATACAGTAAATAAAAACAATAAGTTCATCTTTGAAAACTAATTAATATTGATATATATTTCGACAACCTTATACAAAAAGTTACTACTTACAAAATAGAGTACAATCCTGCATTATTATGTGATGCCATGAAATGAGATAGCAATTTTTGCATGGAGAAATAATCATCCTTAATCCAATATGTACAATTTAAAAAAAATCCCAAGATTGGGGATCAATAGACCTTTAAACACTTAATGCATGGATGAGTTCCCAGTTGAAAATAAAACATAGAGGAACATTACTCCATCATTTTTTCATGTTAACAAATAAAATTTTTGTAATCTATATAATCTTGAGATATTAATACAATGTCATGTAGAAATATTCCTCTATGATCATCATCATTTTTGATAATTATAAACAAAGTTTAATGAAAAAAGAATACCATCTTCTTTCTTTTCCTGTTTATTCCAAATTCACGTAGAAATTTGTTTACAAGTGAAAATAGATCAAAATTCCCATTTTTAGAAAATAAGAAACATTTTATCCATCTTGATGTAGGTATTAATGTTAAGTAAGAATTAATTAATTATAATTTTTTTTACTTATTTCATTCTTATACTCTTAATAGTTTGTAGATGTAAATCAAAAATAACAAAAATGAAAGAAGTTAAATTATAACTACATTCTACCTAACAATACGTAATAAAATATCACTTCTAACCCCTGCTGAATTCTTCATCAAAATTTCGTGCAGATGGAGGTGTGCCACTGAAGCCTTTCTTCACTCTTTCTTAATGCAAAGATTAACTTATGACATTGTTTGATGAATCAATTTCCATTAATCCTCCAATTTATTTCTTTTCCTGTTTTTTCTTCAACTTCTTCTTAGGTTTTGCCTTTGAAAGGACTATCTGAATTTACACAAATGTAACAGAAAGTTATACACAACTTAAAATTAAAATGTATATTGTGCAAAACTTTTTTTTTACTTTGATTAGTACAGATGAAAAAAGTGAAGAAAATGAACAGAGATCGATAGCTAAAAAACCCCACACAAATAATTGTAATGCATAATACTCTGTGAACATGCAGGGCATAAAACACAGACCCTCTGAAATTCCAGAGGTGGGATCAGATGTCTAGGATGAGAAAGTATCAACTGTCAACCAGTCACAACCGCCGTGAGCCCTATGTATACATGTGTTTATGTATATGCAGATTAATTGACAACATCCCAATAATTAACTTACAATACATATTGAAAATGTTTTTGCACATACCTTATGGTCATCAAGCTCTCTGTCTAGCAGTTCATATAAATGGCTCTCAATGTCCTCATTAAAGCTTTCTTTTTGCTTCTGTTTGTTCACTAATTTTGGTAATAACCAGTCTGCCTCTCTTCTGGCATAATCAACCATCACTTCATTGTCATCTTTTACAAGTTGTAAGTATTGTAAATACTGCTGCCACCATTTGTACTCGCCATCTCTAGACATTTGGTATTGTAGTTTTTCGATGTTTTTCCTTATGGCTGCTGTATCAATTTTATGGAAGTTTGGAGGTATGAGTATTTGTGGTTTGCCAGAAGGGACTGCATGAAGCATAGTTTCTACAGTGGGAGTCCATGGTCGACTGCTGTTGGGCCGGTAGTGCATAACAACTCTCTGGGATATGTCTCTGCTGAACTTAAAATGAAGTGGTTTGGAATGTTTTTTGATCTGATTCAAACATGGTTCCAGCCAGGTTTTGATGTCAAAAAGACCTCTTAATTGCTTAGCTCCATTTAGAAGTGAAAGAAGTTTTGGCATCGTCTCTGCATCAGATTTTCTCAACTTCATTGATAATTGGGAAAAGGAAGCATCAATGTCTTCATGAGTATGCCCTACATGGAGAAATGATAAATGGACCTAAAAGAAAAAAAATCAAGCTATTTATTTATATAAAGTTATTATTATTTTTTATTTTGACACATGTATATGCAACAATGTTTTTGATTAACTATGATTTTTTTTTTCAATTAAAGAAATACATGAAATATAAAAATTAAATTCTATAAAATTGGTAAAAGACTGCAATATACCTACTTCTTTGAATATATCCAAAGTAACAAGTAGCTCACAGAAACCAAGGACAAATTTATTCTTATTTTCTCTGGCACAGTTGTCAGCTTGAATGTAAAACGTGCTCTGTAGAAATCCAGTCTGTAATTATTTTCAAAATTTTCATGTGAATGCTGAACACTGTTTAGTTAAATACTTTAGTTCAATTTCTATGAGTTTGTTTTCTTTTTCAATATAAGGACTTTTCCAAATTTTAAGACAAAAAATTTTAATATTAGATAATTAAATCTTACTTTTAATAAAGCCTTGTATGTGCTTTTCAATATGATATTCATTACTAGATTTGCATCATGCATATATTCATTAATATCCACATACAAATCTAGTGATTCTAGTCCATGATTCAATACTCCTTGAATATGAGTCTTCAAAAAACTGTTTGGGTCAACACCCTATATAAAGAAATAAATTCTTGTATGAAACAGACTGAAAACAATCTGTGTCGTATTCTAAGTACATATTGAAATGTTTGAACTGTATATGTATATACTGAAATACTAGTACAAATCCACAATGCTCGGTAATTACAGATACAATTTTAAAAAGAAACATGCAAACTTTTAGTAAAGCTTTCGCGCCTTAATTTCAAATCTTCGGAAGCTTTTGAAAAATTGAAATGAAAGCGCTAAAGCTTTACTTTACATTTTTGTATATATTTTTTAATTGTATCTATCTATCTATCTATCTCACATGTTGACTCCTTTACAGTTTATACAATTAATGTTGGTCATATGATTTCATTTTAATATCAACAGTTGTGACGTCACAATGGTTTTTGTATGAAAGTGATGACTTCAAATAAATTGAATTCATGTATAAAAAAGTGTAAAACGCGATAATTTTTTGTAAAACAAGAAAGAGGATTGAAGCTCTCATTGCCTGTGGTTGGATGTGTCATATCAGAGTTTTGTGTTTTATATCCCTGAGCCAGGGATATGAAACACACAACTCATTAGATATGGGTCATATCCAATCACAATCTATGGGAGATCCTATAAATATCTATACTATCTTGAATAAAAATAGAAATATGCGTATTGTAAATACCTTCATAAGTCTTCCTGTGAAATGTGGCAAATTAGTTTTACCTGTAAAAAATATCAGTATATTAATGGTCAGAAAATGAAATTTGTATTTTATAATTAAAAAAAAAATGATATCAAAACTTGTATGAAACTTACTCTGGTCCATGCCATCAATGATAATACTAAGAAAATGGCTGGGGTTGCCCCTAGCCAATTCCCTTTTCTTGTAGTAGTATCTTCTCTCTTTCCTTTAAGGAACAATAGACATATCTGTTTATTATTTGCTATAACACTAATTGAAAATATGTATCATGTATTTTTTTTCTCTAGACAGTCTATATAAGTATGTATTTATGAACAATTCAAAAGATCCCCACAAAAATTGGTCAATTTGCTATTGCTTACATTTGCCTTTGATTATGAACAGACATCATATCTTTTAGCTTTCCTCTTTTAACAGGATCCCGTGTTTTTTCTAGCTCTCGTTCAATGTGCACACATGTACTACATCTAGAAAATGAATTTGTCTGAAAAGAAAATTATATGCAATTTTTATTTCATAAAAGTGATATTTAATTTTTTAAAGAGTTACTTTTAATATGTAATTATGTGCATTGCAATGTTGTAACAATAGGATTTTGAAATGATACCTGCTTAATCTTCAACTTTGGAAAGTCTGTTTTCCAAATTTCATAAAATGCTGACCGGCTGACAGTGTATGCATATTTGATGGATATTTCTATTTTCTGTATTTTTTCATCAACATATAAATCATAAAGATCACTTTTTCTTGTCTTGAATGGCAGCATCATATCGCCATTATCAGGCATTCTGTCTGCATGAAAATACTCATAATTTTGCAACCAGACAATGGCTCCTTCTCTTGCCATCCCAAATCCTCTGGCATTTCTATAGCAAGCTGCTGATTTTCCTTCTGAAGCTTTTTTGCAATACTTGTAGTAGAAGTTTTTGTTTATTTTGAGCAGCAGTTTGAAGCAAGAAGAACACACATTGTGGCCACCATCGATTGTAAATGTGGCCAATCCCCTTTGATACTTAGATTCTTTTACTTTATCCATAAACCATTCAACTCGTTGGTCAAAACTCTTTGTCCAAAATCTGTATCTCATACTTCTCATCATTTTTTCATCGACATGTTTTAAGCAAGTCTGACGGCAATTATTTTTTTTCTTCATGGCCAACGAAATGTCTTTTAATGCTTTTTTTAAAAGGATGGAACTATTCTTTTTCTTGATTGATTTTAGCTTTTTTGTTCTTACATTTTCCTCAAAACTTGCATTGTAAATGCTTATATCACTGATATTTAGGCTTTTGTCTAGATGACTTCCGTTCATCTCATCCTAAAATGAGAACCAAAGTTGGAACCCCTTAATGTACATATTACATAGTTATATAAAGTGTACATTGATTAAATCATATCATAACATAAAATAAAAGTAATTTTACAAGCACAGTAAAACTGTTTTCATTCAACTAAAGAGAATGTTTGTTTCAATATGTAACATCATCATGTAACTTCATTTAACAGCATAACTTTGCATTAAACACAACTGTAACAATTGTACATGTAATACATGTATATTACATTAAAACACACACTAATTTTATGTCCCACTGAGATGACAGATAGGTGCAAAAGTTTTGTCAGTGTGATTACGGTATAAACATAATACATAATAATTTAAATGTTTTATCAGACAGAGGCATTGTTTTTTTTTTTCAATAAACAATATAATTAACAAAGCTGCAGATTGGGCGCTGTGTCATGACTCTTTTTTCTAATTACTCATTGGAAATGCACAACAAACATTAGAAATTTATACATCATTGAAATCTTTATACCAAGGTTGACATAATTCGTTCTCATCTGGTTATGTTAAATAAACAATATCTGATTTGTATATCATTTGCCATAGAAGAACCTGCATTTTATTAATTTTAATAGCATAAATTTTCTTAAGAAAGCTTTAAAAAATATTTCAACTGTTACCTGAATTTTTGGTGAAACTTGATTCAAGTTTAAATTCCTGTGTGCAGACTTGACTTTTTTTGGTGTTGATGTCAGTTGTAAAAAATGCTCCCTCTCATAATGCAAAATATCCTATAAGTTAAATCAATATATAAGTAGACATATGTAAAATGAAAATCATTGAATAGTATCAAATGCTACCTGTTAAACAATAAAACTTAGTGTTTATAACCTTAAGGTGGAAATTTGTTGAAAATATTGCAGCATTCAAAATAATATATAGCTTTATAATATCAAAATTTATTTACATTCTAACACTTTGCTTTCTTACATTTAATTTAGTTTTTTTAAACTCTACAATTATAAAAAAAATCTTAATAATTGAAGGCTTTAAAACCTCACAGTGAGCCAGTCTTTCTTATAGCAAATATCAACGCCAATAAGTATCATGCAGGATACATGTATTTTAATTTTCTTTAAAACTAGGAATCTGGGACTAATACTTATCCACAGTTTTGCAGTTTTACATTGTATTACCTCATTTTCAAAATCAAAAGGATCTTCTTTTTGTTCACTTTGTATACAGCCTGTACCAGGATTTTCTTTTACATGACACTTGAAACATTCAACTGATCCACTGGCATCACTATCTTCAAAACTCATGCTTTTCAATATGTCAGATAGATTTGACTAAAAGAAAAATATTAATACAAACAATTAAAATTGTGTGACTAAAAGATAAATAATTTTGTAGTGTAAAAAACTTATATGTTTAAATCATCACTACATTAAGAAAGAAATCAAAATTTGTTACAAAAATTCAATATCAAATTTAAATAAAAATAAGACTATACATTTTTAACTGGTTTTCTGCCCAGTGTAAAATACTGCAGATTTGGATGAAAAAATATCAACCAAAAATTTCAGTTCACTTAACATGTAATTGTAGACATTATAAAAAGAATAGTGATTTATATTCGAAGGGACTTTTTAATCAACCAGATTTTGATTGAGAAAAAATAAAAAGGAGAGAAAATAAACCATTTCTAGTTGAACTTGAATATCTTTAAAAAGTATACATACAAATAATATCAAGCCAGCAATGCATAAGCATCAAAATAATGACTTTTTTTTTTAAATTACTTGTCTTTTTTATTGCAAGTGTCATTTAACAATTAATTTCCATTGTTTCTTTTCTAAATACAGTTTTAGTTTAAGATACACTTTTAACTGTAATAGATGATCTTAATTTATGTTGTAAAATAAAGGTTGATACAGTGTAATAGATTTTTCTAATGGTAAAGATTGAAAATTACATTGCGCAACTCACCATTGAAATGTCGAATTTTGTCTCATCCTTTTCATTTTGTTTATCAAGATCAATGAAAATAAAAGGCTCATATTTATGATTTTCATCTTCCAACACTGGTAATTCACTCTCTGCTCTGGACTTGTTGACAGATGTAACAACATCATAGTGGTCACCATTCTTGTGATGCAGATAAATTGCTAAATCTGTGTTTTTATTCATTGGTTTAAATTCTAACCAGTCATATATTTTTCCATGTTTTGAATAAACAAAAATCGTACAATTTAAACACTTTGCAGCAAAATAAAGTTCTATGTCAGTCCCCCATACACGATTTTCCCTCATCCGAGTTCTTTTTAAATAATCATCTGGAGTCTCATCACGTACAATAGGATCTTTGCTATTCGCAATAAATGATGTGATTATGTTCCTGAAATACATGTGAAGGTCTTCATTACCACTGACTGAAAGTGCAAGACTTCTGAACAAACAATTCCCATCTCCTTTGATTTTGAAACAAGTAGATGGCTCTCCTAAATAAGAGTTTGGTTCATAAATCAAATCAGCTCTTTCAATAAAAGAAATTCCAAGTTCATTACAAGTTTCTTCTTGCCAGTCTTTGGAAACAGGGGTAAATTTTCTAGGACTGGCCATTATTGAATAGATCCTAAATGAGTGCAAAAAGAATTTTCAACTGTTTAATAGCCATGCACTGTGGTTTGATAAAATCACACATTATGATTGGTCAAATTTACTCAGCACAGCACTGTGATTGGTTGAATTATATAGTTGTTTCACTTAGAAGCATTAGGTTAAAGATCCTCTGCAGAATAAAGCATACGGCCCTGTAGATTAATTATCGAACTTCAAGATGTCCCAAGATACCAATATACCAGAAGAAGAAATTTTCAAAAGTATAGATGCTGACATAATTCAGAAATCATTGAAAGGTATGTTCTACATAACAAATTGTTCACTTAATTAATACAAAACAAAGTATTTCTGAAATTACTGTGATATATGCTTCTTATTGTAGGGAGTCATGTCAAAGTACACATTGATAACCTTATTTCTCCAGTCAATGATCATTGCATTAGATTGCTGAATGAAAATCATGTGAATGAACTGGTTGAGTCATTTACGAAAAACTTCAAGCCTTATACTACATTGGTTGGACTTGTAAATGAGGATTTTACAACTGATGACCTTGCAACACCAGGAAAAAAACATATAGAGGTTCTTGGTGGAAACCACGCAAGAGCGGCATTACAGAAAATTTTAAATTCTGGTGAATGCACTCTTAAAGAACAATATGAGTTTGTTTATATGGATATATACCAAAACTTGACAAAAGATCAGGCTCTGTTTCTTGCATACAAACATAATGAGCTCCATGAACACTCTCAGGAGTTGAGCTTTGCAGAGAAAGTCTGTTTTTTTCATAGACTGTTTCTAAATTGTCAGAGGAATTATGCTGGACAACCCCATAAAACTATATCAACTAAATGGAGATCCGACATTGCAGCAATTATGAACAAATCTGTAAGTACAAAGTTTTTTTTTCTATTTAAAAAGTATACATATGAAAAAAGTGAAGATAATGAACATTGATCAATCTCAAAGATAAACTTCAAGTACAAACAATATAAATCTGTAAACAGGGTAAAAACACCCCCTGGAAATTCCAGAGGTGGGATCAGGTGCCTATATGAGCATGCTTGATTGTGATTGCAAATTGCAAGAATGAAAAAAAAAATGATATTGTCTTTGTTTACCAACCTGTTAATCAATGCATGTCTTACTAATTACCATGTAATATCTGTGTGAGAGGGTGTGTGTATATGTCAGTGATAATACAGTCACGTCCCATTATATGTACGTTTGTGAAGTGAAAACTGAGAATTAAATGGGATGGGGTGGGGAGGGTGGTTCTCTATTAAGTAGCTAATGACCGCTATTGACTAAGATATCTAAATAAAACACTTTTGATTTTTTATGTGCATCAGATGATAGTTCAATTTAGTTTTAAGTCGATATATCCTGGAAAAAGAGGATGTATTTACTTATAAAATATAAAAATTGAAAAAAAGATAAACCGGAGTATAGCTTAATTTTATCAAGAATTTTGCAAAAATAAATAATTTTGCAACTTCAATTATTTTCTTACATATGCGATGGAAACTATTAAGAGACAGGGAATTTTAATAATAAAAAACGGAACAATTCTGAAGAAACACATTAGTTTTTAATAATTTTAAAAGCAGCTTAGAGTTATTGTCAGTTAAATGGACTGAATGAAAGATATCACAACCACATGTGTTAAAATGCACATTATCTTTTAAAACTTTCAAATACAAGTATACATAGTATGATTAAAATGAGAATTAAAAAATTAATCATATAAGAATCCATAAATAATCAAAAAATTCTTCTTTTTTTTTTTTTTTAATAAATTAAGATATATTTTAAGCCTTAATTATCTTAGCTTTGTTCAAGCAAACTTTCTTGCCCCAACTCAAGAATTAATACACTGCTAATTTGTCATTAGTCATTAGTGATTACTTGAACTACAATAGCATAAATTATCTGGTTCACACATGAGGCAAAAAAAGATTTATCAATTGCATATTGGCCAGCCATCGCCAGGATTAGCATAAATTTGGTATAAAGATGATGTTGAAATGTTGCAATGAATTTAAAACAATCAAAATGCTTGCGTAAAATACTTTATAGAACCTGAAAAAAGGATGACACAGATTTGTTTGAGTTCACGAGACAATTGATGTACATTATCACCGTAAAATATTTTTTAAAAAGTTTTGGGCAATATTTAATTGGAATTCCAAACTGATGCTATAATTAAAAACAGGTGACCTCCCAAGGGTCGGGAAGAAATAGAAAACCTAAGAAGAAATAAAATTGTAATGTAGGGCGCTGAAGTCTTACGCTGTTCAAACTGTCAGAAATGTCATATTCCATGAAACAGAATCAAATACAGAGCACCCCCGGTTAGGTCACGCTGTCCAAAGATGAAAGAGAAAATGATCTTTATACACATACGCTAAAGTTACAGTAAAGGGCAATGACCCCCAAAAATTCTATGACTATAATGCCAAACCAATGCTGGAATCAAAAGCAACAGTAGCCAATTCAGTGTGCAAAGGGGCGGAGGGAGGGGGGTGGACTCCCTTAAGTTTGGATATTTAGAGTTATTTAAGTTACGTAGTACATGTAAATGATCTTGGACACCCTAGTAAACATGTATAATTCTTCTAACGCTGGAAGAAATAAGTTAAACTTTATTACAAATTCTCAAGTAATTGAAACTCATGATCTGTAATTGAACATTATTAAATTTACAAGTAATAACTATTATTTCATTAATTTCATGAAAAATTATGTGTAACTCAAGTTACATTTTATTTACTTCGGAATTACATTTTACCCATAGTCTAATCCTTAAAAACTCAAATGTAAAATTCTTGAAAGTAAATCTTGTTTCTCTACACAATTTTTTCATAATTTTATTGGTATATTTTTAAACACTTTTTGAAACAAAACTTAGCAGTAATCACCAGTACAAACACCCAAGTTTAAAGAAAGCAAAACATATGGCAGGTGTTAAAATTCTTATGGCACTTCAATGTCCTCGAAATAATGGTCTAAAAAAAATAAGGCAATGCATCCTATCTCCTGTATACCTGATCATTGCTGAACATATGACATTTGAAACACAAGTTATGATTAGATGCAACAAAAAAAATCTTTATGAGTGATGAATACTATTGATAACTTCATATTCTATTACACAAGTGCATGTAATTTTTTAATAAATTCTAAATTGATGAAATGTACTGTAGATATACATTTTCCCAGTAATTAAATGTAATTTGTTATTAACTACTTTCGGCTTTTTGGCTGAAATTATGTTTAATTTAATTACATCTGTAAATTGTAGTAGTTGAATAATTCGGCCAAATTAATGTAAATTAATTTACAACTTTAGTGTGAAATTGACCCCATCTCTAAAGGAGAAAGTGGCTTGTCAATAAAAATTTGCTCTTCCCCATTTTGGAGGTTTTTCTAATTTGGACAGTTTTTTTTTTATGTGTTCATTTATTTGTTTATATTTTTTGCATGTCAACAAATTACTGAGTAAGATATTTTGAATGGGTGTACTAAACCCACCCCTCAAATATTCCTGGTTCCAAAGGGGGTCTCACAATGGTATGGTATGCCCAGATGGGAAGAAATGGAAACAAGCTCAATAAAATCAAAATGTAGGGCACTGACATTTTATAACATCTTTCAAACGAGCAATAAAGGTATACAAGGAGACAAAATCCAGACACAGAGCACACCAAAGTGAGGTTAGGCTGTCCACAGTAAAAAGGACAATGATCTTTATACACATATTTTGGGCTGAAGAATCTTAAGATGTGCAGGATAGGACAATGACTCAGAAATTCCTCTTTAACTGGAATCCCAAATTATAATCAGGTGACCTCGTGAGGGTCTGGAAGAAATGGAAATTAAACCAGCAAAAATACAAATAAAAAATGTAGGGCACTAGGATTTTACGTTATTCAAACGTGCAATAAAGATATGCAATAAAGATATGCAAGGAAACAGAAACCAGATACAGAGCACACCAAAATGAGGTTAGGCTGCCCACAGATAGAAAGGACATTGATCTTAAAAACCGTGTTGTTGAGGAATCTGAAGAACCAGCATAAGTTAAAGTAAACAAAATTAGCAGGATTGCAGTGCAATTGCAATAAATGCTAATTGAAAAAAATGTGATAGAGAGGCAAATGCTAGAATCTTTTAACTCTTTTTGTTAACCACTCATATACCGTATAAATGGTATATTTGCGGTTGGCCATATTTTGCGGATAGGACAAAATATATTTTTAAAATATTATTAAGATGTATTTTTTGTAAACATCATCATTTATTCCTACATGTAATTGCTATAAGTGGTACGTACGACAGGGCCGTAGTATTTCACCTGATCTAAATTTAGAACTGATAATTTCCTAGTGAAAAAAATATGCTTACTAGGGTATGAAACATTTATTATTGGAACATATTCACAACCCCCCCCCCCAAAAAAAAAAAAACAAAAAAAAAAAAAACAGAAAGATAGAAGAACAGCATAGCATCTTTTCAGATCTGATTCACCCTGAACATGATTAAGTCAGTATTAAAATACCTTAACATTGTAGTGTTGTACCAAATTTAATGGTGGCCCGCGTGGTGCAGTGATTAGAGTGTTTGCTCTTAAGTCACGAAGTAAGGAGTTGATCCTTACGTTGTGGATTCAAATCCCACTGTGAGACGCGGAGAATGAGACCATATAAAGCGAGGTCCATTGTCACTAAAAAATAGGTGCTGAAAAAAAGATCCCTCACTGGACAATGGCCCTGAGTGCGAAGTAGGTCTAAATTTGCAGCCCTACACCAGCGACTGATTGAGTAAAAAAATCTTGAGGGATGTTAAACAAACAAACAAAAAAATGAACTAAAATTAACATTTTATAGTCAGTTCCTTTAAATGTAGTTTTTGCAGCATAATGCAAGCATTATTGTTGCCACAGAAGTTAAAGATATAGAAATTTATTTGCTACAAATCAGAGTCCAAATTACAAAAATTTCCAACCACAGAAAATACCTGTTATACAGTTTTTCAAATAAGATATCAATAATATATATTTCAATTTCGATGATAATGTCTTCTTTATAAATAATTCCAAAACATTTGTAATTTCTCAAATTATATATATATATATATATATATATATATATATATATATATATATATATATATATATATATATATATATATATATATATATATATATATATATATATATATATATATATATATATATATATATATATATATATATATATATATATATATATATATATATATATATATATACTCTTATGATGAATGTCTGATATCAGAGGTCTGATATTCTTTTTGGTATGGTGGGATGGTGGGTAAGTGTAAAACACTAAACAAGAAACTATAAACAACAGAATGATAATCCACTGTCCTTAAAATGTCAACAAAGGAGGATAGTTTGTGCTGTTGCTTTAAATTGTGTTAGAAAACAGATGCTGAGTGCAACGGAAACAAGATTTAACCCCCCCCCCCTTTATTATCCCACCAAATGCACAGAGGAATCAATGAGTTCTTGACAGATTAATTAGATATCGGACAGTTGAATAGCAAACAACTGACTTCTAATTATAAATGACAGATATGACCTCAAATCAAACTCAATTTGTTATATAATAGAAAATAAACATAAAATTAAAATAAAAAATATATACATTTTTCCTTGTTAATAATGTTTTATGATCAGTTGTATATAATGTTTTAATATATTGTGTGCCAAAATATTTCCCAGCATCAAATGTTTCATCTCTTTTTAACAAATGTGTGGATTGAATAACAAGACAATGAACACATTCCTCTTTTAAAGACATTTTCAGCTGACCATGCATATTTATTAACAATTTCTGAAATCTTTTTTGTCAGATCATCACAAAAGTTATCATCAACAAAAAATCCTGTGTAAGATAGCAGTGAGGGTCATAAATCTGACCGTTTCTAGCACAGACTGCCCCTTTCTTCGAATTTTAAGGTCATCAGTTATTTTTTGCATTTTGAATTTAATTACGCATTGCATTTCTTTTTTCTGGTTTTGTAGTGCACACTTGCTGTGTTTAATAAAACAAGATATAAACAAGATATAATAATTTTAAGAAAAGTAAATGTGAGGAATAATTTGGTGTATCTGTTAATCTGACATCTGGGTTTATTAATAAAAAGGCAGTTAACCTGACATAGCCTTTACCAGCTATAAATCTCTGTAATTTCCAAGTGGTGTAACATAATATGCACATCTGCTCAGTGTAAATAACTGACTCTGGAGCTTCCACTTTGTAAGTTAGGGGGTCAGGGGTGTCAATTATTACACATAGCCTTTTTATCATTTCAAATTCTTTATCAAGAACAGATTTTGAGATTCATGGCCCAGCTGAGTCAAACTTTCAGAAAATATTTGCACAAAACAAATATAACAGAGTGTGCCTTGTAATGGAAAAGAATAACTTTGGATTTTTAAGAACACTAAATTAATGATTATTCACCACTTCATGATTATAATGATTGCATTACTGCCCAACTCAAAACTCTGGGGGATCTTCATTAGTTTGCCAACTTATTTTTCCATTTTTTTTTTGTACCGGGGTATTTTATTATGTTTGTAATAATAAATAAATAAAACATTTGTTGAGCGCCCTATTTAATAAAAATTACTCTAAGGCACTTAACAATAAGATTATAGTAAAATAAATGTACAAGATAGTAATTAAAGTTTTAAAAGGAATAAGAAAATGAAAAATGCATCAAAATGGAGAAACAGACAAGAAAAAGAAGAGTTAAATAAAAATAGGGAAATCTGCGCAGTTATTTGCATGAGGCATTTTTTAAAATAATATATAAAAATTATAGGGGTTTACTTCACTTTCTGAAATTTTGTATATTGTTTCGAATTATTTCAAACACATAAATAGAATTTGCTAAATTTGACTAACTTTTTTTTTTAAAAAAGATACCAGTTATTGAAAGGGTTGAGTTGTTAAAGTAAGAACAACATTTTCTTTAGACAAATTTCTATTTCTACCTTAAACACACAAACTGCTATTTTAATTAATAATAAGCTTAAAAAGATCACTGTTATACATTGATTTGTTTTAAATGTACATCTACACAAGTTATTTATAGTATCACATAAATCACAAATCTTTATTTTTACAACACATTTATTCAATAAAATGTTCTTTTACAGAAAATGTATACAGTAAACCAACATTGTGTTTATTTCTTACTTATCCATAGCAGAAATGTTATATCGATGGGTTTTTAGGGTAACAAAAGAATATTTAAAACTTTGAAAAATTTTCTCTTTACAAATGAAACTATTTCCACCCAATTTAAGAATAATTTCGGCCAGGGATTTTTTTTCATCAGGATGATACAACACATAAAACATATATGTTAACATAATAAACATGTTTATTGTATAAGCAGAAAGAGTTTATTTGTTGCAATTAAAGTAATAAAATCTAAATAATACAATTTTTCATTTGTGTTAATATCCCAAGTTTTATTGAAAAATGTCTGTAATTATCTCAATTATGAAGACTTTTCAAACTTGTAGTAGGCATTTAAGATATGTCCACTATTTGTATTCAATATGCACTGGTTTGACTGTAATTTTTCTCTCTCTCATTTCAGAAAACAGATCTCAAAAACTCTTATAAAGTCCATCTTAACTTAGCAGCCAGCGAAAATGACATTTGGGAACTCATTAAAGATGTCTTCAACGCTTTTGAAAATGGTTGCATTAAAGGCCAAAAAAGAGCTGAGCAGTGTTCTCAGTATTGTTTTTGGCATTTTTCTAAAGTCAAAAACAATGAATTGAAAATCTCCTTGCTTACCAGATTTAAAAATGGAGAAATGATGCCGGAGGAATTTCGAAGTGCTTGTCAGAGGTAATTGCCTCACCTGTAATTTTTTTTATTTAATACAGGCATAAGGGACATATTGACAATATTGTTAAACTTGAATTCAATTTTACAGATGTGAAAGAGAGAATGATCAGAGCAAACCAAGTAAACATGAACCCTTCACTAACCGGTAAGAATACTTGCATAATCCATTTTCAAGGCTCAATACCTATAGAAGGGAAATGCAAATGCTTCAGATTTCTTTGATGAACAAACTGAAATTTTTATGCTATATTTTGCATTTTCGTATGGTGCAGAAGGCAAATGCTACCTAAAAAAAGAAAAGCTGCTGATGTCGTGACAGAAAACCAGGACGAATGCACACAGTAAATTTTCGTTTTTATTTATAATACTTCATTTTGTATACAATGATATATGAAGGACTTTTCTTTTTTTTTTAAATTATTTTTTTAAAGCTAAATGATCAAAGTCAATCTTTAAAAATCATGTATAATATTATATGTCAGGTCAAAGAAAAAAAGTGAGAAGGAAACTGGAGTTCAGACAGAAAATGAAAATTTACTCTATGAGAAAGAAGAGGAAATAAAAAGACTTCAACAGCAAATAACACTATTGTCAGAAAAGCTGAAACATGCTGAACAGTCTGTTGAACAACAGAATAATTTTCTAAAAGAAAAGGATAGCAAGATTATTGTAAGCGCTTTCTTTCACTCAGATGCCTTAAAGAAGTTAAATTTTTAAATAATGCAATGTGCAAAATATATTCCATATGGATATTTTAATTAATAATTATTCTCAAATTCAATGAACCTATATTTAAAGGGGGTGGGGGCAAATTAGTTTTTTTTTTTTTTTATAAAAAATTGATTAAAAATACCCCATGAAGTCAATGATCAAAGAAAAGATTTCATTTTTCATTTTCAAGGCCCTGAAGAAGAGTTTACTCGCTATATTAACTAAAGCTGAGGAGCAAAAAGTAACAGAGGCCAATTTGAATGTAAGCTAAAATTCTCTGTGTTTTCTGTGATTTTTATTCTTATTGAATATTGCAATTATTGCATTTTGATTTGCAGAAGACGGTAACTGAATTGCAAGAAAAATTAAAAGATGAAATCCAAAATAAACTGCATGCTGAGGATGCAGCTGCACGTGCCAGACAGAATCTTCAATTGACATCTAGTGGTCATCAAGTAAATTTTTAGTATTCATGTTGTGTTTCAATCAGAATAAAATGTACATATGCATGATTATTTTGCTTGATAGACTTTGCAAATGAAATAAAGCAAGAATAGAGTAGTTTCTACAAAGAACTGAATAAAAGCGAGAACATTTATTTCAAATACTAATTATAGCATGAAAAAAATTATGATTCCTACCGGTACTTTCTTTGCAACAAGACACTATGAAGGCATTTTTTTTTTCAATTATAGAAATGTTTAGAGAAAAATAAGGGTGCTATTTTTGAAGAACGCCCCCAAGAATGCTCAACTAGTGAAAAAAAGGTATTTCCTTTATTTTGATGCCTGTTGTTTTGGTTTTGTGTTTGTAGCAGTGGTGAGGGGGATGACTGCTTAGCATTATAATCATTTAATTAAACTTATTTCATTGAAGGACATTTTATATTCATAAAATTGATGATTAAGCTTTTTAGTGTTTTCCTTACAAACATTGCAGATAAACAAAGGTACCAAGGACAACCAAGATTCAGAAGTAGTTCTTGTTGAGTACACAAAAGGGAAAATCTATTATGCATTAAGGAATAGAACCATCCTGACATACTGCCACAAACATGTCGGAGTAATTCAAGATGATCAATTTTTGCATCGGCCACAAAAGCTATCCTTCAAAATAAATGAGAAGGACCAACAAACTTTTGAAGAAGAGTTTATAATTTTATCAATGAAGGGAGATGTTGAAGAAAAAATGATCAAAATTGACAAGCTTTCAGCATCTATTGATGAGCAATTGATGGCAGTAAACAACTACATCAAGGAAAAATAATATTACAATTTGAATCAAACCTTGGGGAAAATATAGTTACACTAGAGAATATTTTTGTGTGACCACCAGTAAAGATTTTTTTAATGTAATACATGTATAATCCTGACAGTACATGTTCTTTAACAATTTGAAATCATTCGTGCATTTAGTGCAACAATATCAGGAGAAAATGGAAAAATCTTTCTTTTTTTCTTTTTTTTTTTTTGAGAGAGAGTTAATTACACATGTCATTATTCGGTGTTAATAAATTCAAATAAATTCATTCAAGTGAAGCATTTTTTGTTTGCCTTAATAGTAGTCAGAGGCATTTTTCTACCTGCAATATAAAAATGAATAGAACTCAAAGTTCTATGCATGTTTATCACTTATATCATTTCGATTTCTAGATCCATATCGGAGAGAATATCAGAGAGGAAATGTGTAATTTTTAAAACTAGATACTCCTCTACAACATGTAGAATATATACTTCTCAAATTGATATGCACACCAAGATATATTGAATATGTAAGAATGTTCCCCTATGTATTATAATGACTAGAAAGTCCTGCAAATGTTTTGTACACCAAAGTCCAAGGGAAATGGAGGAATGTTCCTCCAGTGTATTGGCATAAGAGATGAAGAAATCTATGTTGGGATTTTACTTGTACCTATCTGAAGTAAATGAATATTTCTCCATGCAAGAATTCTTCATGTAATGATGAAGAATTGTTCTCTATCTTGTGATTGGGAACTTTTTTATAAGCTTGTCAGAATATATCAATAGTAATCAATTTCTTTATCAATTTAAGATTAAGGTGGATAAGTATGTTTCCAAATGAATCAAAAGATGAACTTATCTGTATTATTTATGGTTTTGTATATATTTTACACAAGTAAGTTTAATTATGTAGACCATTTGTATACCAATACCCAGGTGATGTTAGAGGAACTCTCCTCCATTTATTAAGATAAAAAACATTACACCAATTTTAATTGTTGACATGATAAAATGATGGAGTAATTTGCCCCTATGTATTATTTCAAATAGGAATTCCTCCAAATACTTTGTGTATCAAATACCACTGAAAGTGGAGAAACTTTCCTCTGTGTAACATATTGTAGATCAGTGGCCATAGATGAAAAAGGAATGTTTCTCTATGTAATATTTGTAACATACATAAAGATGGAGTAATGTTCCTCTTTGTAACATTTTGTTTATGAGTACCCCTTACATATAGAGGAATGTTCCTTTATGTATAATTTGTAACATACATAAAGATGGAGATGGAATAATTTTTTGTCTGTGTATTAATTTGTACATCAGTATCCCTTACCGATAGAGGAATGCTCCTCTGTGTAACTTTCTTTTATCTGTATCCCTTACATATAGAGCAATGTTCCCCTATGTTTTATTTTGTACTTCATTATCCATTACCGATAAAGTAATATTCCTCTACGTAACATTTTGTTTATCAGTATCCCTTACATATAGAGGAATGTTCCCCTATGTTTTATTTTGTACATCAGTATCAATTACCGATAGAGTAATATTCCTCTATGTAACATTTTGTTTATCAGTATCCCTTACATATAGAGGAATGTTCCCCTATGTTTTATTTTGTACTTCAGTATCCATTTCCAATAGAGAAGTGTTCCTCTATCATATAGAGGAATGTTCCCCTATGTGTTATTTGTAGCATAGATAAAATGGAGTAATTTTTCTCAATATATTATTTTGTACATCAGTATCCTTTACCGAAAGAGGAATGTTCCTCCATGTATTATTTGTAACACACATAAAGATGGAGTAATGTTCCTCTTTGTTTTATTTTGTTTATCAGTATCCATAACCGATAGAAGAATGTTCCCCTATGCATTATTTGTACCAAAGATAAAAATTGAGTTATAATCCCTTTTGTCACATTTGTACATTACTTTGAACCATTGATAGAGGAATATTCCTCCAGGTATATCTGCCGAGGAAAAAAAACATCATGAAGAAGTAAGAATGTTATTTTCAGGTCTATACAATTAAGCAATATAACTATGCATGGACCTACTAGTAATCTAACTCATTTGAGAAAGAATTTTCATTTGACTTCCAACGAATATTTATTATTTGATTATGTTCATTATTTCATTATATAGGATTATTCCTCTAATTCAATGATTACCATTATCATTTTCATTTGAAAACTCTAAAAAGTACTCCTGGATTTTCCTTTTTTATTCTGGAATGCATTAAATGTAACTAATTATGATTAGGTTATAAAATATCTTGAGTACAATGAAACGTGTTTTATCCGACATGCACTGGGAGAAAATAAACATGATGTAAGTTGCACAGTGTAAAGATAATAGAAAATAGTAGAAATGAGAATGAAATTCAATGTCGGAATTCACAGATTGTACAGGTGTCGGAGAAAACAGTTTCCACTGTAATACTTTTTATAATAGAACAATCTTTATCCCAATTATCCGTCAAGGCATCATCATGTGGCAGTGTGGCAGTGTTTGTAAGAACGAAATATTTCTAATTTCAAATTTATTACAACACATATTATGTACAGTTTTAACTGGGTACATTTGGTAAGGAAAATTGATAAAACATTATTGCTTCAGCAAATAGTTAAACCACAAAATCCCCTCAAAACACAATCTTTTACAAGTTTTCTCTCTTGATATATAACATTATCAAAAAAAAAAAAAAAAAATGAATAGAATCCCATGATAAATTTAAAATTGTCTCTTTTATCAGAAATGTTTCATTTGACTGATTGATGATCGTCGTCAATTTGAGGCCTGGTCTCTCAATTTTGAATGTCCATCTGTTGTAAGTAAAAAAAAAAAAAAATAATAAAAGTATTAAATAATGTTTAAGAAAAATAAAAGGATATGTTTTATAAAAAAAAATAATAATAAAAGAATTAAATAATGTTTTATGAAAAAAGTAAAAGAATTTAATAATGTTTCAGAAAAAAAGGGCATGTTTTATATCTCTTACGAATATTCTAATAACCGTTTAAAATGTTCAAGGAAATACCAAATATTAAATACGGGTTTTTAAGATTGAGTGTTGTTTACCTAGTGACGTTTTATTAACATCATGGTCTGCCTCACATTTTCCCCAGTCATTACTGTAGGATACCACGGACTGTTCCAGTCTGCCGGGTACCAGCGACCGTTGAGGAAGGCCTGGTGACAGGCGTTAAACCACCAGCCTCCTCTTATGGTACTGTAAGCAACACAGTTACATCCACACCTGTCATTATCCCTGTCTGGTGTGCTGAATGACATCCCAGACAGGTTGGCCCAAGAATAAGGAGTGTTTAACATACTGTCACCTGTAGAGAAAATACATCACAGAGATCATTGATTGATTCATTTAAGCATTGAATCATTATTTTATGTAAGATTTAGTCTCATAACTGCAACAGTATGTGCAAACGAATTGAGTAACGAGCTTTATCGCTTATATTATTTTACATTTTTTAATATATTCGATCAGTGCATATTATCTATTCAAGATATATTACTAAAGTCAGGTACTCTTCACACAATTGCTCCGACGAAAATAGTTCCATTCATGATCAGTAGATACAAGATTACAACAAATGTTAAGAATAATGATGTATATTTCATACGTTAAAGAAAACAAAATTAACGTAAAAAGATTTTAAGAAAATCACCTTTTCCCCGGAAAAGCAAATAAAAAATTTTCATATTCCTACGCTCGCTGCCTCCTCAGTCTTTTTCCCGAAAATATATAGGTCATACTTCGATTGATAATGATAAATCTTTTCACCAGTTATATTACTGTCATTATTATTGTTAGTTCATTGCCTTATAATTTCTTTTGAATGGATATGTTAATCATTAACTGTGTGTTTTTTTCTCTCTTTTAATGAATAACGGAATGGTTATTATGGTTAAACACCTGCAATCGTAACCTCTCGGCAAAGCAACGTAATGTTCCGAGCTCGTCTGAAAGGATCTTCGCACGTGTGTAGACGACCTAGGCTATTTGGTCTTGCAAGCACAGGTGTGTGCACCGTTTGCTAGAGACGCTTAGATCACGTAGACTGGGTATCAGTATTTGCTACGGAAATGAAGAAGTTTAGAACTATACACCAGTTTCATAAGAAGTGCAGGTTTTTTACTCAAGCCCTAAATTGGGCTAGAGGGGCTGAGTTATCTAAAACGAGACTAGGTCATCGATCTACTCAGTTTAAAAACACGAAAATATACTAAGTTTATCTTCAAAACATCTGTATATTCAAAATCTATATTAAGTGTTAAATGTCGGATTCTATCCTATGACGAAGGAATATTCAGTGATGCTCCATAGCCGCAACCGATCTCGCGCTTTCCTTTGCGTTTAACACCGGCCGTCAATGCATCTCTGGACAAGTTCATTGATTACAAGTTCATTCATTCTAAAAGGTGACATGTTGACCATCATTAACATCTGCCTATACTATGGGTGATAGTAATTTAATAGCACAAAATTAAAAAATAAATTAAAATCTATCCTTGATAGATCTACAGTTTTGCTATTTAAAAAAATGGGCTATCTTTGATAATCCATAACGGTTTGAACTTGATTTGAATTTTTTTTTTTTTTTTTTTTTTTTTTTTTTTTTTTTTTTTTTTACAGAAGATTATATCATTGGAAAGTTAGATGGTACACATGTAGCACAGGCCCATATAGTACGCGGGATTTTTTTTCGGAGCCCCCCCCCCCTTTCACTTTGAAAACGTTGCTACAGGCCTGTAACATGCTATTTGGTTTAAATATTCCTGAAAATGAGTGAGGTGTTAAATACATTTTTAAAATTATACGATTAATTATATTTAGTCTATGTTCTATGTGAAATTAAAACTATTTTTAGCGACTTTGTGATAGTCACTACATGCATCTACATCTAACTTTATATATGAACTTGCAGTTTGTTTCCTAGTACATGCATATTTTATTCAACAAAAGATGTTGAAACTCAGTAGCCTAAATATTTTGTCGTTTTAGGATATTTATGGCACTTTTATTATGACTTTCTACAGCTTGAGTATCTCTGACGTTTTGTCAGTAAATACTTGTTTTTTTTTATTAGAAATCATCTGAGCACAATGAAAATTCGAATAAATTAAAAGTCGAATATCTTGGATATGGGGTAACCCATATCTATTCTTGTTACTCCTTGCATTGACTGTAAATTTGATTTAAATTTCAAAATCCCTGTATTCCCTAACAAAAAAATACTATAGTAAACTATAGTTAACTATAGTTTACTATAGTTAACTATAGTACCAAAGTAAAAACTTTGGAACTTTGATTTACTATAGTGAAAACTTTGGAATTTTGATTTACTATAGTGAAAACTTTGGAACTTTGATTTACTATAGTAAAAACTTTGGAACTTTGATTTACTATAGTGAAAACTTTGTAACTTTGATCTACTGTAGTGAAAACTTTGGAACTTTGATTTACTATAGTAAAAACTTTGGAACTTTGATTTACTATAGTAAAAACTTTGAAACTTTGATTAAGTACGATAAATCCTGTGGAATTATGTTTTTGATTCCCATTCATTACATTTTATGATATTTCAAGTTTAAGATTCATAAAAGCTTTAGAGAACATTTTTAAAACTCGACCCCTCCCCTAAAAGAATAATGTACAAGATATGAATTTTAATGTAAAGGTTGTCGCTTGCGCCGATAAGTAAGCAATATTTATTTCAATGCATTTAATTTTAATGTTATGCAGATGTAAAGTAAGTCTTATTTATGGAGAAAAAATAATATATTATTGTGTCATTTAGAATCAAAATATCTGCTTCATCAACTTCAGTCAACATGTATTTTTTTTAAATTTATAAATGTAAATATTGCATTTGAATTAATTACTTTGTATATTTAAATAAAGATGTACAACAAAAACCGGCCCCAGCCAACCCCATATCCACCCCTCCCCTAAAACGGCTAAATAATAAAAAAAAAATTAATAAAAATACATAAGTTCTTAAACTAATGAAAAAAACTTTGAAACTTTGATTAAGTATAGGGAAAACTTTGAAACTTTAATTAACTATAGTAAAAACTTCGGAACTTTGATTTACTATAGTGAAAACTTTGGAACTTTGATTTACTATAGAAAAACTTTGGAACTTTGATTTACTATAGTGCAAACTTTGGAACTTTGATTTACTATAGTAAAAACTTTGGAACTTTGATTTACTATAGTGAAAACTTTGGAACTTTGATTTACTATAGTAAAAACTTTGGAACTTTGATTTACTATAGTGAAAACTTTGGAACTTTGATTTACTATGGTAAAAACTTTGGAACTTTGATTTACTATAGTTAACTATAGTTTACTATAGTATTTTTTTGTTAGGGTTATCCTTAGGATAAGTTACAATTAATAGAAGAGACATTGCAACAGCTTCTGTTCAATGTTAGCGTGAATTTTGATTTTGATTTTCACTGATGACGTAGCACTTCCAAGGCGTTCAACGTTTGCTACGTCGAAATAAAAGGCATACTTGAAGCTTTTGATCGCCTGTCCGAGTTATTGTGTTTTGAATGCCGTAGCTTTCCTCACACTTTATAAGCAAAATACATGTGGAATGTAAATACATCACATTAATCTTTTTGTCAATAATACTGAAGTACATTTAAGATAGCCGGCTTCTCGTGCTGTCTTCTGTAAATAACATAATATTTATTAAAAATACAATACAATATGCTGTGCAATTTACAAAGCATCCTTTCTAATGGAACAATAAACTCCAGGCGTGTTACACTTTTAAAGTATAATTTAAAAAACAAAACAAAACAAAATAATTGTAATATTAGAGACCGTGCCTTTAAAATGTATAAAATGCAATACGAAGCAAATTATTGAAAAAAAAAGGTAAGAAATGATGTACCTGTAAATGTTTTAAAATATTAGATTTTCATTTAAGATAGAATAGGTATTGTAAAAGTGTAATGCGTTGCGATTTATTTTTTAATTTGACTTTTTTTTATTTGTCTATGTTACGGCTCAAATCATTTTCTTTGAACATCGAGCTTTGGTGAAGATGTCATATTATATATCAATTACGCGATGTAAACTTCCTATTCCGTAGTAGTTCAAAATGTAGATTATTGAAAATCAAGAAAAAAAAAAAAAAAAAAAAAAAAAAAAAAAAAAAAAAAAAAAAAAAAAAAAACAAACAAACAAAACAAAACAAAGACTAATAACAATGGCGGATCAAAGGTTGCTACTGAATATATTTAAAAAAAATTAATATAATTTTCTTTTGTTTTAAAAGATATCATTTAAAATTTCCAACTACTATGCAATGAGAAATTCAATTACCGCGGAATTCGTAAATTATGTCTACGAATGATATCGTAAAATATTAAAATCATGGAATTAAAGACGTTTACTGAATATTAGAAAAAAATATATCTGTATATTTTTTTCAACAACTTATTAATTTTTCTATGCATAGAAGTATATAATTTTATACTTGATTTGTTACTAATTTTAAGAACTTAACTTAATTACACGTACCTAAGGTTCCTGTGGCAGGTCCTGCTAGAAAGAGTTGATATTTCTCTGTTTCATTGGAAACAGAGAATCGGTCGTACATTTCATACAGCGTTTTACCATTCTGGAGAGTGATGGACACATAAAGGAATGGGTTCTTTTCTTTTGTTAACTGATGTATTACGTCATTTCCTGCATTAAGATATATTTGAAATCAACTGTAAAGTCTATTGAAATACAATAATTCTATTTTAAATATGAATATACATTAAAGAAAAAATCAAACTATTTTCCTTAGCTGTAGACATTGATGCTAAATTTAGTATCTTTCAAAGATCATACCGCTGAGTGATGTAATCCTCTAGCTCTCATTTGTTTTCTTTTTTATGTCAGATTGCAATTAAACACGATGAGTGAGTATTGTCATGAACATATAATCCAGACTTACAATCAGATGTTTGATGCGATTCCATTTTTTATTTGTCACAAAAAAGCAATTTTGGAAAATTTTGAAGCAGATGAAAGTCCTCATTTGAAAATGATTTACACTTACCAACCCAGACATTCTGTTCAGGTGAACCGAAACCATTTTTATAATCTGTCCAACTCCTGTCAAAACTCAGAGATCCGCTTGCGCGTTTTTGTATTGCCTTTGAAGGTGAAGAACATGTATAGCAATTCAATTCATTGTTTCAAACAATTGGATTATCAATATGTTATGCTATAAACTAAAAATATTCATATTTTATTATTCTTTATTCTTTTGAACGACGCAATCACTAAGTATGAATTATATAATGCACCCTAATTTTGAAATAAACTACATACTGTCCATCCTCCTCCCATTGTTATCATATCACAGTAAACTCTGACAGGACTGGTAATGGTTCCATAGGGATAAACTTCATACACTCCTGAATTAGTGTGACCATCTTCATGAAGATCCTTACAATCTATGGGAATAACTAAAGCAGAGAAATAAACTTACAATCTACAATAATAGAATTATTTGTTGCCGTCTCACCAGTATACTAATTTGCTTTTTTTTTAATACTACCTTTTTGTTTAACGTTGAGTTACCAGAATCCCAATATATATTAAAAATTTAAAAAAGTTTTTTACCCACCCCTTTTTCCTTTAATTTTCAGCTTAGTCTATAATATATATTAAGCATTTATTGAAAAACAACCCCCTTTTTTCCTTACTATTTGAAATTGTATCAACTCTCATCTTTTTTTTTCCCTATTTTTCTGCGTTGACATTATACTACATGTATGGCCGGCCACCAAAAATTGATTGCTTCAGTCTCCTCGGCTTGGTGACTTGGTGGTGGGTTTATTTATATATGATTTATTTATTTTTTTCTAATTAAAAAAATAGATATATTAAATATATTTATACGGTCATGCAGAGGCCTGTCCATTTCTACTTCACTAGGGAAGTGTTGAGAAGATGGAACAGTGATTTGAGGCTGGAAGCATAAGGTGAACAAATCAGAAAAAATAAAAGTTCTTATCACCAATGAACGATTTATCCTAATAAGATTTATCAAATATATACACAGGTAGTAAGAGGATACATAATACCTGTAAGAATGATTAAGGTTAATTGCTGAAGTTAAGTTGTAAACTACGATGTAGATTATGCTAAACTGTTCTTCATTACTAAAGATTATTTAAGTTTCATAAATTTGTCAAGTCTTTAATCTTTAAAAAATACCGGATGGCAGAGAATGCTAAGTAGTCAATGGCGCAGGGTTCCCATCTCAGCTTTCAGAACAGTTATTGCGAGATAATAATTTTGACTTACTAAAGCTTGAAGAACATCTTTTTTTTAGTAAATTATAAAAAACAACTTTCTTATGGTTAAGAGTCGTATAATGTTATGATGCTTAAAATGAAGTTCATTTCTGTATTGTCACAGTGTAAGCTCTGATCTCTTTTTTCATTATTATTTCCTTCACAGTAGAAGTTCAGATTTTTTATCAAAGATAATACTAACAAAAAGTAAAAATACATAACAAAAAAAAAAAAAAAAAAAAAAAAAAAAAAAAAAAAAAATTCTTCAATTTCAAATTCAGTTTTCATTCAAAATAAGATTAATTAGAATGAATAAGTAAACAGACAGGACTATTATTTAGATTAAATAATGTTGAGCGATAAAAACGAATGATGTTTATGTGAATTGTGGCAAACGAAAAAAAAATTAACAATAATACATACAGTCAATGGAATAATATCTCCAGCCCCCCTCATGAGACAGCGACGACGTGAAAATCTTCTTGTGGGTTCGGCAATTCTTCATCGGAGGATTAAATCCATAGAAAATACATTCCCTTCGACAGCGCGCTCCACACTCTATAACCGATGTAGAATTGTATTCTCCTAAAAGTTCGTCATTTGATTTCTTATCATCCATTTCCAATTTTGCCGTATATTTCCGCGAAATAATGGTAGACTGAGACACCGCAAAGAAGACAAAAATTAAATAGATAGCCCAAAGAGCGCCCATATCGTAATTTGTATTTAAAGCTACTTGCTGCGTTGCTGCGTTCCTGTAAGAATTTGCAATATGGTATACCAAACGTCAAATATAAATATCAAATCATATATCAGTTACTTAAAAGTGATTGGCTAACTGTTACGTACTCCGTATGTTTTATTCATTAGAATATTGATTTGTTGAATCTGATATAGATTACCATGCATGTTTACTTTGCAAATCCAAATATTAAAATGAAAGTTTGCTTCTAATTAATGCAAAGTTCACATCTATAGCACGTCTAATATTAATTCAGTGTTATGTGTTTCTGAATTAGCTATCTTTAAATTATCGAACTTTTAAAATTATTTTCTTCATTAGATGAAGATTTTCAGCTCTTAATAAAATTAAGAATTAAATATTTAAAGTTCATATTGACAACTTTCTTATTTGACTCTGAAAATCTGAAAACATTGTCAAATAAAAAAAAATGGCGAAGATAACAAACAAAAAGTCGATCTAAAATGAATAATCAACAATACAAATCTGTAAACAGGGCATAAAACATGGACCCTGGAAACTTATGAGGTAGGATCAGGTGTCTAGCAGGAGTAAGCATGCTCTGTTGTCCTTTATCTCCTTTATTGATAAATATTGTGTAAAAACAAAGTGTATAATTGATATGGAAGACGAGCCAATAATAAATTGTATTTTCTAACTAGGTCCTTATAATGACAAATGAATTAACTAAATGTAAATCTTTTCGGTCAGTCTTTTTTGTGAAGTTAAGATTTCTTGTTTCTTTTTCTTTCTTTTTTTTAAATAAAATTATTCATTGTCGTTGATTTTTATCATTTGAAGCCTTCAAAATTATTTATAATTTTAGATTTTCGGCAGAATCTATCAAGCTCTTTTCATAAAAAATAATATTTTAGTAATTTCTTTGTGCTATTGTGGATTAAAATAAAAATCATGTATATTCTGATTATTCTGTAAATATGTTGATGTGCATTTCAATGTTTTTATTATAATATTGAACTTCCATAAAAACTTTAAAGCATATGGCTTTAAAAATTTTGAAAATAAGGGGTTTCCACAAATTGTACTGGATATATTAAAAAGTAAATTTTGCGGAGCTTAATTTTATTGGATATTTATTCTATTATAAGAAAGACATGCTCGCAAAAATATCATTAAAACATTTTATATGAAGAGATTCTCCTCAAAAATAGTAAGTGTAAGCATCATTTGTTTTAGAGGTATTTAGAGGGGATAACCTGAAATTTATATGCAATCAAACTTCTTAATTTCGATGGGACTTGTTCCTATCCTTTAGATATATTAATACACAATACATCAATACATTTAAATCATCAGTTGACACTAATTCCGAGAAATTGTGACAAATTTGATATATTTCAATATGTTTTAAATCGATACTTTTTCCGGCATTCTGAATGATTGGCGTTCTAGAGTGATACTCATCTGTTTTTTTTTTCCTTAAAACAGATACAAGGTCCATGATTTTGGCTATTCCACACAATCTTTCAGTCTCAACTGGGACAATTAATTGTTGTTCTATATGGAATTCGGATAGGGCCAAATAGTTCACTAATGCATCATCGTTCTAAATAAGAAATATTCTAGGGTTCGAAATGTTTAGAAAATATGTGCTTGGGACTTCTTATCACTTCAACATATCCATGGTATTCGAGATATCCGTGTTCAGGATACTAAAGTTTTAGTGCAATTTTTTTTTAAAAAGTCCATTTTTAGTGAGGCAAAATACTTCTATGTTTTCTTCTCTATCTAAATAATGGGTTTATCCTGTCAAAAGATTTTATATTTATTGTAATTTTCGATAATCGACGCAAACGTTAGTATCCTTCACTATTGCTTGAATCTAATATGATATTATTTATGAAGATCCTCTCTAGAGAAAACAGAAAAATGTTAAACAGTATATATGATATGTTGATTTTTTTTTTTTTTTTTTTTTTTTTTTTTTTTTTTTTTTACAGCGGCAGGATAAATTATGACGTTTAACTAGGAAAAACTTTGTTACATTATAATAATAATTCTTGTGTGTAACACATACACATAGTCATAGTAAACTTTTTTTTTTTATTATTAATGACTTAATGCAGTTTATATAAATTTCATATGGACCCTCAGTTCACGAAGTTAGGTGCCTTTTATCCCCTGATCCTAATATCATGTCTATTTTGCATTTTTTGACTTGTCTGTCGCTCTAGTTTACAAAATTCAGAATCTTGTTCAGAATTTCATTTTTCCCTTTGGTGTTTTTTTTCCACATATAGCATTAAATTTTCAAACAAATCACTTTTTCAAACTTTCACAGACCTTATGGTGGTTTTTATGTCTTGGATATAAAAGATGAATTTTTAATGATAAATGTTCAATTCTTTCTCAAAAGTTAATTCAAGCATTTAACTTTTAACTGTACGCTGCTTTCGAGGTGTGCGTCAGTGCTGTCATTTTTAACTCTCTCTCTACCTAATGCTGTTATTTCTGCATCAAACCGACGCTCCCACACTGGATGGCTATTGTAGCAACATAGAAAATCCAGCGCCCTAGAAAGAGAGCCGTGGTCATCATGTATCGATAATCATTCACCCGTTTTGGAGATATTTTGGGTTGCGAAGAGCATAATGATTTTAGATTTGTATTTCAAAGCTTATTTATTAGATAAAGTCTTTACATTGGAAGCTTCTCTAGCCCACATTTACTCCTAAAGCTTTGGGACATTGATCAGGAAATGTACATGTGTTTGGCTGCATCCTCAAGGAAAGCTTTATATTATAGTAAAAATAATGAATAGATCACCAATAAGTACAGCAAATTGCACACACACACAGAGAAAGAGAGGGAGGGGGATGATGTCTGTTTAATGTATGCAACATTATATTTCAATTGTGTACGTCGTACATGCAACTATTTTTATTTTGCTTCATATAAAGTATACCTGTAAATATACCAGATTAAGATATGTGTACATTAATATGACATTTATTTATTTGCATCATGTCTATGAATCTGGTCTAATGATAAATTTCCATTACCCGTTATTTGGTGAGGCCTATATGTAGACATTTGAAGAAAAACCTCTTTCAAAATTCTTTTCACACGTAGATCTGTATGTACACGTCAATGTACCTGACTTGAGATTGGCATGTTATTTGACTCATCATCGTTTGATTGGTAGTATGCTGTTTAAAGTCCCATTCAATATTTTTTTTTCCAATCATACGTGGGAGTCACCGTATGCCTTCAAATTTAACTTAAAAGCATATAACTTTTCTGCACTTTATTCAACAAGTCCCCAGGTTAAATTAGAAACTAGATTTTTTTTAATACCATAGACAACTGCTTCTTCACTAAAAATGGAACTCAGAAATCTTCACATCTTATGATTGGTCATCAACAACATTACTTTGGTAAAAAATAACTCACTAAAATAACTGATTTTACATACAAATATTCTGAAGTCGATATTTAAAGGATGCTGATGTTCCTTATTGACAACATCTATGTAGTCTTTGGAGACCAGATCTTCCAACAAATTATGGGAATTCCCATAGGTACTTACTGTGTTCCTTTATGAGCAAACCTTTTTTAATTCCTACGAGGCAGAATTTATTTAGAAACCTCAACATGAGAAGAAAAGAAAACTTGCTGTAGCCTTCAATTCGATATTCAGATTTATCGAGGACGTTTCATCAATTAACAATAGCTACTTCCATTCAGTTCAGTGCACATAAAATAAAAGACACAACAGGGTCTGCCACTTCTGTTTCATATTTGAATGGTTTACTTGCTATAGACGATAGGGTCAACTAACATTTAGATATAATCTGTATGACAAACGAGATAATTCAGAGGATGCTTATTCATCTTAAGCATCTGATCCCATCTCTGGAATTTCCAGAGTCCGTGACTAATGCCCTGTTCACAAATTTGTATTGTTCTATGATTTGTTTTTATATCTATCACTTTTTTTATATCGATGTTCGTTACCCTCATGTTTTTTTAATACTTCCCCATAATCAATTTTTCTTATTAATGAGGAAATATTCTGCTATCACCTGCATTTTCTTTTGATCTCCCAACCTATTTTTTTTTTTTTGGTCTCTCAACCTTGCTGCTCTTAGTACGATTTATTTTTAAACTGAAGCAGGATACTGACAAGTTTATTGCTGTCGCAAGATTTCACCAACCTTGTTTAAATTTACCGTACCATAAATTCTATGGTCATTTAAATGACCTTGTTATTAAATAAAACCTCTCATTAAGTGGTATTTTGAAGAACACATTTTATACCAATTGCATGGCTTTTGATTTGATACTTATTTTGACTAGGGTGTATACCGTCTGCTTGATCAAAATTTTGTGTGACCGATCGAGCGGGGATGCTTTCTCTTCCTAGAAGCCTGATCCCATCTCTGGAATTTTTTAGTGTTCGTGTTTTATGCGCTGCTTAAAGATTTGTTTAATTTGTATTTTTTTTTTAATCTTTAAACCACTTTAATTCACCTTGAACCTTTGATAAGGTATTTTTATTGGTAAAATATTATTCAAAAAATAATTTCGTCTCACCAATTAAAAAGTTAATTAACGTATTTGTTAACTCCTGGCATAATGATTTTTAAAAAGAAAAATGATTCTGCAAGATGGCCATGAACTAGATCTCATGACCTGCTCCTCCATTATGAACATTCTAACATTTACGCAACCCCCGCTCTTTTTTCAGCTGCTTATTGTACAATCTATATCATTGCGTAATTTGTATTTGACTTAAATTTGTGCTATAAGGGATATTTTCTGACTGTAGACTGTTTGTTAATTATATTTAAAAAATGCACTTCAATATTTGCTATATATCATAACTGAAGAATGGGATGCCATGAAATGACCATATTATAAATCATGTATTTACACTAATCAACTCGCTTTTATTTTCAAAGTTAAAGAATTGGAATGCAATAAGAATAACAAATAATATGGCGTGGATATTCAAGTTTCTCTGTGCTAAATTATTGTACAGTCTTTACGAAGCATTGATCTAAAAAAAATGTTTTGTGATGGTATCCATTCATTTAATCTTTATTTCCCCCTTTCGGAGATTTCATGATACATACAAATTAAAAATTATAATGCATAAAGAACATATAGAAAATGTATACGACATGTAAAAATAACATATGTACATGTCAAAGAGAAACGAAAAGAAAAAAAGAGAAAAAAAAGGAAAAATAATCATATTTTAGTGGATATTTTCAACATTTTGAGTAGCCTTGCAATAATAGGCAGTGGCACCACAAAAAATTATGAGCTTGTACAAATAAATTCTTTAATGTCATTTATATCTGTTAAAGACGTTGGTCTGAGCCCTCCTAGTAACGTAAAATACAACACATCATTGATTGACTGTGAGAGCTCTACGTACAAATGTACATCAAAGTTATCTACTATGTTATCAAAGAAAGCATTTCTGATATGACCAGTGAGTGCGCACCCCAACACAGCATGCTGAAATAGATTATCATACACATTTTGACATAAACTACAGATTTGTTTCATAGACGAAGGTTGGATAGTCCAGGGTTTGGCGAGAAATTCGATGAATGGAGCATCATTAAAGGAAAAGGTTAATTTACAAATGTTGATAGGTTTAACGCTATTATGAAGGATTCTAAACATTCTAAAGTCGGTGTCTGCAGTAGAAGTAATAGTAGTAATAGTAGTAGTAAGAGTAGTTGTAGTAGTGGCAGTAGTAAGTAAGTGACATAACCAGATATCTTTGGAAGGTAAATTTAGACCCAAACTCGACAGTAAAAGGCCAAAGAGTAATGAGGGTTTTAGCTTTCCAGTGTCTGTCGCGAAATGAAATCTCTATTTTTAAGGTCTCATCTAAATGATCCGAAACGTTCACTTCAATGCTGCCGAATGCCTGTCTAAAAACAAGACAAATTTCATTTCTTCACTTGACTACGGATTATTTCATTATGAGGAAAGGGAAAGATTTCTACCACTAGGCACCATATTCCGCACCTGGTATTTCCTGAGAACCCTTTTTATGCCCTGTTCACAAATTTATATTGTTGAAACGAAATTTGAGATCAATCCCTCTTTGGTGTTGTCAACTTTGTCATTTAGGATGTTCATTTAGACACGGTGTAGGAAGATAGAAATTATATCTCTTTTTATCAAGGAATCCTGCAGTCTCACGAGTTTATCTGATAAACCTTTTCTATCATGTAATATGGAAATAAAACAAAACAGTATTTAAGCTCTAAAATCCATTTTAAACAATACAAATCAGGAGCAGAGCGAACACGAAACTTGAAAACATAAAAGGTGGTATCAGGTGCAATGGAGGAAAAGCATCTACTGCCGATAGATCACAACCACCGTGTACTCCTTCTCATTATCGGGAAAAAACGGAAAACATCATCAGACAATTCACTGTGAAAATAATGGCCTAACAATTAGTATGAAAAATGAAAGACCGCATTCGACTTTATGATAGATTGTATTTGCTGACAAGGTCATTATATTAACTTGCAAAATGATGAGACTGTTGATATTTTTGTTTCATCAACTTGTTTGACAATAGCTAGCCTCGTTTTTGAAATTGTTCGTCTGTAGAGCATGTTTTTTGCGTATCGAATCAGCTGAGAAATATAAACCCCATATGCAGGTGGTAAGGGTATAATGCTATATAAATATGGGTAGTTGGCGATTGAAAAGGCGAAGTCACCACGCTTATCATAAAGCTTGGATGTTAGGTTACTATTCACGTCTTTCTCTAGTAAAATATCGAGATATGAAACAGATGTGGCAGACTCTGTAGTATTTTTTATTTCAAGCTCACTGGGATATATCGAGTCGACATATGAATGGAAGTAACTATTGTTAATTGATAATTGATATATCTAACTGGTGAGCTGAAGGCCATAGCAAGTGGTTTTCTTCTCATGTAAAGTTTTTGAATAAATTCTGTTTCATATGAATACAAAAATATATCTCCTTATAACGGGGCGCAATTGCTATCAATGGGAATTCCGTCAGGTTGTCGGAAGACCTGGTCTCAAAAAACTACGTAAAAATTGTCAATCAGAAATTCAAGCATCTTTTCAATTCACCTTCAGAGTACTTGTGTGTACAATCAGAATGTTTTTTTAACCAAAAAAAAAAAAAAAAAAAAAAAAAAAAAAAAAAAAAAAATTGCAAAGACCAAAGACAAGGTAAACTAAATTTACGAGTTCCATTTTTATTGAAAAAGCAGCTTAAAAGTTTTAAGTATCCACTTCTCATTTACAACAATTCTTGAAAATTTTCTTGCACGGTACCACTGAAGATTCTCCTTCACTGTTGTTAATTTTTTTTTATTGAGGAGTAAAGGAAGAGACCTGTTAGAACATTTACTTGAACCCGCTAGGTTTCTTTGTTTGAAAGGATTTTTTGAAGTTTAGGAATTCAGTCTAGGTATGGTAATTCAAATTCATTTTGACTGTTGGGAATTTTGAAAATATTCAAAACTGACAATTGGCTTTGTCAGCTCGGACCACTACTGACTGATCCCGTAATCATTTTTTTTTACTTCTGTGATATTGAAAACAAAGAAGGATAAATGGTTTTCATATTGCCCCCAATCGCGTAATCACTTTTGGATTTTATCATCCATCTGATACAATTAAACAATTCTCACAAAGTGTCAAGGTCTCCTTTCAATGTTTGGCCAATCGACTGGCGTAATATTCCATAAAATTAACATTAATAAAATTAATTGAAAGATCGGGGTTCCCTAAATCTTGGCCTTTTAAATATGTGACAATGTAGTTTATGTAGTTTTTCTTCCTTAGCTTGTCTTAATTATCACTAGAGAAAAGAAGTTTGGGACTCATGTTATATTAAGGATCCACAAAACAAACAACCTACACCATGCCAAAACTTTGTCTATGTTCCTAATTGTTATGACTTACACCCCTGAAAACCATTGTTACAGTTATCTAGAAATAATTAACCTAAACATTTTTGAAGAAGGAAATATTCTATGTATGTTTTAGAAACTTAAAATAGAAAGATGGAGTAGCAAAATTAGTCACAAAATTTGGCCTCTTTATCTACCATAATCAACTAGACACGATATTGAAATTATTTCACATACTTTAAAAAAGTATTTGAAAAAAAAAAGATCATTCAAACATCTAGTAATTGATTTTTAGAATTTTCGTGGCGATAAGTCAACTTTTTCGTTGAACTAATTTAAATTCTCTGTGCAGTAGAATTATGTATGAGAAATCTTATCAAAAATTTTATTGGTAGGAAGATGATATGTAATATTTTAGCTTCATTTCCTTTGATCTTTAGTAGACAAAGTATTTCTATGAAATTCTGCTCCCCTCATGAATAGCTAAATACAAAATAAATAAGTTCTCTTTACGAAAGATGTTACATTTTATTCTTCCTCGTAGGTAGCTGGTTAATGGATTGGAACGCAGAAACGTTATTGATTGATTCAATCATTACATAGAATTCTTAATTTTTTTTATGGACTATGAATTCTACGCAAAATTGAAAGCTATATTTACTGTACAAAAGGAAACCCCTTTCACAAAAAAATCATTTACATTTATTAAACGTTGAAATATATATGACATCAGATACTTTGAAAAAAAAAATTCTCTCCCTCTCGTTTCGGCGAATTGGTTATTTATTTTATGATTTGTTTGTTTGTTTGTTGTTTAACGTCCCTCTCGAGATTTTTTTCACTCATATGGACACGCCACCACTTGACGGTGGAGAGCTGCAGATTTTGACCTATGCTCGGCACTCAGGTCCATTGAGCAGTGAGAAACTTTTTCGTGCCAGCACCTACTGCGACACGGGACCTCGGTTTATACGATCTTATCCTAAGGATCAGTCTGTACGTCCCACAGTGGGAATCGAACCCGCGACGTAAGGATCAACCCCTTACTCCGCGACTTTAGAGCAAACGCTGTACCACTGCGCCACGCGGGCGACTATTTTTTTAAGGCTTATGCTGTAAAAATTATGAGATGATAAAACACAATATGACGATAAGGGACAACGATCAATCTCAAAAAGCCTACAAACAATACAAATCGGTGAAGAGGTAAAAATTTAAAAAAAAAAACAAAACAAAAAAAAAAAAAAAAAAACAAAAAAAAACGAAGAACCTCTGGAGATACCAGTGGTTGGACCATACCTAGGAGAAGTAAACGTCCCCATTCGACCGATCACATATTATGTTTTGATCACGAAGACGGAATTACCCGTAGACAAATTTGATATAAAAACAAATACCTAACAATATTTATAAATATGTCAGACAAATTACGAGCAATGATCGGTTGTATGGGCTAAAAAAAGTTATTATAACTTCCATAGAATTTAAAGAAAAAAATATTCGATTCATAAAATTATTGAACTAGCAAAATTAAGAGTAAAATATCACTGGGTTTCCTATTTATCAACAATTCATAAAAAACCAAAATATTCCCCAAAATTAAGGTCCTGATACAGTTATATTTTCTTCATGTCAAAATTACTTAGTAATTGTTTTAATTTTCCTTTTTATTCAGTACGTAAAAAAATAGATCTTGTTTTCATAACGCATTATTTCCATTTTATCTTTTTTTTTTTTTTTTATTATTATGTTATTATTAAGATGTGTTCAAATCGTTTTGTAATCAAATAACACACTTGCATTCAGACATCTCTATAATGATGATTTTTGTTATCACAGTTTTGTTGTTTTTGTCACATTCTATCCTTAACATTTCAGATGTTAAAAAACGCTATTTGATATTTACGTCACAGTATCAGCGACACAAATATCAGACAAAACATTAATGATTTATAAAGCATTTTTATACTAGACAAAAACATTTCTTATATAAGGCAAAAACACATTACACATTAATTCATTATGCTATAATTAAGGGCGAGTGTTTACCATTTTTTGAGGATTCGGACAAATTTTCTTATAATGATCAATATTATCATGTTGCTATGCCTGAACTTTTTTAGTTATCGTAGTTAAATGATTTGTTGATTTTAAATCGTGCTTATAGCACATCAAAGACATACTGATGTACATTTCTACAAACAAGTAAACACTGATAAATTTAACTTCATAACACAATTTATATATTAAGATTACCTTACCGCAGTATTCATACTTTACTAGACAGAAGCACTTCCCCTATAATTTGCCTCTAAAAATCAGAAGGGTCTTCTTTAAATCATTGGGAGTTATATAAAATTTGAGAAAAAAGATCAATGTAGAAAAGTGGAAACCTTTTTTTCATTGTATGAACTCCTAACATCGCCCTTTGACATTTACACCTGAAAATATTTATTTTCAGTCATCAGGAGTTATAATATATAACTTTATTGAAAAAAAGGCTAAAAAAAAAAAAAAAAAAAAAAAAAAAAAAAACGAAATATATAATTTTTTGACCTTGATCGTTGACCTCTTGATTTCAAATCGATAACGGTTTTCGTTTGGCCATAGAGAGATTTGATGTAAAATTTCATTGCAAGATCTAAATGACTTTTTAAAGATATAATCCGGAGACAAGCGATTTACACACAGACAGAATGTATGAATTCTGACCTCTTTACCTCAAAATCAGTTGTAGTCTTTTAATACCAAAGGGCTTGATTTATAAAAGTTCATTAAAAGAAGCTTAAAAAATACTGGAGCTATAGTCTGGAAACTTTTAGTTGAAGGTTTTCATTGCTGTCCTTGACATTGGATCATTTGATCTCAAAATAATTAGGTTTTGATTTTAGTCATAAAGATGTTGCATTGTAAAATATCGCTTCGAAATCTGAAAAAAAAGCCTTTGAAGATATCGTCTGGAAAGTGTTACACACAGACGCAATGTATGAATTTCTAACCACGAACATGACCATGACCTTTGACATTTTCACCTTTAACTCATTCTTTGTACTGTTTTAGGACATAGGGAATTTTGATATTAAATTTCATTGAAAAAAGGTTATCATCTGGAACCTGCTATTCACGATGTATGAATTTTGACCTTTGATCCTTAGACCTTATAATCAATGGCTGTTTTCTTTAGGCCATAATTTAATTGCAAAAGTTCAAAAGTTTTCTAAGATATTGCTTGGACACGAAAAGTGTTACACATAGAGATAATGTATAAATTTCTATCCTTGATCTTTTAGCTTTTACGTCAAATTTCAAGTAATGTGGTTCAAGTTGAAATATGCATGACCTTGACCAAGTATTTAGTGTATCTGTTAAGTAACGTTCGTGATTCATAATTTTACAAAAGCAGCACCACTTTTCAGGTTAAGGGATGCTTCATTTATCTATATTGTCAAAAAATGGACAAGATCCATCTCGTGTATGCTCTTACGAAAAGACGATTAAACGGTGCACCTCCATGCTCAACTTGTCATTCTTAAACCCACAACGCTGTCGAGTAAATTAAAACACTCTTTAAATATTTATTGAATTCTTTAAAATCATATATTTCCTGGGGGTCAAATTTTCGAGGATTGAGGTTTAATGACATATATTGACAAACAAGTTGATGAAACAAGAATATCAGCAATCTCGTTTAAAGTCATCATTTCGTAAGTCCTATGGTCGATACAATGACCTTGTCAGCAAATACAATCTATCATTAAGTCAAAAGCTGACTGACTTTTTTCATACTAATTGTAAGGCCATTACTTACACACTGAATTGTCGACGGATTTTTCCGTTATTTCCCGATCATGACAAGGAGCACACGGCGGGTGTGACTGGTCGGCAGGGGATGCCCACTCCTCTATGGCACCTGATCCCACCTCTGATGTTTTGGAGGTCCGTGTTTGCTCTGCACCTATTTTGTAATGTTTAATGGACTTTTGAGCATGAAAACTGTTCGTTATCTCCATATATTTCATCTACCTAATATTTGCAAATAATATTCTGTTTTATGAAAAAATGTTTTCGTTATCTCCACATATTTCATTCAGAATGTACATAAATATGGCAATTAAAAAAAAATTGAATTAAAAAATATCCTGTTGATTAAATTACAGTTATGCAATGAAATGTACCCATACAACAGTTTTGTGTTGCTGTCTAACTGTTTGATCACACACCTTTCTGACAAGCTATACTTTATACAGTATGTTAGAATTCCTGAGTCCAAACATATTGCCAGTTTATCGGTATTACGTAAACATACTGCAATACGAGATTTTTTGTCAACATACCGCAATATTCCGGAATATTGGTATTATTGCCCGGCCCTTTTAAAATGTATAATTAAAATTAAAATTTAAATGAAATATGGATATAAAAACATTATTCAAGCTCAAAGTCAATTTAAACAACACAAATCGGGATCAGAGCAAACACGGACCTCCAAAAGCCTCAGAGGTGGGATAACGTGCCATGTAAAAATCCGATACATAGAAAAAAAAAAATAAAAACAAAGGGATGAGCTTGTACGAATTTTGCAGGTTTCAATATATTGGGCGAAAAGGGGCGGGGGGGGGGGGGGTTCAATCCGAAATCCGAGCTTGCCTGTAAATACTTAATTTTAGGCAATCAAAAGTGTTCCTTTCTTAAGGTTCATTGATACTTTGATAAGAGAGATAACTCTTAATGACATATATTTTCTATTATTCCTTTATAAATTTTTAAAGATGAAAGGTGTTTTATTGTCAAATTTTATCTCTCAAGCTACGCAGTACAGTTAAGGTGCACAATGGAAATATCGGCAATTTTTTGTGATTTAAAAAAATATTCTTAATCAGGATGGCGATCCTTTTTAGTACTATATTTCTAATTTTTGTTATTAACTACATATTGAGGACGATAAGATTTTATATTAGACTTGTCACGTGATGTGGCAGTCACGTGATTTTAGCACATATAATTGCAGTATTGAAGTCACCTATAAATTTCACTAGTGCAAGTTCATAACCAATTTAAAATTGTAAGTTAAGCTGATTCAACACGCATTGCAGTGCTGCGATCCTATACAAATTCTGCTATTTCATTGTTTAAATCATGTTTGCTTTACCGCACGCTCAAATTTTTGCTGGTCAACGACATTAAATATAGATATAATTAATTCATTTTCAAGATTTCACCAGGATCGTAGCACTTTTCAAATACCTTAATACTTCTAGATTTTATGTGTAAAAGCTTACTATGATTCATTGCATGTATGCCACTAGCTCGATTTATTAAGACCCTTACATTACCCTCCGATGTACTTGCATACAAATATACAAATAAAAAGGAAATATACGGAAAATATATGAAAAAAATCATAAAGAAGACATTGAATCCAAGGTAATGGTCTCCTAAATATCTGCAAATAATATTTTATTTCATCATAAAATAAACTTTTCGTTGTGAAAATATTACTTGATCTGCCTCTCACTGCATACAAACTGTGTCAAGTTTTACGAAATGACGTCACATCGACAAGTGCATCGCGATCACTGACTTGTTTATACCTTGCTAAATATACTAATGGCAAAACAGGATGTTATATAATATACAATTAATTACCCCTTATGCGGTCAACATGGTAAAATAAGGACCCTAGACCTGGCCCACGAGGTGACCTGACCTGACCGAGGCCGCGTAGCGGCCGAGGTCAGGTCAGGTCAGCGAGAGGGCCAGGTCGAGGGTCCTTATTTTACCATGTTGAACTCATAAGGGGTAATCAATTGTTTTATTATACCGATATAAGTTAAGGCAATTTTTGTAAGCTTAATTACTAAAATAATCAATTACATGTATAAGACCTACGAACTGTTATCAGTGTTTCATCGGGATCGGGATTCGCTAGTGGAGTTGTTTACTTTTCGGCTGCTAGTCTTGTAAGTTTTTGCAACGCCAATTTATTAAAACACTCTGTGATTGTCAGTAACATTGCATTTTTATAAATTCACAGATACCATTCCCGACTACAATGACAATCTGGTGCAGACTTTTACTGTACAAGAGAGCCGAGTCTGCGTTCGTTGAATTGTAACGAAAGTTAATTTCAATGAAAACGATAAATGTTATGACGCATCTAAAGGCCAATCGTGATCCGTATCCTAAAAATAATATACATATTTTTATAACGGCAATTTTTGTAATGTACAATCATTACTGTATTCATTATTTTTTTAAATTTGAATGGAATTTGGATTAACAGGTCATTTTTAGCGGTCATTAATTTTATTGACCGGTCATTATACCCCACGTGCAATGATTCCTAGGTCATTATTGCTGTAAACGGTACTTTTTGGAGTCATTCTTGAGTTTAAAAGCCTTCTAACAAGCCAATCAAATTTGAATATTCTTAATAGAGGTATAATAATAAGTTTTGATGGCTTCCTACAGTTCAAAATCGTAGATCAATTGACTTTTTGGTATTTTTAAGAATTGTTAGTTTTGTATGTTGTCATAGTCAATATTTCAAACCTTGGCATCAATCACCTGTTATAAATTTTGTATCACTCTATTGGAAAGGGGTCATTTTTCAACGGGGTTATTTTTTATAGGACACAAATATAAACAAATGACCCCTAGGGCTCTTTTTCTACCAAAAAAAAAAAAAAAAAATTCTAAGGCTGGGGATTATTTTTTTCTCGTTGAAAAATGACCCATCGGTCATTATTCTATAGGGGTCATTATTCGTTTTTACACCGGCCTCCTTTTTGTAGCCTAAACTGCGCTGCGTATACTATACTTTCTTTTTTACTTATGAAGTATAATTCTTTTGGAAAATCATAAACTATGCTAAGATTTATATGAGTGAGCAGAGGGTTTGTGAACCTTTAAGAGTGTAAATTTTATGTGGCACTACCAATTTCGATTCACCAGCTGAAGATGCGCATTTTGACAAATTATGTCTCTTCAGTGATGCTCGTGCCGAAACGTTTGAAATCCGAAATATTTTAATTAAAAAAGACTTTGAAAAGCTTTAAAAAGGGCTGCCAAAGACTGGAGCCAAATACGTCGACGGATCAGACCTATGCATGAGGGGGATAATCCTTAATTTTGAAATATATTTCTAAATTTTACCACAACAATTAAATATAAATCCGTATTTTCGAGCAAGTACTGAAATCCTTAGCTACTAGGCTTAATTTGATGAGAATCTGATCAATTCTGTATAATCCGTGATAGAAAGCATCTAATATTAATCATTTCTTTGAACTTTGACTCTATTGCTAAGAAGGGGAATCCTTTAAGGTCAAGATGTAGTAAATGAAAGTGCCTACAGATTTGTCAAATTTGAGAAAGGCATTCTTTTAATGACCCTGTTCAAATAAAGCTTGGTAAAATAAGGTGTATCGGAACATACGTTGTAGGTAAACTCAACAGAAAGACATGTTTTAAACTTCCGTTTGCAATGAAAAATGAAGAAAGTTTGGTGTAAATATGGTTTTTTTTCTCCATCTCAAACAAAGAAAATGTATCAATATATATTGCCTATTGTCTCTCAGGAAACGGTTTTCATATCTTTTTGACTACTTCTTTTAAATGATTTCATCGTAAAATAGTTTGTATTTATCGTCGTAGTTTGCGCAACCATCCGACGATGACATCAAGTATTTTTGATGGTGATTTGTTTATTTTGTTTAAAATAATCTTTCGTGTGGTTTGTGTTTCACAAGTTTAATGTAGTATCATAGGATTGTACTTAATTTAAAGGTTTATTTAATCTAAAACATTGTTCAAAAATGTTTGGTTTTCGAGACACGGTCCCATTTCTGTGTTAAAATGAGAGTTGACTTTCCTGCCTCCCTTTATTTATTTATTTTTTATTTTGTGCATGCACAACCATTTCATCCATTACACAACCATTTCATCAACATTTGCAGGCTTTTCTATGAAATAAATAAATAATTAAAAAAAAAAAAAATAAGGGAAGAATAATTACTCGTTAAGATTTTCAGGACACTCAGTTTACGGAATTTTAAGGGAAGTTAACTTACTACATATGGTATTTGTAGCACACAATATATTTGTTTTACTTTATAGGAAATATTTTTTTTTTTTACATACAAAAAGTAATATATCTCTCAATTTTTTATTGACGACAGTAATTCGTCAAAATTAAAGGAGTCAATTTATTATAATTGATATATTCTTAGCAATATTATGGTCGATATATGACTGAAATACAAACGTACTGCTGATGGTGTGTTTCACCTATTCTGACAATTCATCCTGGTGCACTCTCCACTTATTCAGATAATTTCATCTGGTGCACCCTCCATCTACTCTGACAATTCCTCCTGGTGCACCCTACACCTATTCTGACTATTCCACCTGGTGCACCCTCTATCTATTCTGACAATTCCTCCTGATGAACCCTTCATCAATTTTTACAATTCCACCTGATACACCTTCCATCTATTCTGGCAATTAAACCTGGTGCACCCTACAACTATTCTAACAGTTCCAACTGATACACCTTGCATCTATTCTGACAATTCCGCCTGGTACATCCTCCATCTATTCTGACAATTCCACCTGGTGCACCTTACACCTATTCTGACAATTCATCCTCATACATCCTCCATCTATTCTGACAATTCTACCTGGTGCACGCTAAACCTATTCTGACAATTCCAACTGTTGCACCCTCAACCTATTCTGACAAATCCACTTGGTGTACCCTCTATCTATTCTGACAATTCCAACCGGTACACCCTTCGTCTATCATCACAATTCCACCGGGTGCACTCTTCACCAATTCTGACAATTCCACCTGGTACACCCTGCACCTATTCAGACAATTCCACCTGGTGCCTCCTGCACCTATTCTGAAAATTCCACCTGGTGCACCCTGCACCTATTCTGACAATTCCACCTGGTGCACCCCCTATCTTTTCAGACAATTCCACCTTGCGCAACCTCCACTTATTCAGACAATTTTACCTGGTGCACTCTCCGTCTTTTCTGACAATCCCTCCTGCTGCACCCTACACCTATTCTGACTATTCCACCTAGTGCACCCTCCATCTATTCTGACAATTCCACCTGGTGCACCCTCTATCTATTCTGACAATTCCTCCTGGTGCACCCATCATCTATTCTGACAATTCCACCCAGTGCCCCCTCCACCTATTCTGACAATTCAACCTGGTACACCCTTCATATATTCTAACAATTCCACCAGGTGCACTCTCCACCTATTATGACAATTCCACCTGGTGCACCTTCTGTCTATTCTGAAAATACTACTCCAACTTCATAAATTACAAGGTATACGTGATATGTTTACGTTTGATAAAATGGGGACTGTTGATTGCTTACTTCATTATAAGATTTAATTACTCTAAAACTAAAAAGGAGGTCAAACCCCTGACTATTCCTCCGCCATAAATTTTCAGATAGTGAGTTTTGTGTTTATACATTCAACTTTTTTGTACATTTCAGTATTAAATGTGTTCATTCCCTCAATTTCTGTGCCCATTTTCATCAAACAGTAACTGGCAAAACTCATTTGTTGAATTTTGTTAATTGTGATCGAGGTTTCCACCTCGCACAAAATTTGAGGACATCAAAATCTTCTAAGTCAGATCACCATGCCAATAATTCCAGTGGTGAGTTTATTTAGCGTCAGTAGAAAGGCTTGCATGAATTGGATCGCCCGCGAAGTATTGTGAAATAAATTGAACGACTCTGACATTTTCAAAGGAGAATAAAATATTCTTCCTTGGGCAATATTTTAGAATAGAATTGTATTTTTTCACCTGATCATTTATTATCAAACAATGAAAACTTAACGCGTTATCAGAGCAGAAAACTTCACAATTGAATGTGCGTTAAACTGTGTGATTGCGGGGTAAATGTATATGCGTTAAAATCGCGGGTATGTTAAGGAAGCATATAAGTCAATTCTCTGGAAATTTAGACTTTTTAAAGAAAATTAAGTTTGATAATTTACCAAAACCGCTGATAAATGTAAACTATTATTATCTATTGCATAAAGATAAAAGAGTGTCTAACGCAAAGACGTGCACCATCACCATGGCATCACGTGACTTCTATTAATAGCGAAATTTTCCTTAGTAAAAAAGCTAACAGAACAACAATACCCCGAAGTGTAATAATTTCTTTGAGTAAATAATATAGTTGGAAAACATCTATTTTGCCTAAAAAGTGCTGCTAGAATCCCACTGTCCCGTCAGTAAAATAATAATTCCACACATTCGCACGAAACCTTACCCGATGTTTTGAATTTTATACATATAAACCGAGATTTTTCGTAAAACCATGCTTAACTCGGGATTCTAGCAGCACTTTCCAAGTATTTTAGGAGGCAAACTTTCCATCTGTACAAATCTTATGTTTTGAAATATACAGCTTATTGTTGTTCTGCTGCATTATTTTTGTCACAAATGACAGAGGAAAGGCCGACCGGGATACGTATATAGCTGACTGTCTTCGAAGAGAATACAATCGATGAAAATAAATTAGCATACCTGTTTTAGTAACTGAACTCCATATGAATTTCACAAAATATTCAGGATATTTGCTTTTAAACTCCATTTTACGTATCTTTGTACATGCCGTCTTAGCCAAATTCTCTTTACACGACATGATCAATTCCCAAGTTACTTGAAGTACACATATGACGTCATCAGTGGTAGATTTTAATCAAAATGACAGATACAGCATAACAAAATAAAAACATTTTATTTTTGTTAATGTTTACTCGTTTCTATATTCATTTTCTAGAGTTAAATTACATCTCTAAATACGAATATTACGAAAACTTGTATTCTAAAATTGACGTCATCTCGCCTACTATGACGTCATAATGTAGCACTGATTAAGTCAAGGTAGAATATTTTGTATGCTTCCTTATTACCCCTGCGATGCGTGACTCTACTGCGGGGAAAGGGCTTTTATTGGTATGAACACAATGTGAAAAAGATAATACAGACCCTTGCTGGAAAAAAAAATGAACAAATAAATAATGTTATATCCTTAGTTTAACTTCTGGTAAATGTATCTTCTCCTTTTACATTTTCACTTCTGGTAAATACAAACGAAATACATTTTACCATCACATTTCTTTGGCATCACAAATTTTATGAACAAGCGTATTTGCTCGAATTTAATCAAACTTGCACAGTATAAAGTCGAAATAAAATCCAAACGTTGCATACTTATAAAATTAATTTGTCAATGAAATATGTGGAGATAACGAACAGTATTCGAGCTCATAGGTCCGTTAAACATTACAAAATAGGAGCAGAGCAAACACGGACCTCTAAGACATCAGAGGTGGGATCAGGTGCCATAGAGGCATTGACTTTTTTAAATTTCATTTTTTGGTAAACGTGATGTGAATGAAATATATTATATCCTGTTAAACATGTCATTGCCACCCACCTGGTTAACAAACAATTGACCAATAAAGTATATACCCCCCCCCCCCCCAAAAAAAATCCTGAAATATTTAAAAAGGTGTCAAAGTGAAAATAAAACACTTTTCATGAAACATTAACTAAAAATAAAGAAAAAAAACTTTTCATTTGTCGAATTTTGTTAATTGTGGATCAAGCTTTCCACCTCGCACAAAATTTGAGGACATCAAAACCCTCTAAAATAGATCAACATGGCAATGATTTCAGTGGTGAGTTTATTTATTAGAAATGCTTGCATAAATTGACTCGTCAAATAAATTGAACAACTTGAACTTCTTGAAAGGGGAATTAAACTTTCTTCTTTGGGCAATATTTTAAAATAAATTTGTAAAATTGCTTACCTAATCATTTATTACCAAACAATGAAAACGTTTTCAGAGCAGACATCTTCAAAATTGAATATGTGTTAAAGTGCTTAATTGCAGTAAATGTATATGTATTAAAATGCGTGACTATACTGCGAAGATGGGGTTTACATTGGTGTGAACACTATAGAAAAAAAAGATTATAGAGAGCCTTGCTGAAAAAAAAAATGAAGTTAGCACCTATATACAAATCTGTAATGTCAAATCCTTAGTTTAACTTCTGGTAAGTGTATCTTCTCCTTTTAACTTTAACTTTTGGTAAATGTAAATGGGGTTTCTTTTTGTGCAGTAAATATCAATTATCATTAGATAAGAAGGTCTTTATAATTTGAGGTAAAATTGCATGACTGTTTCCTGAATGGTTGATTGACAAGAAACTTATTCCATAATTAATTCACGATTCTATGCAATGACTGAATCAATCAATACCATTTATGCATCTCAAATCCATGAACCGGATACCCACGAGGAAGAAGAAAATGTGAGAATCGTTTTTATTTATTTGGCGTTTTTCTATTCAATCTGGTACACCCTCAATCTATTCTTACAATTCTGAGAATTTTTCTATTCATGAAGGGAGCAGAATTTCCTAGAAATCCCCTTCCTACTAAAGATCAAAGGAAATGAAGCTAAAATACTACATATCCACTTCCTGCTAAAATTTTTGAGTGGGTTTCTCATATATATTTCAAATGCATAGTGAATTTACATGAGTTCAGAGGGGAAAAATATTTTTTTTCTCGCAAAGTCAAAAAACATTTAGCGTTGTAATCATACAGATAAGATCCTCTTCGCTCTAACTATATTATTCATTTATGTAACACTACAATTGAAATGGCCATGTACTTTCAGTAATGATAAAATCATACTTTTGGCAACTTTATTTTGTTTACTTTGAATTTTTTTTATACTCGTATTTGAAATAATGAAATGTCTTATATGCATAGTTTATTTCCTACTTCAAAAACGGTAAAGTCAATTATTTCTATATAACTGTAATATGGTTTGCAGTCACAGTAATTAGGAACATAGACAAAGTTTTGGCTCGGTCAAGGCTCTTTAAAAAGTGCCTTTAGCGGATCTTTAATGTAATGCGAGTCCAAAACTTCCTTCTTCAAACTAGGTTAGACAAGCTATAAAAGACATTGTTAGTATTACAAAAGCTTTACACTGTATTAGCATGTAAACTCTGAAGAGATTGCAATATTCATTAATAGAAAAGTGTTTTTTTAGGTCTTTCCACCTTTCTGTGGAAAGACCTATTGATTTTCTTCTGTTTATTAGGTCTTTCCACCTTTCTGTGGAAAGACCTATTGATTTTCTTCTGTTTATTATTAGGTCTTTCCACCTTTCTGTGGAAAGACCTATTGATATTCTTCTGTTTATTATTATTATTATTATTATTATTAGGTCTTTCCACCTTTCTGTGGAAAGACCTATTGGTTTTCTTCTGTTTCTTATTATTCTTCTTCTTATTTTTCCGCCGCAAGATTTTGAGTTTCAAGATTTATTGAAAAGATTTATAGTTCATGAGAATGTACTCCGTAAAAGATATTTGCAGTTAACCCTGCGTATATGAACTTTGAACCCTTGAGGAGTTACATCCCCTTTCGCAATAAAAGCTTGTTATCACTACTCCTTTGAAACCGTAAACTGTAGAGATACGAAACCTTCACCAATGTCCTCGACTAATTTAGGGGACTCTTCAATCTATTCATTGCGAAAGTATTCGTCGACCCCTTCAAGGAGTTATTGCCCCTCCAAGATTTTTATTTTAAAAAAATAATTTAAAATTTTTAAAACGATAAGTCGAAAAGAAATAGGACCAACTGCATCAGATTCATTGACCTTTGACCTTAAAATATATGCATAGGTCAAAGGTCAAGGTCATTCAAAATATGATAAATTAAGCTCTTTTTATATCTCTTTTGTCTTTCAACATATACTAAATATCTTTGCATCATTAATATGTCCTCTTAAAACTATTTCAAAGATTTCATACTTGTCCCCTAAGATTTACCCCTTTAAAAGTTACTACCCCTTTTACTGAAAACCTTGTTATCGCTACTCCTCCGAAACCATAAACCGCAGAGACACAAAACCTTCACTAATGTCTTCAGGGTCTTTAGACACAACTTCAATCTATTCAGTGCAAAAGTATCCGATGACCCCTTATATGAGTTATCACCCCTTAACGTCTTTGTGATAACTATCAAACCTTATAACTTTAAAACTAAAAGTCGTAGAAGCATGAGGTCAAGTGCAGTGTGACCCTTGACCTATGACCTTGAATATTTGTTCAAGGTCAAAAGTCAAGGTCATTTCAAATGTTTAAAATTTTTATTTTTTCTATCTTTCAAGCCATTTATGGATTCTTATTGTATAAAAATTAACTTTAGAGAGTAAAATATGAAAAATATATGAAATTTAAAGAAGGTGGAAAGACCTCTTATTGTTCGAGAACAATTAGTCTACTAGTTATTATTATTATTATTTTTCCACCCCCTGATGTGATTCTATGTTTCAAGATATATCGAAAAGATTTATAATCTATAAGAATGTACTCTTTAAAAGATTTTTGTAATTGACCCTGCGTGTATGAACTTTGACCTCTTAAGGAGTTACAACCCCTTTCGCAATAAAACCTTGTTATCACTACTCCTTCGAAACCGTAAACCGTAGAGGTATGGAACCTTCACCAATGTCTTCGACTAATTGAGGGGACTCTTCAATCTTTTCATTGCGAAAGTATTCGTGCACCCCTTTTATGAGTTATTGCCCCTGAAAGTCTTTGATATTTATGAATAATGAAAAATTTTCAAAATGATAAGTCGTAGAGACATGGGACCAACTGCATAAGATTCATTGACCTTTGACCTAAAAATATATGTAAAGGTCAAGGTCATTCCAAAAATGAGAAATTAAGCTCTTTTTACAACTCTTTTGTCTTTCAATATATACTATTGGTCTTTGCATCATTAATATGTACTCTTAAATCTATCTCAAAGATTTCATTCTTGTCCCCTAAGCTTAACCCCTTTAAAAGTTATTGCCCCTTGTGCGAAAAACCTTGTTATCGCTACTTCTCCTTAACCGTAAATCGCAGAGACACGAAACCTTCACTAATGTCTTCAGGGTCATTAGTCACAACTTCAGTCTATTAGTGCAAAAGGATCTGCTGACCCCTTATATGAGTTATTGCCCTTTAACGTCTTTGCGCTTACTATTAAACCTTATAACTTTAAAACTAAAAGTCGTAGAAGGATGGGGTTAAGTGCAATGTGACCCTTGACCTTGAATATTTGTTCAAGGTCAAAGGTCAAGGTCATTTCCAAATTTCTAAAATTTTAATATTTTCCATCTCTCAAGCCATCTCTGGTTTCTCCTGTAAAAATAAATAAATAGTAGAGAGTTAAATGTGAAGAATATATGAAATTTAAAGAAGGTGGAAAGACCTCTAATTGTTCGAGAACAATTAGTCTACTAGTTATTATTATTCTTCTTCCGCTGATTTTTTGTTTCGATGTTTATCGAAAAAATTATTCGTTGACCGTAAAGGTCATAAAAAGTTAGGAACAAATTTGACCCAACGCGCATAACCTATGACCCGTTTTGCAGTTATTGCCCCTTTCGATAGAAACCTTGTTATCGCTACTCCTGCGAAAACGTAAACCGTAGAGGTATGGAACCTTCACCAATATCTTCGACTAATTGAGGGGACTCTTCAATCTTTTAATTGCGAAAGTATTCGTCAACCCCTTTTATGAGTTATTGCCCCTGTAAGTTTTTGATGTTTACAAATAATTAAAAATTTTCAAAACGATAAGTCGTAGAGACATGAAACCAACTGGATAAGATTCTTTGACCTCAGACCTTGAAATTTATGTCAAGGTCAAAGGTCAAGGTCATTCTAAATATAAGAAATTAAGCTCTTTTTATAGCTCTTTTGTCTTTCAACATATACTATATATCTTTGCATCATTAATATGTCCTCTTAAAACTATTTCAAAGATTTCATACTTGTCCCCTAAGATTTACCCCTTTAAAAGTTATTGCCCTTTTTACTGAAAACCTTGTTATCGCTACTCCTCCGAAACCGTAAACCGTAGAGACACAAAACCTTCACCAATGTCTTCAGGGTCTTTAGACACAACTTCAATCTATTCAGTGCGAAAGTATCCGATGACCCCTTATAAGAGTTATCCCCCTTTAACGTCTCTGCGCTTACTATTAAACCTTATAACTTTAAAAGTAAAAGTCATAGAAGCATGGGGTCAAGTGCAATGTGACCCTTGACCTTTGACCTTGAATATTTGTTCAAGGTCATAGGTCAAGGTCATCTAAAATTTTTTTAATTTTCATTTTTTCTATCTTTCAAGCCATTTATGGATTCTTTTTGTATAAAAATTAACTTCAGAGAGTAAAATATGAAAAATATATGAAATTTAAAGAAGGTGGAAAGACCTCTAATTGTTCGAGAACAATTAGTCTACTAGTTATTATTCTTATTATTCTTATTATTTTTCTTCCGCTGATTTTTTGTTTCGACATTTATCGAAAAGATTTTTTGTTCATCCTGAAGGTCATTAAAAGTTATGAACAAATTTGACCCAACGCATATAACCTATGACCTCTTTCGCAGTTATTGTCCCTTTTGCTAGAAACCTTGTTATCGCTACTCCTCTGAAACCGTAAACTATAGAGGTACGAAACCTTCACCAATGTCTTCGACTAATTGAGGAGACTCTTCAATCTATTCATTACGAAAGGATTCGTTGAGCCCTTTTATGAGTTATTGCCCCTGAAAGTTTTTGAAGTTTACAAATAATGAAAAATTTTCAAAACGATAAGTCGTAGAGACATGAAACTAACTGCATTAGATTCCTTAACCCTAGACCTTGAAGTTTATGTCAAGGTCAAAGGTCAAGGTCATTCCAAATAAGAGAAATAAAGCTCTTTTTATAGCTCTTTTGTCTTTCAACATATACAGTATATCTTTGCATCTTTAATATGTACTTTTAAAACTATTTCAAAGATTTCAATCTTGTCCCCTTAGCTTAACCCTTTTAAAAGTTATTGCCCCTTGTGCGAAAAACCTTGTTATCGCTACTCCTCTGAAACCGTAAACCGCAGAGACACGAAACCTTCACTAATGTATTCAGTGTCTTTAGACACAACTTCAATCTATTCAGTGCGAAAGTATCCGATGACCCCTTATATGAGTTATCGCCCTTTAATGTCTTTGCGCTTACTAGTAAGCCTTATAACTTTAAAGCTAAAAGTCGTAGAAGCATGGGGTTAATTGTAATGTGACCCTTGGCCTTTGACCTTAAAAAATTTTTTCAAGGTCAAAGGTCAAGGTCATTTCAAAATTTTAAAATTTTCATTTTTCCATCTCTCAAGCCATTTCTGGTTTTTTTTGTCTAAAAATAAAGAGTAGAGAGTTAAATATGAAGAATATATGAAATTTAAAGGTGGAAAGACCTCTAATTGTTCGAGAACAATTAGTCTACTAGTTTTTTTTTTTTTTTTTTTTTTTTTTTTTTTTTTTTTTGTTATTTGGAAAAAAAACCCCACAATTTTATAATACAAACATAAACATGTAAAATTACCATAATCTTGTCATTGTGGTATTCATTTTGTGTGTGCGTGAGAGAGAGAGAGAGAGAGAGAGAGAGAGAGAGAGAGAAGTGAGAAAAAGACTCAGAGAATGGGGCGAATTAAAAAAGAATGTGGGTGGCAGATAAAAAGAGAGGAAGCAAAGCTAATTAAAGACAGGGTTCATTAATGTCAGTATTAAGTATGGAGTGCCATTTTTGCCAGGAGGTGTTAAACTCATTTATTTTATTACATTCCTTGGCTGTATATTTCAATGACTTTTAAAGAGTTTTAAAATCATTTAGAAAGCCATGGATAGAAAGGCTAAGGTTTTGACAATGAACTACGTTAATATATTGTTTCATTGACATAAGAAAAATATTTGTATATAGATTTATATGATTTTGTATTACTTATATCTCCAAATATGAAGATTTTAAAATCTAAATTTAGATAAATGTCTTTTTTGGTGACAGAATCTAAAAATGTCATCTAGAAATTACTGCACAGCTAAAACTTGCCAAATTAAATGATATATTGTTATTTCCTCTACCTCATAAAATGTATATAGATGAGAGTCTACTTTACCTATAATAAACATTAGACAATTGGTGGTCAATATATTATGATTGATTCTATATCGAAGCCATTGTAATGTACTGTTTGGGTTTGTTAAAAAAGGTAAATTATAAATTGCTTTCCAGTGTGTGTCTGTCAAGCTGAAGAAATTTGCCCATTTCCCCATACCAACAGGTTTTATTATTGATTTTACTGATTACTGTCTTATTACTTATTTATATAGCATATCATAAATATGCTATTATCTTTTTTTTTTTTTTTTTTTTTTTTTTGCTTTCTTTGATATTGCATTATATTTCTGGTTTATGAATGAATTCATTTTTACAAAGGTTATACCTCTTTATATGTGCCAGTATTGCTTGTCGTATGTCTTTAAAAGTTAAATTTTGTTGAATGTTGTCAAATGATAACAAGTTACTATTCTCATCTTAAAGATCATTTACATATTTAATTCCCTTTACATACCAGGACTTATAGAATATTGTTTGATTTTCAATTTTGAAATTGTTGTTATACCATAAAGGTTGGCAGGCATATTCCTAGGTCTTTCAGCTAATTTCTCAAGTTGCACATATGATAAAAAAAAAAAAAAAAAAACAAAACAAAACAAAAAAACAAAAAACATTTGATAGGTAGATTTATAGGTACTTGAAAGTCTCAAACTAGAGTAGAATCGTAACATAAGTCTAATTCAATAATTGAAAATTTAAATTATCATTAATTTATTTGCACGATGTTCTGTTTTATGGACAGGTAATTCAATTGTGTAAAAAAAAAAACGATCAACAAATTGCCGATTTATAAGTTATCGTTTATAGGAATGGCATATTGGCTGCTTCAGTCGATGTTGTTATGTACACAAAAGGGTTCTTTGTATTCTATCTGGAATAACGGGATCAAAATGAATAGTAAACGGGATATATTCAAGATTTATAACTCTATATGACAGTGGTAATGAAAAAAAAATTGTCATGTTTTTTGTGTGTGCATTGTACAATTAAATGCAACAATTAATTAACTATTAGAAAGATATATATTTCTACAATTAAATGCAATAAGTCATCATTTTATTCTTTTTACTAAGCAAAAAGAAGAACGACAAAGCATAAAATTTTAATCGGGTTAAAATTAAGGAGCGGGGTTTGACTTTACTTTATATTTTTATCAAAAATTTCAATTACAAATTATTGTACAGTGTTTGTAACTACCTGACGAATACGTTTACAATTTGTATTGAATTTTAAAACCATAAGATTCCGCTGACACTGAAGGGACACTTTGAAAACGCTAACAACTGACATACTTAAAAACAATTAGCTACCTCGGACCAGTTGTAAGCAAGTTCCAGTAAAGAGTTATCGTTCTTTACATCGGACCCTAGCGGCATTTGAAAGGCCTAATATTCCTGCCAGTTTTATATCTCTATTTTCTCTTGAATTTTTTGGAACGCTTTCAGAACATCTCTCCAAAAAGTATTATGCATATTCTTTCTTGAATATGACATAACCTGATCCTGTACTTAAAAATTTATCCATGTCGACCCTATTTTCCAATAAAAGTTTCCACTTTAAGTTAGTGTTGTAACACTTGCTTTAGCCTTCAACTCGACATTTAGATATATCGACGACGTATTATCAATTAACAATAGTTACTTCCATTTATATGTCGACTTAATATATCCCAGTGAACTCGAAATAAAAGAACAGAGTCTGACACATCTCTTTTATGATTGGATATTTTACAAAAAAAGGCGTTAATAGTAACCTGACGACTTCAGGTATCGTCAACTTCCCTTACTTTAGTGGTAATATACCCTTATCACCTGCATGTGGGGTTGATGTCTCCCATTTGATTCAATACGCAAGAACATGTTCTATTTACGAACAATATTCGCAGTACAGTTAATGTGCGCAAGAGAAATATCGGCAATTTTTATGATTTTTAAATTTATATTCTTAATCAGGATGGCGATTCTTTTTAGTACTTTATTCATATCGGACAAATGTAATTACGGTTCATAACTACATATTGAGGACGATTAAATTTTATATTTAGACTTGTCACTTGATTCGGCAGTCACGTGATTTTAGCATATATACCTACAGTATTGAGGTCACCTATAAATTTCACTAGTGCAAGGGCATAGCCAAGATAAAATTCTAAGTTCGGTTTATTAATATTTCTAACACGCATTATAGTTTCTGAAAAGTGCTGCGATCCTATATAGATTCTGATATTTCATTGTTAAAATCATATTTGTATGACGGCATGCTGTATTTTTTGGCTGGTCAACGGCATTAAATATAGTTATAATTAATTCATTTTCAAGATTTCACCAGGATTGCAGCACAAATACCTTAATACTTCTAGATATTTTTTTGCGAAAGCTTACTTTGAACCATTGATTGTATGCCCTTGCACTATATCGATTTATTAAGACCCTTACACTACAATCCGATGTACTTGCATTCAAATATACGGCAGTATCAGTTAAATAGCAAAATGTACGGAAAATATATAAATAAAATTAAAAAAAAGAGAAGACATTGCATCCAAGTTAATGACCTCTTAAATATCTGCAAGTAATATTTAATTATAGGATACGTTTTTCGCTGTGAAAATATTACTTGATCCGCCTATCTTTGCAATCAAACTGCGTCAGGTTTTACGAAATGACGTCACATCGACAAGTGCATCGCGATCAGTGACTTGTTTATACCTTGCTATGCGGAATTTAACTAATGACAAAACAGCAAGTTATAGTAAGTTTTGATGTAGCTTGATGATCTCCTACAGTGTAAAATCGCAAATCATTTCATTTTATTGTATTGTTAAGAATTGTTGATTTTGTATGATGTCATAGTTAATATTTCCCGTACAAAATAGGTTCGACTTCTTGGTTATCTTTATGTGTATTAAACCACTTCCTGTATAGAGGTATTAGGAGACAAATGACCAGAGGTGGACTGCCAGCCCTCGAGGCATTCACACCTGTATAAAATAAGCTCCTTCTTTACCTGAAATTTACCACCCGGTAAAAAATCTCTGCCTTGAACTGACTCTGGGCGTAAAATAAGAAACCCAAACTGGTCAAAAAAATCGAAAGCAGAGTATTTATGTAGGAAAGCATACATGGAAGTACCTGCAGGAATCGTCAGGGCTGAACTGCAATTCAGAATATGATACAATTATGTCATACTGTAATTTCACTTGTTTCTCACCTCAGGGTTTGTTTAGCGTTTGGAAGTCACGTGGGCTCATCCATTTAAATATCCATAGCATGTTTGTTTTGTCAACAGGTTTTTTACTGCGGTTTCTCTTATATATATTGTTGTTAAACGGGGAAAAACAGTCGCATGAGTTATTTTTATACATATTTTATGCATACTGCACATTTATTATGTAAGAAAAATATGCACCTCAATCGGACCAAGCGACTTTAAAGTTAAAACTAGTCATATCACTCAACACACAAAATTCACCTCAATTTTGTAAGGGAAATAATAAGTACCAAATTAGTTTTGCAAACATTGACTGAAAGCATAAAAGCTATAACATTTATAATATGTGTTGCAATGGAATTTGACACTGACCTTCTCATTGTTATGCTAAAGTTTTTTTCCCTCCCTTTTTACTTGTAAATTGAATACCGTATATACTCGGTCTTGTAACAAGGTATACACCTGTGAAATATGAAAGCCCTAGAGCTAACTGTGTAAAACTTATGGCCAAGGTTAATGTTTTTTAAAAGTGGGTCAAACTCTAAGGTCAAGGTCAAAACGTCAAAATTTTTCATACCTATTGAAAGGTCTTGCCAAAATGAATACATATGTGAAGTATGAAAGCCCTAGTACCAACTGTACAAAAGTTATGGCAAAGGTTAAAGAGTGGTAATTTTTTGTAAAAGTGGGTCAAACTAGAAGGTCAAGATCAAGAGGTCAAATTTGATGGTACCCAAAGAAAGGTCTTTTCACAAGGGATATACTTGTGAAATATGAAAAGCGTAGTCCCACACACTCAACAGTTATGAGCAAAGTTATTTTTTTTGCGGACAAACAGAGAAACAAATAAACAGACAAATAGACAGACAGACGGACGGACGGACAAAGCAAAACTATAGACCCCCGAATCTTCGATTACGGGGGCATAAAAATACAACCGACTTATAGGCAGACCGACTTATAGGCGGACCGACTTATATGCGAGTATATACGGTATATTTGTGACTGACTGGTTTGTTATTTGAACAGGTATCAAGAGTAAATACATGTAGGTCAGCAGTCAAAATTATTCAACTCTTGACGGCATGTTCCTATGGATCCAGATGCATTAAAAGATTTCTGTTGTGTGTGCAACCAATGGTAGTGGAAGAAATGAAAGTGTTGTTTGTTTGTATGCTGTTTAATGTCCCTCTCGGGAATTTTTCACTCATATTGAGATGCCACCACTTGCCGGTGGAGAGCTGTAAATGTTGTCCTATACTCGGCACTTAAGGCCATTGAGCAGTGAGGGATTTTTTTCTTGCCAGCACCTACTGCGACACGGGACCTCGGTTTATACGATCTCATCCGAAGGACCGTCTCCACGTCCCACAGTGGGATTCGAACCCGCGACGTAAGGATCAACTCCTTACTCTTCGACTCCCGAGCAGACGCTCTAACCACTGCGTCACGCGGGCTACGTAGAAATAAATGAATGATTTGTAATTAGAATGTAAAAGAAATTAAAAAAAAAAAAACAGGGTGACCATGCATTCGATGCTGGTGGTGGTGGTGTTTGGGGAGGGGGCTAATTTTCTTTTCTTTCTGGCCTTCAATAAGGACATAACTTGAGTGTCAGCTTACATTTTTAACATCACAAGAGACAAATTATGACGATATATTTATTATTATTTATTTTCTTTTCACTGGAAATAATAAGAAAGGGAAACTAATCTTCCCTGTAGAAAACAATTTATCTATTTTAGTTGACATCTTCTAGGTCAGATTATTTCCAAAATCTGGCCTCAGATTCAAGTGGTCCTCCTTTCACTTTCTAGCAGGAAGGAGGTCAGAGGTCAGCATGTAGAGCGGAGGTGGCTTTTTTGAGCTCTGAAATTTAATGTTGAGTGTTTTTTTCAGTGGATAATTTAGATGAAAATGCTGCACATGTAAGTGTATTGTGTATTTATTCTGGATTTGAAAAAAAAAGTTTACATAAACACTCTAAGATAAGCTCAGATAAGCTCTGGATCCTTTTGTCTGAATAACCTGATACAATACAAGGTGCGTCGCCATTGTGAGTACGGGCTCACCATCATATCTGATCATTTGAACTGTTAGTACAAAATGGCAAGAAACGCAGACACAAAAGATAACCCACTTAAGAGATTTAGATGTGACAGCAGTGCCAATTCTGAAAATCTAAGCAAACTTAATGAATTGCTGGACTGTGTGTCCGGGGATATAAATTCCTTTAAGCAGGCAATAGCTTTAATTTTACAAAAAGAAATCTTTAAAGATGCCATAACCGAGGTGCTAGTCCCTGAAAGTTTCATCCCTCCGTGAGAAAGTAAAAGAACTCAAAAACCGAATGGAGGAGATTGAACAATATCCCAGGAGAAACTGTTTGAAAATTACCGGGATACCGGAAAACAAAAATGAAAAAAAAAAATAAAAGACAGATGTTCTGGTATTAAACGTCATTAACAACCTGGTTCTCACCAAACAGGAAGACAAAATGACTATAAATGGCATTTCAAGAAGTCATAGGGTGGGCAGATTTAACCCCAGAGTGAATACAAGACCAAGAGACATAATTGTCAAATTTCTGATCAATAGAAGTAAAGCTATGGTGTACGCTAAAAAAAAGCAATCTTAAGTCCTACAATCAAAATCCATCAATCTTAAGTCCTACAATCAAAATCCATCAATCTCAAGTCCTACAATCAAAATCCATCAATCTTAAGTCCTACAATCAAAATCCATCAATCTCAAGTCCTACAATCAAAATCCATCAATCTTAAGTCCTACAATCAAAATCCATCAATCTCAAGTCCTACAATCAAAATCCATCAATCTCAAGTCCTACAATCAAAATCCATCAATCTTAAGTCCTACAATCAAAATCCATCAATCTCAAGTCCTACAATCAAAATCCATCAATCTTAAGTCCTACAATCAAAATCCATCAATCTCAAGTCCTACAATCAAAATCCATCAATCTCAAGTCCTACAATCAAATTCCATCAATCTCAAGTCCTACAATCAAAATCTATCAAAACAAAGTGGTCCCATTTACCTCAACGAGGCATCAACTACACTGATGTATCAGAAGTCCATGTTTGCTCTGCTCCAAAACTTTTATTGTTTAATAGACTTTTGAGCTTGAATATAGACTTTTGAGCTTGAGTAATGTTCGTTAAATTTCATTATTATTGAATTTTGTGCGATATCATCACTGGACGTTAGGAAAGCTTTGTGCAAATTGGCGGAAAAAATCCATGCAGCCAAAGCGGAAAAAAGGACTAAAAATTAATAGCGCCCATCTTTTTGTGCTACATTTTACACAGTTCAAAGCCTTAATACTGTGCACGACATCTTAATCTAAGAGCATAAAATGCTAGGGAAAATGGGAATGAAATAAGATGTCGGAATTTACAGTGGAACGGATTGCACATGTGTCGGATAAGTCAGATTCGATTATATTATACTATTCAATAGAACAATCCTCATTCTAATAATCCATTTAGGCAACTTCATGTGGCATTGTTTGTAAATAAGGAAAAAAAAATATCTAATTTACAATTTATTAAAATACATACACTGTGCAGCTTTTACTGGTTGGATTTGGTATAGAAAATTAACAATAATTTATAGTTCAAAAAATAGTTAAACCACAAATCCCCCTCCACAAATATAATCGTTTGCAAGTTTTCTATCTTGATGTAAAACACCCCACCCCCGCAAGCAAAAAAAAAAAAAAAAATGAATAGAAGCCTTTGCTCTATCGGAAATGTTTTGTCTGATTGATGGGTGGTCTTCTATCTGTGGTTTCGGATTCTTTCAATATTCATCTATTGAAAATAACAACTTAAATAAATAAAGGGATTGAAATAATGTTTTTGAAATAAGAAAATATACTTTTTATATGTCTCAGAAATTATATCCATTCAACAATCATTGGAATACCAAAAAGTAATGTACTAAGCCGGAAACCTGCTGACATTCCAATTTTTTACTTACAAACTTAGACAATTACTGACATGAAATTATTTTCTTTTTCCCGAAAAAATAAAAACCTTAGACAATCACTGACAATTTTACTGCCGAAGCTGATAAACTTAGATTAGTGCTGACAATCTTATTAGGTGCTGATAAACTTAGATTAGTGCTGACAATCTTAGTAGGTGCTGATAAACTTAGATTAGTGCTGACAATCTTAGTGGGTGCTGATAAACTTAGACAACACTAACACGTTTTAGTGTTACTGCTGAAAAAAGTCTTTTGATGTATCGAGTTCCTGTGAAATAGGATAGGGGAATATTTTGAGATATTGTGTTAAGATTTGTTAAAAGTAACTTCAAAATTCGCTAGATGAGTCATTTGATACAAAATGCCTCTCAGCAGTATTTACCCCGAAACACCAAACATTGAAAATTAAGAAAATGTGTCTTCAAATTTGGTAATGAATCTATACTTATAAATTAATAAATTTTGCAAATAAACTCCGAAGCGCTACTACTCCTGCAATATTACATTAGGCATAACATAATGTCCGTAAACTATATTTAGGTTTCACTTGCATAGTAGTTTTCGTAAATTTAATGAAAAGTCCACTTTCATTTCCGATAAACATTCACTAAACAGTAAAATAGAGAGTACGGCGGTGGTTCCGGTTGGCAGATCTAAGTTAGTGACAATTTTGAATGAAACTTTTTGTCACTTTAAATCCAATTATTGTGAAAAGTTGAAAGAAGAACTAAAATTTATGCAGATAATCTAAATCATTTTATATAAACTTGATTTACTGTATAGTTGTTATTTTCAGAATTTTTCAAGGATACTATATGGAAAAAAAATCTTCCCTTTTCAGTCATAAAAATATAACATGTAAGGTTAGACTTAAAATATTTATTAGTTGAATATTTATATTAGGTAAATTATTTACACGTTATAAACTCAACAGATCTAGCCCAAACATGGTGCTAAAATCTATCCTTGTGGATAATTTTAAATCAATTTAATATTATAGTATTTGGATGAAAAGTAATATTCTGATTTATTAAGTATTCAATCTTTGAGTGCAATTATATCAAATTACAGAACATTATTTATGCAGTTATACCTATTGTAAAGTTTTACAATTATTATTAAGGACATTATTTCAGTCCTAGTACCTCTAGCAATCGAGAAGAGAGAGAAAAAAGAAGTGTAGTCAAAATATTGATGCAAAGTACTAAGCCGTGCTTGGTTATGTAGAGCATAAGCAAACGATAATGACATTTGACAACAGAACCACTTTTTTATTATTTTGAATTTCTTTAACTAACAGAGACAAAACAGATCCGATTGTCGAAGTCTCCCCCCCCCCCCCTTGTACTTGAGTAATCTTCGGTGTTAATCAACTTTCGATTTGTCGTCATGGTAAACATAGCATCTAAAATTAAAATCACCTTTGATCATGCATTCCGGGAATAAGCGTACAACGGTTTAGCTTAAAAGAATCAACAATTTCAATAAAAAAAAAAGAAAGAAAATAACAAAGAAAAAAAACACATTATAAAATTTTAATTTAAACAGTACGTCATATTGGATGAAAACTAGCGCCCGCGGCCGTTCAGTAGACATACTCTTCTCGCTAGCAACAATACAATGAACGCTCACTTTGCTGAACACACCTCGGATCAGTAATTGTCTTAAGTTTATCAGCACTGTTTTAAGTTCATTAGCACAGGCAACAAAATAGACATTGATTTCTTCAATAGATATAGTACAGTGTCAATAATTGTTTAACATCGCGGGTATGTTAAGGCTACACCCAGAGATATACTACTTGCCTCTACAATATGACGTCATAGTAAGCTGCATGACGTGAAGTTTAGAAATAATGATTTCTTAATATCTATATTTAAAGTTTAATTTCAGGTCCAAGAAATGAATGGAATCATTCAAAAACATAATGTAAACAAAATCATTTCATTTTTGGGTGATATAAACAGCTAAGTATTTATCACAGGGGTTAAATACCAAACCCATGACGTCATAACTATTGATCAAATATTTGCCGAGTGAAAATTAAATGAGACGAGAATTCATGTGAACAAATATGTAAAATGGGAGTTTTAAAGCATATACCGTGAATATCATGTGTGATTCATAAGGAATTAAAGATTACGAATCAGGTACGCTGATATATTCTAATCATGTTTTCTTATAATGAACGCAGTCAGTGCTTAAAATCCCGATCAGCCTTTCTTCTGTCGTTCTATAGCAACAAAGTTGCAAAAGTTCAACACTACGCCGCATACTTTGAGACATAATTTTTGTTTGTATCGAAAGGTTGTATTCTATAGTACTTGGAAAGTGCTGCTAGAATCGTGTGATTAACATGAAATGATGACAATTCCTTGATCGTTTGTACAAAATGTAATAATTTTGGTAAGGTTTCATGCGAAACTTTGGAATATTTTTTTCGGTGTCGGGAGAGTAGGATTCTAGCAGCACTTTTCATGACCCAGTGATGTTTTTACATTATTACTTTCACAAAAAGAATTGAATTTTCCCCGGGGTGGTGTTGAACTTTTCACTTTTTTATTAAGGCAATTTTTCTATTTATAGACGTCCCGTGATGACGTCGTAGTGGAGTGCTTCTTTTAGCCTAAAACTCAATGACGTCTACACAATGGATAATTATAGTAAATGTTTTATCTATGGCTTTTCCGATTTATCAATGTTACATTTTACGAAAAAAGTCTAAATTCGCCGAAATATGATCTGGGTACTGCCTTAACATACCTGCGATTGCCTGTAAAATATGGGAATGTCAGTTTTTTCTGGCTTAGTAGACAGCGATATTAAGATTTAATGTTGTTGACCAACATCATTGTCTCCCTCACAAAATGACCGGATGGAACTGTAGGATACCAAGGATAAGTCCAGGACTCAGGGTACCAGGGACCTTCGAGGAAGGAGTAGCGACATAAGTTAAACCACCAGCCTCCCCTCCAGAAGCACAACTACCCCACCTCCCCATCTGTCGTGGTCCCTGTCTGGTGTACTAAAGTACATCCCTGACAGATCAAAGTTAGCATTCCCAGTGTTTAACATGCTGTCTCCTGTAAGGAAAATAAATCACAGGCAAAACTGGTTCATTTAAGAAATAAACAATATTATTCAGTGAACATGGCGTTATGAATAGCAATTGCTCTGCTGGCATAGTCCATGATGCGCGTTTGCACTGATTGATAGTTGTTAATTACTTATATTTGCATTCTGTAATGTCAAGAATATCAGAGGAAATCTTGGCCTGCATAAGGGTACGGGTGATTGCCTCCAGTGAAGAAAAACATTACAAAATCTGTAGACCTGATTAATAATAAATCCCATTTATCTCCAATAAATGATATACACTGTACATGGTATTTGCTCATTAAACATTTATCTGGATACAAACAGCGCCGTCTTCAAATTCTCGTAAATTTTGTTTTGATGCTGTTGTGACTCGTCAAGACGTCATCGAAACTCTATGAGAAAAATTATAAATAATAATAATAATAATAATAATTATATATATATATATATATATATATATATATATATATATATATATATATATATATATATATATATATATATATATATATATATATATATATATATATAAAGAATGCTTTATATTGATTTTAACTTAAGAATGTCTTTTCTCATGCTTCTTAAGTTTTTAATTCTTTTAAGAGTTAAAATCGTTCTAGAAATAGATATACTATACACAGAAATTTTGCCTTGTCTGAACGTAAAAACACCCTAGCGTGAAGAATTATCGTTCTCTGTAGCTACATCAGTTAAAAGGAACAAATAATTTAAAGACACAGAGCTTTGTGTAATTTGTAGAAAGTTTAATTATACAATTAACCACAAAAAAATATTTTTTTGTTTTAAATATAAAATACACCTGAATCAGAAATATCAATCATTTTAAATTTATTTTGTTTCCCAGAGGATTTCATTAAAAAACTAAAAAAAAAAATATTCCTTTTGCACAATATTTTATATATATATACTACTACAGTCCCTGAAACGTTCTACTTTCCCATTTTTCCGTTCGGTCACCGTTCGTTCAGCGTGCGTTCACTGTTCGTTCACCGTGCGTTCATCGTTCGCTCTCCGTTCACAGTTTTGCGTTCTGCGTTCACCGTGCGCTCGCGTTCACCGTTCACAAAGCGTTCACGGTTCGCTCTCCGTTCGTTCACTTTGCTTTCACCTTGCGTTCAGCGTTCACTTATCGTTCACTCGTCACTGTCATTCGGAACTCCAAAGTGAAAGGACTTATCTTTTTTGTAGTAGGGATTAACAGGATTCGAAATTTAATAATAAACATATCGTGTTTATAGGATCATTATTTCATGGGAGCAAATTATCTACAATATGTTTTATTATTATTCTAACTTAGATGTTAGTTTTTTTTGTTTGTTTTTGTTTTTGTTTTTGTTTTGTTTTTTTTTTTTTTTGATTATTATTATTATTATTATTATTATTATTAAATTACTCTGGGAAATTAATGTTGTTATAAGTATGTACCTATGTAGAACGATGCTGAAAATTGAATTTAAATACGGGCAATATACGGGTACTTCAAGCACTGCAATATTTCGTTATTATGTTAAAGACGACAAATCGTTAATGGGGAGAGAATAACCCATGCCAATTAATTTACCAACTGCAGGAAAATTACACAAGTATTTATTTATTCACTAACACGTTTTTTTTTTCAATTACTATATATATACATTATTAGAACTAGTTCTGAGAATTATAAATAGTACTGTGGATATCCAGTTCATCAAATATTGTTGGAGCGAATTAAATTGATAGTGGGGTTTAAAAAAATACTAAATTTTATTTAAATGTTATACATTACAATTCATATATAAAATCTATTGTTAGAGAAAAAAAAAATCCTTTCTTCACAATAACTTTATATGTTTTCCATTCGATATGATTAAGACCCCTCCCCCCGCTTTCCACGTAAATCGGTTACTTAGCATTTCCAGTACATGTATATTTTAATTAATATTTGTAAAGAAGTTAATTTGTTTTGTAGCACAAAAATTTTAGTCTCAAAGCAATCATGGATCTAAAAAAAAGTCATAAAACAATAGTAGTTCAAAATATACACTTGCCGATGTTGCTGTTATAAATTAGTCAGTAGTATGTGTGTTTCAAATTCATTCCAAGTGTTTATGCCCAATGTATTTTATTTATTTACCTAGGTATTTATTTTTTTGGAAAAGTTGGAGTCAAATCTAGAAATGATAATTTTTTTTTAAAAAACTTATTGGAAATACTACGGTGTAGCACTTCGCCTTTAGTGTGACGAGACTTTCACACCTGCACAGTGTCGAATGATTTTGATTGACAGGACAAACACGTGGACTTCGTATGAAATTGAAGCAGGAACATAAAAAAAAAGAAAAGAAAAAGATTATGACTGTCAAAGAAAATGTTTTTTTTTTAATGAAAAAGGTTACATTCACTGCCTGATATATTTAGATAAAAATTAAGAATTTTTGTTTATACAGATACATGTACATGCAATTGTGGAAAGGATGGGGGGGGGGGGCTAAAACGGAATCTCTCTCTCTCTCTCTCTCTCTCTCTCTCTCTCTCTCTCTCTCATTTGTCTATTTAATCAAAAACTATGACGCGTATTACTTAAATATCAAGTTCTGAAATTTTAATTTATGACAAATAATATGAATGCTTCTTTGTGTCTTCTTGCCCGAGTATAATCACGGGGAATTGTCTACAGATACATGTAGAAGTCTGCTCAATAAATCACAATAAATCATCATAAAAAATAAGCATAATACATAAATATATTTTTGCATTAAATTTTTAAAATACAAGTGTATACATGCAATACGTCCACAGACCGTAGCAAAATATTTTTAATTTTTTTCTCATTATTTTACACGGAATTGCCTTGACACGGAAATATATGTATGGTTGTTACAACCGTTGTAATTCATTCTATAAGTCAGTAATGTCCTCTTCGAAAATCAATATTTGTAATTGTTTGATATATCAAATATGAATGAACATATTTTTTTACAACTAGAATAATTTCATCTTTAAAGCTATAGCGTTCGGTAGCAATGACAATATTTTACAGCGATAAAAATCGTTTGATTAAACAGATGAATTTAAACATCATACGTATGTGCAGAAAATATTATAAGAAACTTAATTAATAGTTTGACTTAATTGCATGTTTCATCTTTCCTAGGACAATTTTTAATTAATTATTTATTTATTTTGCGCCTGACATTAGAATTTCATGTAATAAATACAAGGTATGGAAAAGATCAGAGGCATTCCGTATAAATCGTTCACCTTGCGTTCACCGTTCGTTCACCGTTCACTTTGCGCTTGCGTTCGCGCTCCGGTCGCGTTCTGCGTTCGCTCACCGTTCATCGTTCACCTTGCGTTCACCAAGTTGCGTTCAGCGTTCACACATCGTTCTCACCGTTCGCTCTGCGTTTGCTCACCTTCGCTCTGCCTTTGTTCAGCATTCGCTCACCGTTCAAGTGGGAAAGTAGAACGTTTCAGGGACTGTACTACTTTGCCAATGTGAGAAATGAACTGCAATTATAGCTGAAGTTGCGTTCATTTAAGGAATGTTTTTAAGTTTTGTGTGAGTTATTGGTGTGTAAATCACACAGACTTGTCACGTAGGCATATTTCATGAAGCGCACTTGCATTACTTATATTTACATATTGCATGTTCAAAAGCACCAAAAATACACTCAACGTTTGAATTATTCGCTTGCCTATATCCTTAAATTTTTATTAACGTCTCTGTAGCTCATTGTGACGTCACTTGAGCTCGAGTTTCACCGTGCATATTTCTACGCGTGAGCGTACACAAAAATGGCATTCAAACCAATTTCACAGTAAGCATAGTAGAAAAACATAGCAAATGTAAATATAGTGCTAGGAACACAACTTATGAGAGCAGGTTCATAGTGGGAAAAAACAGAGAGTATGCAAATATATCACATTAATTACTGTTCACGGTAGCTCAGTCGGTAGAGCTCTCGCCTCGTGATCGGGAGGTCGTGAGTTTGTATCTCGGTCGCGATTGGCCTACGTCGATAAAAAAAAATGGGTAGCAACTGTTCCTTCGCCATGCGCTCGGCACTTTGAAGTGAAAGTTGCGGGTCCTTCGGATGAGATCTTAAAAACTGAGGCCCAGTGTCACGCCAGGCGTTGGCACAATAAAGATCCCTCGCTGCTTAATGGCCCTAAGTGCCGAGTAAAGGTCAAAATTTGAAGCCCTTCACCGGTATATGGTGACGTCTCTGTATGAGTGAAAAATTCTCGAATGGGACGTTAAACAACATTAAATAAATCAATCAATCAATATCACATTAATCTTATTGTCAATAATTCTGAAGTAAAACATAGACAGAAGACGGCTTCTCATGTCATCTGTAAAGAGAGATAGTATATAAAAATAAAATAAAAATGATATTTAATATACATAGACAGATGAAGGCTTCTCATGTCATATGTAAAGAGAGATAGTATATAAAAATAAAATAATAATGATATTTAATATACATAGACAGATGAGGACTTCTGATGTCACATGTAAAGAGAGATATTATATAAAAATAAAATAATAATGATATTTAATATACATAGACAGATGACGGCTTCTGGTGTCATATATAAAGAGAGATAGTATATAAAAATAAAATAATAGTGATATTTAATATACATAGACAGATGACGGCTTCTCGTGTCATATGTAAAGAGAGATAGTATATAAAAATAAAATAATAATGATATTTAATATACATAGACAGATGACGGCTTCTCGTGTCATATGTAAAGAGAGATAGTATATAAAAATAAAATAATAATGATATTTAATATACGTAGACAGATGACGGCTTCTCATGTCATATGTAAAGAGAGATAGTATACAAAAAAATAAAATAATAGTGATATTTAATATACATAGACAGATGACGGCTTCTCTTGTCATATGTAAAGAGAGATAGTATACAAAAAATAAAATAATAATGATATTTAATAAACATAGACAGATGACGGCTTCTCATGTCATATGTAAAGAGAGATAGTATATAAAAATAAAATAATAATGATATTTAATAAACATAGACAGATGACGGCTTCTCATGTCATATGTAAAGAGAGATAGTATATAAAAATAAAATAACAATGATATTTAATATACATAGACAGATGACGGCTTCTGGTGTCATATATAAAGAGAGATAGTATATAAAAATAAAATAATAATGATATTTAATATACATAGACAGATGACGGATTCTGGTGTCATATGTAAAGAGAGATAGTATATAAGAATAAAATAATAATGGTATTTAATATACACAGACAGATGACGGCTTCTCATGTCATATGTAAAGAGAGATAGTATATAAAAATAAAATAATAATGATATTTAATAAACATAGACAGATGACGGCTTCTCATGTCATATGTAAAGAGAGATAGTATATAAAAATAAAATAATAATGATATTTAATATACATAGACAGATGACGGCTTCTGGTGTCATATATAAAGAGAGATAGTATATAAAAATAAAATAATAATGATATTTAATAAACATAGACAGATGACGGCTTCTCATGTCATATGTAAAGAGAGATAGCATATAAAAATAAAATAATAATGATATTTAATATACATAGACCGATGACGGCTTCTCGTGTCATATGTAAAGAGAGATAGTATATAAAAATAAAATAATAATGATATTTAATATACATAGACAGGTGACGGCTTCTGGTGTCATATGTAAAGAGAGATAGTATATAAAAATAAAATAATAATGATATTTGATATACATAGACAGATGACGGCTTCTGATGTCATATATAAAGAGAGATAGTATATAAAAATAAAATAATAATGATATTTAATATACATAGACAGATGACGGCTTCTCTTGTCATATGTAAAGAGAGATAGTATATAAAAATAAAATAATAATGATATTTAATATACGTAGACAGATGACGGCTTCTCATGTCATATGTAAAGAGAGATAGTATACAAAAAATAAAATAATAATGATATTTAATATACATAGACAGATGACGGCTTCTCGTGTCATATGTAAAGAGAGATAGTATATAAGAATAAAATAATAATGCTATTTAATATACATAGACAGATGACGGCTTCTCATGTCATATGTAAAGAGAGATAGTATATAAAAATAAAATAATAATGATATTTAATATACAAAGACAGATGACGGCTTCTCGTGTCATATGTAAAGAGAGATAGTATATAAAAATAAAATGATAATGCTATTTAATATACATAGACAGATGACGGCTTCTCATGTCATATGTAAAGAGAGATAGTATATAAAAATAAAATAAAATAATAATGATATTTCATAAACATGTAGCACCCTTCATAATATTACAACGCAGGTGTGTTAAGGAAGCACTAAGATAATCTGACTTGACTAAATCAGTGATACCATATGACGTCATAGTAGGCGAGCTGACGTCAATTTTAGAACACAAGTTTTCTAAATACTGCTATTTAGAGATATAATTTAACTCCTGAATTTGAATAGAAACTTGCAAATATTAACAAAAATAAAATGTTTTTAATTTGTTATGCTGTATCTGTCACCTGAATTAAAAACTCCGACCAATGACGTCATATATATTCAACAAGTAACTTGAATATTGATCATGTTGTTTAGCGAGAATTTGGCTAAGACGACATGTAAAAAGATACGTAAAAGGGGGTTTAGAAGCAAATATCGTGAATATTTTGTGTGATTCGTGTGAAGTTAAAGTTTGTTAAACAGGTATGCTAATTCATTTTTATTGATTATATCTTCTATTGAATACAGTCAGCTATTTACGTATCCCGGTCGGCCTTTCCTCTGTCATTCGTGACAACAATAATGCAAAAGAACAACACTAAGCTGGATACTTCAAAACCTAATATTAGTACATATCGAAAGCTTGCGTTCTATAAAACTTGGAAAGTGCTGCTAGAATCGTGAGGTAAGCTTGGTTTGAAGAAATATCTCGGGTTATATGTATAAAAGGCAAAACATTGGGTAAGGTTTCGTGCGAATATGTGGAATAATTATTTTCTCGACCGGACAGTGGGATTCTAGCAGCACTTTTTAGGCATAAGAGATGTTTTTCAACTATATTATTTACTAAAAGAAATTATCAAACCCCGGTGTATTGTTGTTCTGTTAACTTTTTTATTAAGGAATATTTTGCTATTAATAGCAGTCACGTGATGACGTTGTGGTGGTGCACTTCTTGGCCTCAGACACTTTGTTGTCTTTATGTAATAGTTAATAATAGTTTATGTTTTATCGGCGACTTTGATAAATTATCAAACTTAATGTTCTTAAAAAAGTCTCAATTTCCCGAGAAACGATTTATATGCTTCCTTAACATACCCACGAATAAACCCCAGGCGTTTCAAACTTCTGAAGAATGATAAAAAATATATATATTTTGTGGTTAAGGTCACTGGAAATATTATGAAAATGAATATATAAAAAATTAAATCTGTTAAAGACCGTGTCTTTAAAATGTATAAAATGCAGTTCGAAGCAATCATTCAAAATGATAACAAAGTAAGAAATTATATACCTGTAAACGGTCTAAAATATTAGATTTTTATTTAATATAGAATAGGTATTAAAAAATGGAAATGCGTTGTATTTGAATGTTCCCGATCAGATAGTTTCCTTCGAACAACAAATGCTCACAAACATGTCAACATTATATATCAAATACGCACTGTTAACTTCCTATTCCGTAACAATTAAAAAATGTGAATTATTGAAAATCATAAAGATATCCAAGCTAAATAACAATGGCGGATCAAGGGTAATGACTATATATGCTAGTTACAAATAATTTTCTTTGTTTTTAGGATATGAAATTTTAAATTTCAATTACTGAACAATGATTGCCGCCCTCGTGGCGCAGTGGTTAGAGCTTCTGCTCTAGAGCCGTAGTGTAAAAAGCTGATCCGTACGTCGCAGGTTCGAATTTGCTGTGAGACGTGGAGACCGGTCCTCCGGCTAAGACCGTATAAACCGAGATCTCGTGTCGCAGTATGTGTTCGGACGAAAAAGATCCCTCACTACTCAATGGCCCTGAGTGCCGAGCATAGGTATAAATTTCCAGCCCTGCAACGCACTGACAGGAGGTGGCATCTCCATATGATTGAAAAATTCTCGAGAGGGACGTTAAACAACCAAACAAAAAACTTAACAATGAGAATTCAATGTCCGCGGAATTTGTGAATTGTAGCTTCAAACGATATCGTAAAATATTAAACGTTTAATTAACGTGGAATCAAAGGCGTTTACAGAGTATTAGAAAAAAATGCATCATTGTCTCCTTTTTCAACAACTTAATGAACTTTCTATTCAAAGATGTATATGATGGTATACCTGATTTGAACCCAATCTCAAGACCCTAACAAGAAAACCCCTACCTAGGGTTCCAATGGCAGGTCCTGCAAGAAAAAGTTGATATTTCTCTGTTTCATCGGAGACAGAGAATCCATTGTACATTTCATACAAAAGCTTCTACCATTCTGGAGAGTGATGGAACATAAAAGAATAAGTTGTTTTTTTTTCGTTAATTGATGGAATACGTCATTTCCTGCATTAAGACATATTTGAAATCAACTGTAAAATCCATTAAAATATCATTAATTCTATTTTGAATATGAATATACCTTCTTAAAAAATGAAATTATTTTTCCTAAGCTGTAGACATTGATGTTAAATTTTGTCTCTTTCAAAGACCATCCCACTGAGTGATTTCTCTCATTTCTTTTTCTTTTTTATGTAAGATTTAAATTAAGCACGATAAGTGAGCGACCTCGAAAATATTAATACACAGTCTTAAAATCAGATCTTTGATACACTTTTATTTTTTTTTTATCTGTCACAAAGAAATTATCTTAAATCTTCTTAAATTTGAAGAGGTGGAAAGTTCATATTTGAAAGCGAGTTACACCTACCAACCCAGACATCCTGCTCCGCTGGACCAAAACCATTTTTATATTCCGTCCAGGTCCAGTCAAAACTCAAAGATCCATCCACACGTTTTTGGATTGCCTTTAAAAATTTACATGTATATCAGTACAAATTTATTGTTTTGAACAATTGTACAATCAATATGTTATGATATAAACTAAAAATGTACATACTCTTTTTCATCCAATATTAATTTGAAGAATGGAAAAACTGAATATATATTATAAATAATGCACCCTAATTTTAAAATATATAAGATACCGTCCATTGTCGCAATGTCGCAGTAAACTCTAATAGGACTGGTAATGGCGCCATAGGGATAGATTTCATACACATCTGAATTAGTGTGACCATCTGCACGAAAATCTTTACAGTCTATGGGAATAACTGAAGCAGAAAAAAAAGTTATAATGGAATCATATTATGTGTATATGCAGGTAGTGAGAGATTATACCTGAAAAATGAATTAAGGTTAATTGCTGGAGTTATGTTTTAAACTACAATGTAGATTATGTTTAACTCTTCTTCATTTCCTAAAATCATTTTTTTAAATTTCATTTTTTAAAATTGTTTTTCACACTAATTGTTAGGCCATTATTTACAAACTGAATTGTCGACGGATTTTCCCGTTATTTCCCGATCATGACAAGGAGCACACGGCAGGTGTGACCGGTCGGCAGGGGATGCTCACTCCTCCATGGCACCTGATCCCACCTCTGATGTTTGGAGGTCCGTGTTTGCTCTGCTCCTATTTTGTATTGATTAATGGACTTTTGAGCTTGAATACTGTTCGTTATCTCCATATATTTCATTTGGTTTAATAAATGTTTCAAATCTTTAATCTAAAATTTCTTTTAAAAAAAAAATACCGAGCGACAGAGAATGCTTAGTAGTCCATGACGCAGGGTTCCCATCTCATCTATCAAAGCAGTTATTGCAAGATAGAAATTTTGAATTACTAGCTTGAAGTGCATTCCTCTGACTATTTTGTGTCCCTGATGGAGATTGATTGTATGTTGTTTAGCGTCCTTTTCGAGAATTTTTCACTCATATGGAGACGCCACCACTTGCCGGTGGAGAGCTGCAAACTTTTGTCCTATACTCGGCACTTACGGCCATTGAGCAGTGAGGGGTCTTTTTCGTGCTAGCACCTACTGCGACATGGGGCCTCGGTCTATACGGTCTCATCCGAAGGATCAGTCTCCACGTCCAACAGCGGGATTCGAACCCGCGACGTAAGGATCAACTCCTTACTTCGCGACTCTAGAGCAGACGCTCTAACCACTGCGCCAGGCGGGCGACCTCACTGATGGAGAATTACGAATTAAGATTTTTGAAATCAGGTCTATAAGATAAACTCTGTTGATTGATATTGAAAAAAAAAAAAAAAATGAAGAAGATTTTCGAATCTTTTTACTGTGATGACATTTTTTATTCCTTTTGTTTAAATTATCCATACAGTTGATTGATATCTTAGAAATCTAGTGAGACATCCAACGAGAAAGACGTGATATATTTTGCTTGATATCTTTCTTATTATATTTATTTTTTAGTTGTTTCTTTAACCCCCCCCCCAACTTTCATTCATAGCTGAGGCAAAATAATTAGGTTCTCTTGAGGTAAATTGACGTTGAAATTTAATACTTAGACTTGCGGATGCGGTGATTGGCTTTTGGTATACGAATGATATTGATTGATTCATCATTACATAGAAGCGTGAATTATTTTATAGATCGAAAATTTGTGAAAATACCGAAAAAGAACAATATCTCTGGCATCATACACTCTACTTCAATTAACAGTCGATATTTAATTCTTACAATATGTTCGTATAAAGACCTTATCATCTAGGCAAGAAAAAAAATATTTGTATAGAAATGAAATCTTCTTGACATCAAGCTATTTACCTTTGTCACAACCCAAATTAAGGATATAACATCATATGAGATACACAAATGAACTCCCTTTCCTCTTCCATATTTCAACGATTCATTTCTACTGCAAATTAAGCAATCGTTATCTGACTGTATAAGCTGGGTTGCCCTCCTCACAATGACTTGCGTCAAAAACGTATCAATCCGCTTGACGTTTCATTTAAATTTTGTAGAATTTAGTGTCAAATTTGACGTGAAATTGTCTCTATTTCCTACACTTGATGGTAGAATTTTAAATTATAAGAAATGAATTTAATAGCTACCCAAGGTACACGGTATAACCTGGGTTGAAACAGTTTACGCTTTTTTTGGGTAGTTATAAAATTCATTCCTAAATTAATATAAATGCATTAGTTTATTTATCAACAAAAACAAACAAAAACATAATATTCCAAAATGAGGTCCTAAACAGGTAATGTTGTTAATGTCCATATCAAGAGTTTTGATTTTAGAATGTACAAATACTGGTAATGTTTTTGTCCTCTAATATTTGAAATCAAATGTCCCTTTAATAAGTATTTAATAGTACATACTTGAATATTTTAGCAAATTTATTAAGTGCAATTTACTTTGCTCATCCTTATAATAATGAATTCCATGATTCTTTTTTTCTTTAAATTCATTCTTCACGCTATATTGGACATTCTATTTCCAGCAAATACTATTGGATATTTACATCCCATTGTCCGCGACTCAGTCATCAGAGGAAATATATATATAACCTATAAATCATTCTTTCCCTGGGTAATTATGTATTAATTCATCTTACAATTAAATCCATTCTGCAGAAATGAATACAAATCTTTATCATGAAATATTTGGAGACCATATCTGTCTGATTCCGAAGGTTTGGCTAATAGTTCTTATTAATATTAAGATGTTACAGTTAATGTTCCACAGTTCTCTGATTCTAAATGAAAAAAAGCTTATATCTAAATAATCTTCATGGATGTTAGAAGCACACCCTCCAAACCGTTTTGTAATTCAAGAATGTTGAGAGTATTTATATCTAATTCTAAATAAAATAAAATATCTATTACTGATGCTGATCTTTGCATTAATTTCGTATTTTTAGGTATTTATAATGTGATATAGTAACCTTGAGATTTGAAGGTTTGAAATCTTAAAAAAAAGGTAACGGAGTAGATTTTTATGGTAAATCAAAGTTTCAAAGTTTAATATATAATTAATTTTTGTTAGAGTTCGTTCATGTTTTGTTCATTTCTGTTTTCTTTAATTCAGTGGATCCTTCTTAAAATACAATTGGAAATACCACGGTGCTTTTTTTTTTAAACAAACATATTGTTAAAAATCGGTAAGTCGTCGCTATGAAAATTCAATGTACATGACACGTGTATTTCTTAACAATGGACAGTAAACCTGGCTGTTATTGTGACGGCAACTATCATGATTTTTTGAAAGTGTGTTTTGACGTCTCTGCGCCTTTAAAATACTTATTTTAAATCAATTTAAAAAATCCTATTTAATTACTAATTTAATTTGCTATTTAATTTGACTCTTTGTCTTTCTCATGTTTATTTTTCATTTGCTACCGCCGTGTAAATCCTTAAAAATAATATTCTTTCTTCATGAAAAATAATGTAGACATGTAATGTTTCCTCATACGTGTAAGATAAATTGCTTCTGACGCACAGATTGTATTGATTAATTGAGTCACTAAATAGAATAGAACAGTCGATTTTGGAAAACAGAAATTACAAAAATTCCCCAAAAAGTAGAAAAAAGAAGAGTTTATGTCTTGATCCAAGCAATCATTGAAAAACAGGCACGTGATTTTATCCTCCCAAGTTTTATCACTACGTATCTTATAAAGAAAATATTTAAAACCAAGAATAAGATTTAACTTACACTTATTAGCACTATTATCAACGGTCCTCCACACATCCTCAGCTTATGTTTTCAGATTATTAAGCAAGCTTTTTAACATGCATGTTAACCTTTAAAAAATATCCAGGAATTGAAATAAAATTCATACTGACTTTTTTCAATTTAAATTCCATATGTTTAAAGATTTTTTTCCATCGAATTTTGCAAAATAGCTGAACAAATTTTGCTTTTTTGTGGCATGTGTTTTTTAGCTCACAAAAGAACCACAAAAATTTAATTTTATCAGTCAACATATCATTTTAAGAAACTAGTAATGTAATAAAAAAATAATTAAACCTCATTTTCTCTTAAATACATGGACAAAAAAAAATTAGTTTAGACTCCTGGCCCCGAGATCATGAATCAGATTTAGAATTAGATCAAATTTTCAATCACCTGTAAAATGTTTATTAATCATTGAATTAATCTCTAAATTTGCAGTTAACATCATTCTTGTATAGAAATATTTGAAAAATATTTCAATTCTGATCTGGTTTTACTTCTACAACATTTTATTTCAACATAAAGATTTTGACTTAAGCTTAAGATGTTTCATGATCCAGGGGCCTGATAGTGTAGAAGAAACATCAACGAATAAAATTAAAATTGCAACAGGAAATTGAATTAAAGTAAAATTTATTGATGTAGGGAAAAAAAATTCAAAATCATTGGCATCAAAGTTCCTTTGTAGAGTTTACTATCCTGTTACCCAGGACTCAAAAACTTGGTAAGTCTCCGCATACGTAATCCTTCTCAAGTTACTCATTATTGTCAACTAAACTGGACAGATATTCAGAGCAAAACTAGAAATGCATACTTTATTCTTTTTTTTTTTTATCAATAATTATTAATATGCAGTGAGATATGTTTTATTGAAACGGACAAATCAGTATCCAAAAAAAATACAACAGACTTTGTTGACAATATCGCAATGGATTGATTAGCCTGAAAGTATGAATAAACTTGGAACGTTTTCTTGTAGATGTATCTGTTATTTAGACCAACTTTAAATATTGTTTGTTTTGCCCTCTTCAGAGTAAGAATGAAAAAAAAAATGGGTAGGTAGGTAGGTGGATTCTGTCCCCAGAAATTTCAACAACATTGCTGAATTTTCAAATTTATCTTCCGGAATGCATAAAAAATAATTGTTTCGTCGTGTTAAAAAAAATTGAGTCGGGCAATTTTTAGCCAGTCGGTCGGGAGAGGGTAACCAAACTATTTTTTTTAAAGATGGCCTTAAGAATTTTTATGCTAGAAAACGCAAAGATTCTTGAACATATTTGAACATATTTTGCTGCAATAAATATATACAATGGGATTGGGCACAAGTTCTAAAAACTTACTTTGTCCTTTTCCTTTCAGTTGAATTCATACTTTCCCCTTAACAAACTTCCTTAAGCCTTTTACAGGAGGTGACAGGCAAATTGTTAGTGCACAGACCATGCAAAACCGGAAGAAATAGTATTTTTCTTGATATACGTCACAGGTCACGGGGTGTGGAGGACCCTTAAGAACATGGAATCACATAAATAATCTCTCTCTCTCTCTCTCTCTTTCTTTCTTTCATTTTAACGAGTTAAATAATGTTTACGGTTTCCTATATTCCTAATGCTTCAAGCTTTACTTAATTTTTAAATCACATTTTCCATGCAATTAATAAAGTTCATTGCTTCAACAACAACAACAACAACAACAACAACAACAAAATCCCTTGTACTTTCAGTACGATAATTTATGTCTTTGCTTTGTCTCACAAAATGTTTAAAAACATTTTCTACGACAAGAGAGATAATTCTACATGATTTAGTTCGAATTTGAAGTTTTGCATCAAGAAATTTAAACTTTATAGAAAAAGGGGGAAACTGCTGCCTACAGATAGGAAAATGGTGTGGACTCTAATTGTATAATTAGCAGTGCAGTTATTTCCATTTCTTTAATTTTTAAGACAATTTGTAGAAAAAAATCCCTTATTCAATTTTAATGAAAGGATACATTTAGAAAAAAAAACTGTTAAAAACTACATCTTGATTCTTTACACATGAGTTTGGAAGTTGAAATAAAAATATCTTTAATTCCTGATTGACAATATTTATGTAGGTTTTGGAGACTTAGTTTTCCAACAATATATTGGTTTTCTCATATGTGTTAGATCTTCCTTATTTTAGATCTTCCTTATTTATACAATATTCAAATATTCTACATGGGAGGAAAATTATTGCAGCTGCTTTCAATTCAGCATCAGACACTTTAGTAACATATTGTTTTTTTATCCATTATTAGGGTCTTCCGTCTCCAACGGAAGACCCTTCTATTATTCTATTGTTTCTTTTTCACTTTTATTATTAGGGTCTACAGTCTTCAGCGGAAGACCCTTCTATTATTTTTCGGTTTCTTTTTTACCTTTATTATTATTATTAGGGTCTTTCGTCTCCAACGGAAGACCCTTCTATTATTCTATTGTTTCTTTTTCACTTTTATTATTATTATTATTAAGGTCTTCCGTCTCAACGGAAGACCTTCTTATTATTCTGTTGTTTCTTTTCAACTTTTTTTATTATTATTATTCTTACCGATTTTGTGCACGCGATTTCTCGTAAAAGCATCGATGGATTTTCATGAAACTTTCAGCAATGATGGCAAATTACATGAACTTAAGGCATTTTTTTTTAATTTTGATGATGTCACTTCCGGTCGCGAGTTATACGTGATTTTCTGTTTTTAAATTGAAATTTTGTCTGTGCCTCTTCTCAAAAACGGTTTAAGATGGAGTCATGAAACTTTCTGGGATAATAGATCATGATCTGTAAATTTGTCTCCGGTGCTTCGATTTTTTCCGGCGTCACTTCCGTTGTCCACCGGAAGTAGCTCAAAAATATGCAATTTTTGATTTTTTTTTATTTTTAAATATTAATAACTTTGACATATATAGTGTTTCAAGTCATTTCATTTCCACCGGAAGTTGTACTTTTAAACCGGAAGTTGTCCAAAAAATGAATATTTTTCATTCAAACTTTCAGGAAACATTTGTACACATTCACTGTGGAGTTGTAAGTCGTTTTGAGCACTTCTTGTCATACCGGAAGGAATTTAGAAGAACCGGAAATGGATTGAAATTAAAAGATTTCACTCTTTCATGTGTTTCTAAACATATTTGGATTAATTGAATTGCCCATTTTATACAATTATACTTGTTCTTCCTTCTTTTCTTTTTTTTTTTTGAGTAAATCTATCACAGTCAAGATCGTAAATGGGACGGAAAACCTACTCGTTGCTTTGCAACGAGCTTTGCTCTAGTTATTATTATTATTCTTTTTTTTTTCTTTACAATTTTTGTGCAGAAGATTTCTCGGAGTTGGCTCTATCGATTTACTTGAAAATTACAGGGAAGATGTATCTTTGTCTTAACCTTATAGGTTTTTTTTTTCATTTTTTTGAAATTCACTTCCGGTGGGTAGTTATCGCCCTTTAATCAAAATTCAGAGGACCTCCTTGTCTGCAATGGAACTCAAAAACGATTAAAGCTAGAGTGCTGAAATTTTCAGCGATGATAGAGGACATGTTGCCATTGATCACCTGGGTTTTCAAATCTTCCGGAAGTGCCTAATATGGAAGCTCGGTAGGGGTCAAAATTTAGGACACGAATCATGAGTGAATTTTAGTGATATTTCTTACGACAACTTTTTTACTATGAGTATTTTGTTAAATTATATTGAACAGAAATTGTGTAGAATTACAAGATCTTTTATATGATATCAAAGAAAAAGGGCTGACTCATCACATTAGGGGCTGAGAGGGGCCAAAAGTCTTTAATCAATAACTCTTTAACGATCAATATTTTTTAATGCATTAGTGAAGCAAAAATGTTCATCTCAACAATTTACAACTATATATTATGATATTCACATCATATGTTACATAATTAAGGGCCATAAGGAGCCAGAATGCTAAACCTTTGACGCTTTATATCTCAAAAGTGGGAAATATTTTGATAAGCAATATTGAACAAAAGATGTCCAAAATAATGTTTTATACAAGATGCAACCTCTCATTTTTTGCTAAACGTCCCCATTGAGGAATTGAAGGGCCGGCCCCTAAATACTTCTTTTGCAAATATCTCAGAAACGAAAAAGAATTTCTGACTAGTTGTTGAACAAAAAGTGTTCAAAATCATGAGAGCTTTAAGGTAATATCAAGGAAAAGGGTCTGACCCCTTAAATAAGGGACCGAGAGGGGCCAAAAGTACACAATCAATAACTCTTTAATGATCGATATTTTGTAATATATTACTGAAGCGAAATAGTTCTTCTTCACACACTTTATCTAAATGACATGATATTGATATCATATGTTGCGCAACAAGAGGTCTTTAGGGGGCCAGATTGCATAATCTTCGGTGCAATATGTCTCGAAAAGGAAGCATATTTTGATAAACAGTATTGAACAAAAGACGTTCAAAATAATATTCTGAACAATATGCACTCTTTCAATTTTTGCTAGACGTCCCCATTTAGGACTTGAAGGGCCGGCCCTTAATATTTCTTTTGCATATATCCCGAAAACAAAAAAGAATTTCTGAATAGTTGTTGAACAAAAAGTGTTCAAAATCTTAAGAACTTTAAGATGATATCAAGAAAAAGGGGCTGACCTCTCACATTAGGGGGACAAGAAGGGCCGAAAATCTTTCATCTATAACCCTTTAATGACCAATATTTTGTTAAACATTATTAAAGCAAAATTGTTCGTCTTAACAATTTATTTATATCATTATATTTAAACGAAAATCTCAATCAAACTCTTATCTCATCTTAGCAAAATTCGGGCGGAACACCCACTCGTTGCTCGCAACGAGATCTCATCTAGTTATTCTTCTTCTTCTTTTTTTTTTTTTCTTTACAAAATTTGTGCAGAAGATTTCTCGGAGATGGCTCGTTTGATTTTGTTCAAATTTTCATGGTAGATGCGTTGACATCTGAAGTTAATTCCGGCAATATCGTTTTTTGAAAATCACTTCCGGTCGGAAGTTATCGCCCTTTTATTAAAATTCAGAGGACCTCCTTGTCTGTGATGGAACTCAAAAATGGCTTAAGCTAGAGCGCTGAAATTTGTGATGCTAGAGGACATGTTGCCATAATGCACCTGGGTTTAGATATTATCCGGAAGTGCCTAGTATGGAAGCTCGGTAGGGGTCGAAATTTAGGACACGAATCATTAGTGAATTTTTGAGAAATTTTGTGTCATATCTTTTAAAGTATAATTATTTTGTTGGAACATATTGAACAAAATTTGTGCAGAATGACAAGATCTGTAACATGATATCAAGAAAAAAGCGCTGACTCATCACATTAAGGCCGATAGGGGCCAAAAGTCTGAAATCGATAACGCTTAAACAAGCAATATTTTGGTATACATTACTGAAGCAAAAATATTTATCTTAACAATTTACAACTAAATATTTCAATTTTTACGTCGTATGGCACATAATTAGGGGCCACAAGGGGCCAGAATGCCAAATCTTTGACGCTTTATATCTTGAAAAGGGGAAACATTTTGAAAAGCAATATTGAACAAAAGTTGTTAAGAATGATGGTCTCAACAATGTGCACCCTTTTAATTTTTCCTAAACATTCCCCGTAAGGACTTAAAGGGACGGCCCCTAAATATTTCAAGTCTACATATCTCGAAAACAAAACAAAACTTCTGAATACTTGTTGAACAAAAAGTCTTCAGAATTACAAGACCTTTCATGTGATATCAAAAATAGGGGGCTAACCCCTCAAATTAGGGGCTCAGAGGGGCCAAAAGTCTTTCATTTATAACTCCTTAACGTCAAATATTTTGATATTAATTATTGAACCAAAAATGTTCATCTTCACATTCTTCAACTATATATCTTAGATTTTTATCAAATATTACGTAATTAGGGGCCACAAGGGGCCAGAATGCTTAATCTTTGACGCTTTATATCTCGAAAGAAGGGAATATTTAGAAAAGCAATATTGAACAAAAGTTGTTAAGAATGATGTGCTCAACAATGTGCATCCTTTGAATTTTTCCTAAACAGACCCTATAAGGACTTAAAGGGACGGCCCCTAAATATTTCAAGTCTACATATCTCGAAAACAAAACGAAACTTCTGAATAGTTGTTGAACAAAAAGTCTTCAGAATTATAAGACCTTTCAAGTGATATCAAGAAAAAGGGGCTGACCCCTGAAATTAGGGGCTCAGAGGGGCCAAAAGTCTTTCATCTATAACTCCTTAACGTTAAATATTTTGATATTAATTATTGAAGTAAAAATGTTCATCTTCCCAACTTCCATTATATATCTTAAAATCTTCAAATATTACGTCATTAGGGGCCATAAGGGGCCAGAATGCTTAATCTTTGACGCTTTATATCTCGAAAAGGGGAAACATTTTGAAAAGCAGTATTGAACAAAAGTTGTTTAGAATGATGATCTGAAAAATGTGCATCCTTTGAATTTTCCCTAAACAGCCCCTATAAGGACTTAAAGGGACGGTCCCTAAATATTTCAAGTCTGCATATCTCGAAAACTGAATAGTTGTTGAACAAAAAGTCTTCAGAATTACAAGACTTTTCATGTGATATCAAGACCCCTCGAATTAGGGGCTCAAAGGGGCTAAAAGTCTTTCATCTATAACCCTTTTACAGTAATGTTCATCATCACGATCTGCTACTATAAATATGTTAAAATCTTCATCAAATATTGCGTTTTTTGGTGCCATAATGATCAAAATTTTGTTAAACATAGCTGAAGCAAATTGTGCGTTTTCACTATTTATATATTTATGAACAAAAATCTGAGTCAAATTCGTATCTCATCTTATCAGAAATCGGACGGAAGACCCACTCGTTGCTCGCAACGAGATCGCATGTAGTTAAGGTCTTTCGTCTCCAACGGAAGACCTTCTTGTTTTCGTTCGGTTTCTTTTTCCCTATTATTATTATTATTAGGGTCTTCCGTCTTCAGCGGAAGACCCTTCTATTATTCTTAGGTTTCTTTTTTACCTTTATTATTAGGGTCTTCCGTCTTCAGCGGAAGACCCTTCTATTATTCTTAGGTTTCTTTTTTACCTTTATTATTATTATTATTATTATTCTTTTTTCTCCTTACAAAATTTGTGCAGACGATTTCTCGGAGATGGTTTGTTCGATTTCATTCAAATTTTCAAGGTAGATGCGTTGACATCTGAAGTTAATTCCGGCAAGTCTGTTAAGGGATATTTACTTCCGGTCGAGAGTTATCGCCCTTTTATTAAAATTCAGAGGACCTCCTTGTCTGCGATGAAACTCAAAAACGGCTTAAGCTAGAGCTCTGAAATTTTCAGTGATGATAGAGGACATGTTCCCATTTTGCACCTGGGTTTTGATATTTTCCGGAAGTGCCTAGTATGGAAGTTCGGTAGGGGTCGAAATTTAGGACACGAATCATGAGTGAATTTTTGAGACATTTTGTATCATATCTTTTAAAGTATAATTATTTTGTAAAAACATACTGAACAATATTTGTGCAGAATGACAGGATCTTTAATATGATATCAAGAAAAAAGGGCTGACTTGTCATGATAAGGGCCGAGAGGGGCCAAAAGTATTAAATCAATAACTCTTTAACGATCAATATTTTGGTATACATTACTGAAGCAAAAATGTTCATCTCAACAATTTACAACTATATATTATGATATTCACATCATATGTTACATAATTAGGGGCCATAAGGGGCCAGAATGCTAAATCTTTGACGCTTTATATCTCAAAAGTGAGAAATATTTTAATAAGCAATATTGAATAAAAGATGTTCAATTTAATGTTCTAAACAATATGCAACCTTTTATTTTTTGCTAAACGTCCCCATTAAGGGGTTGAAGGGCCGGCCCCTAAATACTTCTTTTGCAAATATCTCAGAAACGAAAAAGAATTTCTGAGTAGTTGTTGAACAAAAAGTGTTCAAAATCATGAGAGCTTTAAAGTGATATGAAGAAAAAGGGGCTGGCCCCTCAAAATAGGGGCTGAGAGGGGCCGAAAGTCTTTGAACAATAACTCTTTAACGGTCAATATTTTGTAATGCATTACTGAAGCAAAAATGTTCATCTCAACAATTTACAACTATATATTATGATATTCACATCATATGTTACATAATTAGGGGCCATAAGGGGCCAGAATGCTAAATCTTTGACGCTTTATATCTCAAAAGTGAGAAATATTTTGATAAGCAATATTGAATAAAAGATGTTAAAAATAATGTTCTAAACAATATGCAACCTTTTATTTTTTGTTAAACGTCCCCATTAAGGAGTTGAAGGGCCGGCCCCTAAATACTTCCTTTGCAAATATCTCAGAAACGAAAAAGAATTTCTGAGTAGTTGTTGAACAAAAAGTGTTCAAAATCATGAGAGCTTTAAAGTGATATGAAGAAAAAGGGACTGGCCCCTCAAAATAGGGGCTGAGAGGGGCCGAAAGTCTTTGATCAATAACTCTTTAATGATCAATATTTTGTAATGCATTACTGAAGCAAAAATGTTCATCTCAACAATTTACAACTATATATTATGATATTCACATCATATGTTACATAAATAGGGGTCATAAGGGGCCAGAATGCTAAATCTTTGACGCTTTATATCTCAAAAAGTGAGAAATATTTTGATAAGCAATATTGAATAAAAGATGTTCAATATAATGTTCTAAACAATATGCAACCTTTCATTTTTTGCTAAACGTCCCCATTAAGGAATTGAAGGGCCGGCCCCTAAATACTTCCTTTGCAAATATATCAGAAACGAAAAAGAATTTCTGACTAGTTGTTGAACAAAAAGTGTTCAAAATCATGAGAGCTTTAAAGTGATATGAAGAAAAAGGGGCTGGCCCCTCAAAATAGGGGCTGAGAGGGGCCGAAAGTCTTTGATCAATAACTCTTTAATGATCAATATTTTGTAATGCATTACTGAAGCAAAAATGTTCATCTCAACAATTTACAACTATATCTTATGATATTCACATCATATGTTACATAATTAGGGGCCATAAGGGGCCAGAATGCTAAATCTTTGACGCTTTATATCTCAAAAGTGGGAAATATTTTGATAAGCAATATTGAACAAAAGATGTTCAAAATAATGTTCTAATCAATATGCAACCTTTTGATTTTTGCCAAACGTCCCCATTAAGGAGTTGAAGGGCCGGTCCCTAAATATATCCTTCGGATATATCTCGTAAACGAAAAAGAATTTTTGAATAATTCTTGAACAAAAAGTGTTCAAAATCATGAGAGCTTTAAGGTGATATCAAGGAAAAGGGTCTCACCCATTAAATAAGGGGCTAAGAGGGGCCGAAAGTATACAATCAATTTAAAATGATATCAAGAAAAAGGGGCTGACCTCTCACATTAGGGGCCAAGAAGGGGCGAAACTCTTTAATCTATATTTCTTTAATAATCAATATTTTGTAAAACATTATTAAAGCAAAATTGTTCGTCTTAACAATTTATTTATATCATTATATTTGGACGAAAATCTCAGTCAAATTCTTATCTCATCTTATCAAAAATCGGACGGAAGACCCACTCGTTGCTCGCAACGAGATCTCATCTAGTTATTATTATTATTAGGGTCTTCCGTCTTCAGCGGAAGACCCTTCTATTATTCTTCGGTTTCTTTTTTACCTTTATTATTATTATTATTATTATTTTTATTCTTTTTTCTCCTTACAAAATTTGTGCAGAAGATTTCTCAGAGATTTCTCGTTCGATTTTATTCAAATTTTCAAGGTAGATGCGTTGACATCTGAAGTTAATTCCGGCAAGTTTGTTAAGGGATATTTACTTCCGGTCGAGAGTTATCGCCCTTTTATTAAAATTCAGAGGACCTCCTTGTCTGCGATGGAACTCAAAAACGGCTTAAGCTAGAGCGCTGAAATTTTCAGTGATGATAGAGGACATGTTGCCATTTTGCACCTGGGTTTGGATATTTTCCGGAAGTGCCTAGTATGGAAGCTCGGTAGGAGTCAAAATTTAGGACACGAATCATGAGTGAATTTTTGAGACATTTTGTATCATATCTTTTAAAGTATAATTATTTTGTTAAAACATATTGAACAATATTTGTGCAGAATGACAAGATCTTTGACATGATATCATAAAAAAAGGGCCAACTCATCATATGAGGGGCCGAGAGGGGCCAAAATTCTTTAATCGATAACTCTTAAACAAGCAATATTTTTGTATACATTATTGAAGCAAAAATGTTCATCTTTACAGTTTGCAACCATATATTTTAAAATTTTTTATCAAATATTACCTAATTAGGGGCCATAAGGGGCCAGAATGCTTAATCTTTGACAATTTATATCTCGAAAAGGAGAAACATTTTGAAAAGCAATATTGAACAAAAGTTCTTTAGAATGATGTTCTCAACAATGTGAATCCTTTAAATTTTTCCTAAACAGCCCCTATAAGGACTTAAAGGGTTGGCCCCTTAATATTTCAAGTCTACATATCTCGAAAATGAAAGGGAACTTCTGAATAGCTGTTGAACAAAAAGTCTTCAGATTTACAAGACCTTTCATGTGATATCAAGAAAAAGGGGCTGGCCCCTCAAATTAGGGGCTCAGAGTGGCCAAAAGTCTTTCATCTATAACTCCTTAACGTTAAATATTTTGATATTAATTATTGAGGCAAAAATGTTCATCTTCACAATCTGCAACTATATATCTTAAAATTTTCTTCAAATATTACCTAATTAGGGGCCGTAAGGGGCCAGAATGCTTTATCTTTGAAGCTCTATATCTCGAAAAGGGGAAACATTTTGAAAAGCAATATTGAACAAAAGTTGTTTGGAAAGATGATTTGAACAATGTGCATCCTTTGAATTTTTCCTAAACAGCCCCTATAAGGACTTAAAGGGACGGCCCCTAAATATTTCAAGTCTACATATCTCGAAAATGAAACGAAACTTCTGAATAGTCGTTGAACAAAAAGTCTTCAGAATTACAAGACCTTTCAAGTGATATCAAGAAAAAGGGGCTGACCCCTCAAATTAGGGGCTCAGAGGGGCCAAAAGTCTTTTACCTTTAACACTTTAACGTTAAATAATTCGATATTAATTATTGAAGCAAAAACGTTCATCTTCACAATCTGCAACCATATATTATAAAATTTCATCAAATATTACGTAATTAGGGGCCATAAGGGGCCAGAATGCTTAATCTTTGACGATTTATAACTCCAAAAGGGGAAACATTTTGAAAAGCATTATTGAACAAAACTTCTTTAAAATGATGTTCTCAACAATGTGCATCCCTCTAATTTTTCCTAAACAGCCCCTATAAGGACTTAAAGGGACGGCCCCTAAAATTTTCAAGTCTACATATCTTGAAAACGAAACGAAACTTCTGAACAGTTGTTGAACAAAAAGTCTTCAGAATTACAAGACCTTTTATGTGATTTCAAGAAGAAGGGGCTGACCCCTCAAATTAGGGGCTCAGAGGGGCCAAAAGTCTTTCACCTATAACTTTTTAACGTTAAATACTTTGATATTAATTATTGAAGCAAAAATGTTCATCTTCACAATTTGCAACTATATATCTTAAAATTTTCTTCAAATATTACGTTATTAGGGGCCATAAGCGATTTATATCTCGAAAAGGGGAAACATTTTGAAAAGCAATATTGAACAAAAGTTGTTTAGAATGATGCTCTAGGGGCTCAGAGGTGCCAAAAGTCTTTTATCTGTAACTCTTTAACAGTAATGTTCATCTTCACGATCTGCTACTATATATATTTTCAAATCTTCATCAAGTATTACGTTACGTTTTTAGGTGCCATAAGAGGGGACAAAAACCTTTTATTTATTACTCTTTAATGATTAAAATTTTGCTAAACATAACTGAAGCAAATTGTACGTTTTGACTTTTTATATATTTATGAACGAAAATCTTAGTTAAATTCGTATCTCATCTTATCAAAAATCGGACGGAAGACCCACTCGTTGCTCGCAACGAGATCGCATCTAGTTATTATTATTATTCTTTTTTCTCCTTACAAAATTTGTGCAGACGATTTCTCGGAGATGGCTCGTTCGATTTTATTCAAATTTTCAAGGTAGATGCATTGACATCTGAAGTTAATTCCGACAAGTCTGTTAAGGGATATTTACTTCCGGTCGAGAGTTATCGCCCTTTTATTAAAATTCAGAGGACCTCCTTGTCTGCGATGGAACTCAAAAACGGCTTAAGCTAGAGCGCTGAAATTTTCAGTGATGATAGAGGACATGTTGCCATTTTGCACCTGGGTTTTGATATTTTCCGGAAGTGCCTAGTATGGAAGCTCGGTAGGGGTCGAAATTTAGGACACGAATCATGTGTAAATTTTTGAAACATTTTATATCATATCTTTTAAAATATAATTATTTTGTAAAAACATATTGAACAATATTTGTGCAGAATGACAAGATCTTTAACATGATATCAAGAAAAAAGGGCTGACTCGTCATATGAGGGGCCAAGAGGGGCCAAAAGTCTTTGATCGATAACTCTTTAACGATCAATATTTTGGTATACATTACTGAAGCAAAAATGTTTATCTTAACAATTTACAACTATATATTATGATATATACATCGTATGTTACATAATTAGGGGCCATAAGGGGCCAGAATGCTAAATCTTTGACGCTTTATATCTCAAAAGTAGGAAATATTTTGATAAGCAATATTGAACAAAAAATGTTCAAAATAATGTTCTAAACAATATGCAACCTTTCATTTTTTGCTAAACGTCCCCATTAAGGAGTTGAAGGGCCGGCCCCTAAATACTTCCTTTGCAAATATCTCAGAAACGAAAAAGAATTTCTGAGTAGTTGCTGAACAAAAAGTGTTCAAAATCATGAGAGCTTTAAAGTGATATGAAGGAAAAGGGTCTGACACATTAAATAAGGGGCTGAGAGGGGCCGAAAGTATACAATCAATAACTCTTTAATGATCAATATTTTGTAATATATTACTGAAGCGAAATAGTACATCTTCATACACTTTATCTAAATAACATGATGTTGATATCATATATTACGCAGTAATGGGTCTTTAGGGGGCCAGATTGCATAATCTATGGCGCAATATATCTCGAAAAGGAAGAATATTTTTATAAACAGTATTGAACAAAAGACGATCAAAATAATATTCTGAACAATATGCACTCTTTCCTTTTCTGCTAGACATCCCCATTTAGGACTTGAAGGGCTGGCCTTTAATATTTCTTTTGCATGCATCCCGAAAACAAAAAAGAATTTCTGACTAGTTGTTGAACAAAAAGTTTTCAAAATCATGAGAGCTTTAAAATGATATCAAGAAAAAGGGGCTGATCTCTCACATTAGGGGCCAAGAAGGGGCGAAAGTCTTTAATCTATATTCCTTTAATGATCAATATTTTGTAAAACATTATTAAAGTAAAATTGTTCGTCTTAACAATTTATTTATATCATTATATTTGAACGAAAATCTCAGTCAAATTCTTATCTCATCTTATCAAAAATCTGACGGAAGACCCACTCGTTGCTCGCAACGAGATCTCATCTAGTTATTATTATTATTATTCTTACCGATTTTGTGCACGCAAGTTCTCGGTAACGTCTTGGCCGATTTTCATGAAACTTTCAGATCTGATAGGTATTGATCTGAACCTTATTGGAAATTTTTTTCGTTCATGACGTCACTTTCCATCTCGAGATATTTAGGATTTTCTGATTTTCAGAGGGTCGGCTTGTCCTGGAAACTCCTCCGAAACGACTTCAGATATTGAGTCAAGATTTTCAGTGAAGGTAGGGGAAGGTTTGTAGATTTGCAGGCAGGTGTTCAAATCTCTCTAGCGCAAAAGGCGCAGAAGCTCGGTAGGGCTCAAAACATGTCTCAGAAACATCTCACCAAATTTTACACCTTTTCTTTCATATCTTCATACATGTTAAGAATTTGTTAAAACATAGAAAAGTTGTGCAGAATGATACGACCTTTCATATGATATCAAGAAAATGGGGCTGACCCCTCAAATTAGGGGCTGAGAGGGGCCAAAAGTCTTTCACCTATAACTCTTTAACGATCAATAATTTGTAATACATTACTGAAGCAAAGATGCTTATCTTAACGATTTACGACAATATATGATAAGATCCTGATCATATGTTACGTAATAAGGGGTCACAAGGGGCCAGAATGCTAAATCTTTGACGCTTTATATCTCGAAAAAGGGGAATATTTTGAAAAGCAATACTGAACAAAAGATGGTCAGAATAATGTTCTAAACAACATGCACCCTTTCAATTTTTGTCAAACGGCCCCATTAAGGACTTGGAGGGGTGGCCCCTAAATATTTCCATTCAGCATATCTCCATAACGAAAAGAAATCTCTGAATAGTTGTTGAACAAAAAGTCTTCAAAATCACAAGACCTTTCATTTGATATCAAGAAAAAGGGGCTGACCCCTCAAATTAGGGGCTCAGAGGGGCCAAAAGTCTTCAACCTATAACTCTTTAACGATCAATAATTTGTAATACATTACTGAAGCAAATATGCTTATCTTAACGATTTACGACAATATATGATAAGATTCTGATCATATGTTACGTAATAAGGGGTCACAAGGGGCCAGAATGCTAAATCTTTGACGCTTTATATCTCGAAAAGGGGGAATATTTTGAAAAGCAATACTGAACAAAAGATGGTCAGAATAATGTTCTAAACAATATGCACCCTTTCAATTCTTGTCAAACGGCCCCATTAAGGACTTGGAGGGGTGGCCCCTAAATATTTCCATTCAGCATATCTCCATAACGAAAAGAAATCTCTGAATAGTTGTTGAACAAAAAGTCTTCAAAATCACAAGACCTTTCATTTGATATCAAAAAAGGGGCTGACCCCTCAAATAAGGGGCCCAGAGGGGCCAAAAGTCTTCAACCTATAACTCTTTAACGATCAATAATTTGTAATACATTACTGAAGCAAAGATGCTTATCTTAACGATTTACGACAATATATGATAAGATTCTGATCATATGTTACGTAATAAGGGGTCACAAGGGGCCAGAATGCTAAATCTTTGACGCTTTATATCTCGAAAAGGGGGAATATTTTGATAAGCAATACTGAACAAAAGATGGTCAGAATAATGGTCTAAACAATATGCACCCTTTCAATTTTTGTCAAACGGCCCCATTAAGGACTTGGAGGGGTGGCCCCTAAATATTTCCATTCAGCATATCTCCACAACGAAAAGAAATCTCTGAATAGTTGTTGAACAAAAAGTCTTCAAAATCACAAGATCTTTCATTTGATATCAACTCAGCTATGTTAAGGAAGGAAATGGAAAATTCGATTTTAGTACATTCTTAATACCTATCATTTTTAAAAATCTTTGTAACAAAGTAACTGTAAACATGTAGGAAAGGTAACACAGATATTCGTAATGGATAGGTTTGTGGCTTACTCAGTACCAGTTACATGGCATGTATCAGCTGTGTGTCACGTGACTGGTATAAAAATAGAACTGTTCCGCTGAATGTAGAAAATGAGGCTAGTGCAAGGGCATACGCATGTTTTTGGAGAAAAAAATTAATATATATTAAAAAAGATTTACATCGGCTTCCCGAAAAGTGCCGGGAGCTAGTTTGAGCTGTTTCGGAAATACTTGTAATTTTGCCGAAAATGTGTATAATAACTGAAAATTTCCACTTCGCTTTAATTCTGTCATGAATAAAAATAATGTTATGCAAACCAGAATCAGCTCCCAGCACTTTTCAAAATATTCATGATATATACAATTGATATTCCATATTTCAGCTCAAACAGTCTATGCTATGCCCTTGCACTTTTGAGGTTAATCAGGTATACACTTATCGTGTAAGCGATATTCTTTACATTCTCTGTCTTTGTGCAGCTCCATAGCACCTAGATCAATAATTAATCTACATTATTGTTTTAAATAAATTATTTCTTCTTAATTTTATTGATTAGATTTAAACATTGGCGATGGTTTCATATTTATTTAAGCATTTTTGTAATTATTAAACCAATGGATCCACTCCTCTGGATCACATGTACTGCGTCAAGTCAAGGCTAATGACGTCATTTATGACACAAGATTTGCTTCTAATAACTCGGCAGTATTGCTATCAGATGTTGTGATTTTACAACTTTTATAAATTAATGATAAAATAAATGAATGCAATTTGTTATTTACGCATCATCATGTGGTTAAATAGATTTTTGTCGCTTGTCAAATTTTTAATGACGTCACAATGAAACTTCCCATACGGTGCATCAAAGATGTGAACTCAGTCTTCCTTAACGTAGCTGAAAGAAAAAGGGGCTGAACCCTCAAATTGGGCTCAGAGGGGCCAAAAGTCTTCAACCTACATGTATAACTCTTTAACGATCAATAATTTGTAATACATTACTGAAGCAAAGATGCTTATCTTAACGATTTACAACAATATATGATAAGATTCTGATCATATGTTACGTAATAAGGGATCACAAGGGGCCAGAATACTAAATCTTTGACGCTTTATATCTCGAAAAGGGGGAATATTTTGAAAAGCAATACTGAACAAAATATGGTCAGAATAATGTTCTAAACAATATGCACCCTTTCAATTTCTGTCAAACGGCCCCATTAAGGACTTGGAGGGGTGGCCCCTAAATATTTCCATTCAGCATATTTCCACAACGGAAAGAAATCTCTGAATGGTTGTTGAACAAAACGTTTTCAAAATCACAAGACCTTTCAATTGATATCAAGAAAAAGGGGCTGCCCCTCAAACTAGGGGTTCAGAGGGGCCAAAAGCAATTCATCGATAGCTCTTTGATAATGTATATAAAATCAAAGGATTGAAATCTAATTAGGGAAGTCTATATATATTATTATCTTTTAACAAAGATCATAGTCAAAATCATATCTCATCTTATCGAAAAATCGGACGGAAGACCTACTCGTTGCTCGCAACGAGATCTCATCTAGTTATTATTATTATTCTTTTTTTTTTCCTTACCGATTTTGTGCAGAAGATTTCTCGGAGATCTCTCGATCGATTTGCTTCAAATTTTCAGGGTTAATGCGTTGCTATCTGAAGTTTATAACGCCATCTCAGTTTTTGAAAAATCACTTCCGGTCAGAAGTTATCGCCCTTTGATCGATTTTTATATACACCTTGTGTCTGCACAAAAACTCAAGAACGAGAAATGCTAGAGTGTTGAAACTTTCAGTGGTGATAGAGGACATGTTCTAGATGTGCACCTTGGTTTTCCAATTTTCCGGAAGTGCGCAGTATGGAAGCTCGGTAGGGGTCAAAATTTAGGACGTGATTTATGAGTGAATTTTAGAGACATTTCTTAAAATAACATTTTAAATAGAAGTATTTTGTTAAAACATATTGAACAAAAAGTCTTCAAAATCACAAGACCTTTCATTTGATATCAAGAAAAAGGGGCTGACCCCTCATATTAGGGGCTGAGAAGGGCCAAAAGTCTTTCATCTATAATTCTTTAATGATCAATATTTTGTTATAAATTATTGAAGCAAAAATGTTCATCTTAACATTCTGCAACTATATATTATAAAATTTTGATCGTATGTTATGTAATAAGGGGCCATAAGGGGCCAGAATGCTAAATCTTTGACACTTTAAATCTCGAAAAGGGAAAATGTTTTGATAAGCAATATTGAACAAAAGATGTTCAGAATAATGTTCTAAACAATATACACCCTTTTAATTTTTGCAAGACATCCCCATTAAGGACTTGGAGGGCTGGCCCCTAAATATCGTTATTCTATATATCTCTTAAACGAAGGAAATTTCTGAAAATCACAAGACCTTTCATTTGATATCAAGAAAAAGGGGTTGATCCCTCAAATTAAGGCCCAGAAGGGCCAAAAGTCTTTCATTTATAACTTTTAAATTATCAATATTTTGTTATAAATTCCAGAAGGAAAAATGTTCATCTTAACTTTCGTTAACTATATATTATAAAACTTTGATCGTGTGTTCAAAATAATGGGCCATAAAGGGCCAGAATGCCAAATCTTTGACACCTCGAACAAGGGGAAATATTTTGATCAGTAATATTGAACAAAAGATGGTCAGAATAATGTTATAAACAATATGCATCCTTTCCCTTTTTATAGACGAATATCTCAGTCAAGATCTTGACTTATCTCATCCAAAATCAGACAGAAGACCCACTCGTTGCTCGCAACGAGAACCATCTAGTTATTATTAGGGTCTTCCGTCTTCTGCGGAAGACCCTTCTATTATTCTATTGTTGATTTTTCACTTTTCTTATTATTATTATTCTTTTTTTTTTCCTTACCGATTTTGTGCAGAAGATTTCTCGGAGATCGCTCGATCGATTTGCTTCAAATTTTCAGGGTTAATGCGTTGGTATCTGAAGTTTATAACGCCCTGTCAGTTTTTGAAAAATCACTTCCGGTCAGAAGTTATCGCCCTTTGATTGATTTTTAGATAGACCTTGTGTCTGCACAAAAACTCAGGAACGACAAATGCTAGAGTGTTGAAACTTTCAGTGGTGATAGAGGAGATGTTCTAGATGTGCACCTTGGTTTTCATATTTTCCGGAAGTGCAAAGTATGGAAGCTCGGTAGGGGTCAAAATTTAGGACGTGATTTATGAGTGAATTTTAGAGACATTTCTGATAATAACATTTTAAATAGAAGTATTTTGTTAAAACATATTGAACAAAAAGTCTTCAAAATCACAAAACCTTTCATTTGATATCAAGAAAAAGGGGCTGACCCCTCAAATTAGGGGCTCAGAAGGGCCAAAAGTCTTTCATCTATAACTTTTTAATGATCAATATTTTGTTATAAATTACTGAAGCAAAAATGTTCATCATAACATTCTGCAACTATATACTATAAAATTTTGATCATATGTTACGTAATAAGGGGCCATAAGGGGCCAGAATGCTAAATCTTTGACACTTTGTATCTCGAAAAGGAGAAATATTTTGATAAGCAATATTGAACAAAAGATGTTCAGAATAATGTTCTAAACAATATACACCCTTTCAATTTTTGCAAGACATCCCCATTAAGGACTTGGAGGGCTGGCCCCTAAATATTGGTATTCTATATATCTCTTAAACGAAAGGAAATTTCTGAATAGTTGTTGAACAAAAAGTCTTCAAAATCACAAGACCTTTCATTTGATATCAAGAAAAAGGGGCTGACCCCTCAAATTAGGGGCTCAGAAGGGCCAAAGTCTTTAATCTATAACTCTTTAATGTTCAATATTTTGTTATAAATTACTGAAGCAAAAATGTTCATCTTAACATTCTGCAACTATATGTTATAAAATTTTGATCATATGTTACGTAATAAGGGGGCATAAGGGGCCAGAATGCTAAATTCATCACACCTCGATCAAGGGAAAATATTTTGATAAGCAATAATGAACAAAAGAAGCTCAGAATAATGTTTTAAACAATATGCATCCTTGCACTTTTTACTGACGAATATCTCAGTCAAGATCTTGACTAATCTTATCCAAAATCAGACGGAAGACCCACTCGTTGCTCGCAACGAGAACCATCTAGTTATTATTCTTTTTTTTTTCCTTACCGATTTTGTGCAGAAGATTTCTCGGAGACCGCTCGATCGATTTGCTTCAAATTTTCAGGGTTAATGCGTTGCTATCTGAAGTTTATAACGCCGCTTCCGTTTTTTAGAAATCACTTCCGGTCGGAAGTTATCGCCCTTTGATCGATTTTTTGATAGACCTTGTGTCTGCACAAAAACTCAAGAACGACAAAAGCTAGAGTGCTGAAACTTTCAGTGGTGATAGAGGACATGTTCTAGTTGTGCACCTTGGTTTTCAAATTTTCCGGAGGTGCGAAGTACGGAAGCTCGGTAGGGGTCAAAATTTAGGACGTGATTTATGAGTGAATTTTAGAGACATTTCTTATAATAACATTTTAAATAAAAGTATTTTGTTAAAACATATTGAACAAAAAGTCTTTAAAATCACAAGACCTTTTATTTGATATCAAGAAAAAGGGGCTGACCCCTCAAATTAGGGGCTCAGAAGGGCCAAAAGTCTTTCATCTATAACTCTTTAGTAATCAATATTTTGTTATAAATTACTGAAGCAAAAATGTTCACCTGAACACTCTGCAACTATATATTATAAAACTTTGATCATATGTTACGTAATAAGGGGCCATAAGGGGCCAGAATGCTAAATCTTTGACACATTATATCTCGAAAAGGGGAAATATTTTGATAAGCAATATTCAATAAAAGATGTTCAGAATAATGTTCTAAACAATATACACCCTTTTAATTTTTGCAAGACATCCCCATTAAGGACTTGGAGGGCTGGCCCCTAAATATTGTTATTCTATATATTACTTAAACTAAAGGAAATTTCTGAATAGTTGTTGAACAAAAAGTCTTCAAATTCACAAGAACTTTCATTTGATATCAAGAAAAAGGGGCTGACCCCTCAAATTAGGGGCTCAGAAGGGCCAAAAGTCATTCATCTATAATTCTTTAATGATCAATATTTTGTTATAAATTACTGAAGCAAATATGTTCATCTTAACATTCTGCAGCTATATATTATAAAGTTTGGATCATATGTTACGTAATAAGGGGCCATAAGGGGCCAGAATTCAAAATCTTTTACACTTGATATCTCGAAAAGGGGAAATATTTTGATAAGCAATATTGAACAAAAGATGCTCAGAATAATGTTTTAAAAATTATGCATCCTTTCACTTTTTACAGACGAATATCTCAGTCAAGATCTTGACTAATCTTATCCAAAATCAGACGGAAGACCCACTCGTGTCTCGCAACGAGAACCATCTAGTTATTATTCTTTTCTCTCCTTACAAAATTTGTGCAGAGGATTTCTCGGAGATGGCTCATTCGATTTCATTCAAATTTTCAAGGTAGATGCGTTGACATCTGAAGTTAATTCTGGCAAGTCCGTTTAGGGATATATACTTTCGGTCGAGAGTTATCGCCCTTTTATTAAAATTCAGAGGACCTCATTGTCTGCGATGGAACTCAAAAACGGCTTAAGCTAGAGCGCTGAAATTTTCAGTGATGATAGAGGACATGTTGCCATTTTGCACCTGGGTTTAGATATTTTCCGGAAGTGCCTAGTATGGAAGCTCGGTAGGGGTCGAAATTTAGTACACGAATCATGAGTGAATTTTTGAGATTTTTGTATCATATCTTTTAAAGTATAATTATTTTGTTAAACAATATTTTTGCAGAATGACAAGATCTTTGACATGGTATCAAGGAAAAAGGGCTGACTCATCATATGAGGGGCCGAGAGGGGCCAAAAGTCTTTAATCAATAACTCTTAAACAAGCAATACTTTTGTATACATTATTGAAGCAAAAATGTTCATCCTCACAATCTGCAACCATATATTTTAAAATATTTGTCAAATATTACGTAATTAGGGGCCATAAGGGGCGAGAATGCTTAATCTTTGACGATTCATTTCTTGAAAAGGGGAAAGATTTTGAAAAGCATTATTGAACAAAAGTTGTTCAGAATGATGTTCTCAACAATGTGCATCCTTCTGATTTTTCCTAAACAGCCCCTTTAAGGACTTAAAGGGGCGGCCCCTTAATATTTCAAGTCTACATATCTTGAAAACGAAACGAAACTTCTGAACAGTTGTTGAACAAAAAGTCTTCAGATTTACAAGACCTTTCATATGATATCAAGAAAAAGGGGCTGACCCCTCGAATTAGGGGCTCAGAAGGGCCAAAAGTCTTTCACCTTTAACACTTTAACATTAAATAATTTGATATTAATTATTGAAGCAAAAATGTTCATCTTCACAATCTGCAACCATATATTTTCAATTTTCATCAAATATTACGTAATTAGGGGCCATAAGGGGCCAGAATGCTTAATCTTTGACGATTTATATCTCCAAAAGGGGAAACATTTTGAAAAGCATTATTGAACAAAAGTTGTTTAAAATGATGTTTTCAACAATGTGCATCCCTTTATTTTTTCCTGAACAGCCCCTATAAGGACTTAAACGGACGGCTCCTAAAATTTTCAAGTCGAAATATCTTGAAAACGAAACGAAACTTCTGAACAGTTGTTGAACAAAAAGTCTTCAGAATTACAAGACCCTTCATGTGATATCAAGAAAAAGGGGCTGACTCCTGAAATTAGGGGCTCAGAGGGGCCAAAAGTCTTTCACCTATAACTCTTTAACGTTAAATATTTTGATATTAATTATTGAAGCAAAAATGTTCATCTTCACAATCTGCAACTATATATCTTAAAATTTTTATCATATATTACGTAATTAGGGGCCAGAAGGGGCCAGAATTTTAAATCTTTGATGCATTATATCTCCAAAAGGGGAAACATTTTGAAAAGCAATATTGAACAGAACTTGTATTGAATGGTGCTTTAAATAATGTACATCCTTTGAATTTTTCTTAAACTGCCCCATAAGGACTTAAAGAGACGGCCCCTAAATATTTCAAGTCTACACATCTCTAAAACGAAACAAAACTTCTGAATACTTGTTGAACAAAAAGTCTTTAGAATTACAAGACCTTTCACATGATATAAAGAAAAAGGGGCTGACCCCTCGAATTAGGGGCTCGGAGGGGCCAAAAATCTTTCATCTATAACCCTTTTACAGTAATGTTTATCTTCAGGATCTGCTACTATAAATATTTTAAAATCTTCATCAAATGTGGCGTTTTTAGGTGCCATAATGATCAAAAACATAACTGAAGGAAATTATACGTTTTCAGTATTTATATATTTATGAAGGAAAATCTCAGTCAAATTCGTATCTCATCTTATCAAAAATCGGACGGAAGACCCACTCGTTGCTCGCAACGAGATCGCATCTAGTTAAGGTCTTCCGTCTTCAGCGGAAGACCTTCTTGTTTTTCTTAGGTTTCTTTTCCACTATTTTTTGTTATTATTATTATTGTTTTTTTCTTACCGATTTTGTGCACGCGAGTTCTCGGAAACGGCTCGCTCGATTTTCATGAAACTTACAGGTCTGATAGAACATTAAAACATCTAGATGTATATTTTTTTGTTTTGATGACCTCACTTCCGGTTCCGAGCTTTCCGCGATTTAGTGATTTTCGGAGGGTCACTTTGTCCGGCAGTTTCCTCAAAAGCGCTTCCTAGTAGAAGCATGAAATTTTTCAGCGATGATAGAGCATTATGTGTAGATGTGACATACGCATTTCTTTTTCCCCGGAAGTGCCGCACGTCGGCGCTCGCTATGGCCCGAAAAATGTCTTATCGGGATTTTTAAAATTTCTCACACTTTTTCTACAATATCTTTTTACCTGTAAATATTTTGTTAAAACATATAGAACAAAAGTTGTGTAGAATGTTACGATCTTTCAAAAAAGGATATCAACAATAAGGGGCTGGCCCCTAAAATTAGGGAGGAAGAGAGGCCAAAAGTGTTTTCCTGATATCTCAAAAAGTTTTGAGAACTTGTATAGCATCATATAAGCAAAATTGTTGAAAATGACAAGAAGCAGCTAAGGAGATCATCAAAAGTCGTCAAAATGACGTCACTTCCGGTCACAGCGGAAGTAATGGTAAATGGCTCATTCTTGCTCATAGGACCGTAGATGTCTCTCGATCTCGATCTCATCTCCTTGAAATTAAGACGGAAGACTTATTTGTTGCTTTGCAACAAGCTCGTCTAGTTATTAGGGTCTTCCGTCTTCAGCGGAAGACCCTTCTATTATTCTTCGGTTTCTTTTTTACCTTTATTAAGGTCTTCCGTCTCCAACGGAAGACCTTATTGTTTTCGTTCGGTTTCTTTTTCCCTATTATTATTATTATTATTATTCTTACCGATTTTGTGCACGCGAATTCTCGGTAATGTCCAGGCCGATTTTCATGAAAATCTCAGATCTGATAGGTATTGATCTGAACCTTATTGGAAATTTTTTTCGTTGATGACGTCACTTTCTATCTTGAGATATTAAGGATTTTCTGATTTTCAGAGGGTCGGCCTGTCCTGGAAACTCCTCCGAAACGACTTAAGATATTGAGTCAAGATTTTCAGTGAAGGTAGGGGAAGGTTTGTAGATTTGCAGGCAGGTGTCCAAATCTCTCTAGCACAAAAGGCGCCGAAGCTCGGTAGGGCTCAAGAAATGTCTCAGAAACATCTCACAAAATTTTACACCTTTTCTTTCATATCTTCATACATGTTAAGAATTTGTTAAAACATATAGAATAAAAGTTGTGCAGAATGATACGACCTTTCATTTGATATAAAGAAAAAGGGGCTGATCCTTCAAATTAGGGGCTCAGAGGGGTCAAAAGTATTTCATCTATAACTCTTTAACGATCAATAATTTGTAATACATTACTGAAGCAAAGATGCTTATCTTAATGACTTACAACAATATATAAGATTCTGATCATATGTTACGTAATAAGGGGTCACAAGGGGTCAGAATGCTGAATCTTTGACACTTTATATCTCGAAAAGGGAGAATATTTTGATAAGCAATACTGAACAAAAGATGGTCAGAATAATGTTCTAAACAATATGCACCCTTTCAATTTTTGTCAAACGGCCCCATTAAGGACTTGGAGGGGTGGCCCCTAAATATTTCCATTCAGCATATCTCCAAAATGAAAAGAAATCCCTGAATAGTTGTTGAACAAAAAGTCTTAAAAATCACAAGACCTTTCATTTGATATCAAGAAAAAGGGGCTGATCCTTCAAATTAGGGGCTGAAAGGGGCCAAAAGTCTTTCATCTATACCTCTTTAATGATCAATAATTTGTAATACGTTACTGAAGCAAAGATGTTTATCTTAACGATTTACAACAATATATGATAAGATTCTGATCATATGTTACGTAATAAAGGGTCAAAAGGGGTCAGAATGCTAAATCTTTGACGCTTTATATCTCGAAAAGGGGGAATATTTTGATAAGCAATACTGAACAAAAGATGGTCAGAATAATGTTCTAAACAATATGCACCTTTCAGTTTTTGTCAAACGGCCCCATTAAGGACTTGGAGGGGTGGCCCCTAAATATTTTCATTCAGCATATCTCCAAAATGAAAAGAAATCTCTGAATAGTTGTTGAACAAAAAGTCTTCAAAATCACAAGACCTTTCATTTGATATCAAGAAAAAGGGACTGACCCCACAAACTAGGGGCTCAGAAGGGCCAAAAGCATGTCATTTATAGCTCTTTGATAATGTTATATAAATCAAAAGAATGAAATATAATTAGGGAAGTCTATATATTATCTTTTAACAAAGATCATAGTCAAAATCATATCTCATCTTATCGAAAAATCGGACGGAAGACCTACTCGTTGCTCGCAACGAGATCTCATCTAGTTATTATTATTATTATTCTTACCGATTTTGTGCACGCGAGTTCTCGGTAACGTCTTGACCGATTTTCATGAAACTTTCAGATCAGATAGGTATTGATCTGAACCTTATTGGAAATTTTTTTCGTTGATGACGTCACTTTCCATCTCGAGATATTTAGGATTTTCTGATTTTTAGAGGGTCGGCTTGTCCTGGAAACTCCTCCGAAACGACTTCAGATATTGTGGCAAGATTTTCAGTGAAGGTAGGGGAAGGTTTGTAGATTTGCAGGCAGGTGTCCAAATCTCTCTAGCGCAAAAGGCGCCGAAGCTCGGTAGGGCTCAAAAAATGTCTCAGAAACATCTCACAAAATTTTACACTTTTTCTTCCATATCTTCATACATGTTAAGAATTTGTTAAAACATATAGAAGAAAAGTTGTGCAGAATGATACGATCTTTCATTTGATATAAAGAAAAAGGGGCTGACCCCTCAAATTAGGGGCTCAGAGGGGCCAAAAGTCTTTCATCTGTAACTCGTTAACGATCAATAATTTGTAATACATTACTGAAGCAAAGATGTTTATCTTAATAAATTACAACAATATATGATAAGATTCTGATCATATGTTACATAATAAGGGGTCACAAGGGGCCAAAATGCTAAATCTTTGACACTTTATATCTCGAAAAGGGAGAATATTTTGATAACCAATACTGAACAAAAGAAGGTCAGAATAATGTTCTAATCAATATGCACTCTTTCAATTTTCGTCAAACAGTACCATTAAGGACTTGGAGGGCTGGCCCCTAAGTATTTCCTTGAAGTATATCTCCACAACAAAAAGAATTCTCTGAATAGTTGTTGAACAAAAAGTCTTCAAAATCCCAAGACCTTTCATTTCATATCAAGAAAAAGGGGCTGATCCCTCAAATTAGGGGCTGAGAGGGGCCAAAAGTCTTTCATCTTTAACTCTTTAATGGTCAATAATTTGTAATACATTACTGAAGAAAAGATGATTATCTTAACGATTTACAACAATATATGATAAGATTCTGATCATATGTTACGTAATAAGGGTCACAAGGGGCCAGTATGCTAAATCTTTGACGCTTTATATCTCGAAAAGGGGGAATATTTTGATAAGCAATACTGAACAAAAGATGGTCAGAATAATGTTCTAAACAATATGCACCCTTTCAATTTTTGTCAAACGGTCCCATTAAGGAGTTGGGGGGGGGGGGGGTGGCCCCTAAATATTTCCATTCACCATATCTTCACAACAAAAAGAAATCACAGGACTTTTCAATTGATATCAAGAAAAAGGGGCTGACCCCTCAAACTAGGGGCTCAGAGGGGCCAAAGGCATGTCATCTATCGCTCTTTGATAATGTTATATAAATCAAAAGAATGAAATCTAATTAGGGAAGTCTATATATTATTATCTTTTAACAAAGATCATAGTCAAGATCATGTCTCATCTTATCGAAAAAATCGGACGGAAGACCTACTCGTTGCTCGCAACGAGATCTCATCTAGTTATTATAATTATTTTTTTCTGTCCAAATTTTGTGCAGACGATTTCTCAGAGATGGTTGGATGGATTCACTTGAAATTTTCAGAGATGATGTATCATGATCTAAACCTTATTCCTTTTTTTATTTTTTGAAAATTCACTTCCGGTCGGAAGTTATCGCCATTTAATCGAATTTTTAGTGACCATTTTGTCTACACAAAAACTCAAAAACGACAAAAGCTAGAGTGCTGAAATTTTCAGTGATAATAGAGGACATGTTTTAGTTTTGCACCTCATCTTTTAAATTTTCTGGATGTGCCTAGTATGGAAGCTCGGTAGGGGTCGAAATTTAGGACATGAATCAGGAGTCAATTTTCGAGACATTTTTTATCATATCTTCAGAACTATAAATATTTTCTTAAAACATATTGAACAGAAATTGTGTAGAATTACTAGATCTTTTATATAATATAAAAGAAAAAGGGCTGACTCATCATATTAGGGGTCAAGAGGGACCAAAAGTCTTAAATCCATAACTCTTTAACGATCAATATTTTGTTATACATTACTGAAGCAAAAATGTTTATCTGAACAATCTACAACTATATATTATGATAAAATTCTCATATGTTACATAATTAGGGGCCACAAGGGGCCAGAATGCTAAATCTTTGACGCTTTATATCTCGAAAGTGGGAAATATTTTTATAAGCAATATTGAACAAAAGATGTTCAAAATAATGTGCTAAGCAATATGCAACCTTTCAATATTTGCTAAACGTCTCCATTAAGGAGTTGAAGGGCCGGCCCCTAAATATTTCTTTTGCATATATCTCGGAAACGAAAAAGAATTTCTGTATAGTTGTTGAACAAAATGTGTTCAAAATCATAAGAGCTTTGATGTGATATCAAGAAAAAGGGGCTGGCCCCTTAAAATCGGGGCCGATAGGGGCCGAAAGTCTTTCATCAATAACTCTTAAACGATCAATATTTTGTAAAATATTACTGCAGCAAAAATGTTTATCTGAGAAAACTACAACTATATATTATGTTATTCACATCATATGTTACATAATTAGGGGTCATGAGGGGCCGAAATACTAAATCTTTGACGCTTTATATGTCGAAAGTGGGAAATATTTTGCTTAGCAATATTGAATAAAAGATGTTCACAATAATGTTCTGAACAATATGTAACCTTTCAACTTTTGCTAAACGTCTCCATTAAGGAGTTGAAGGGCCGGCCCCTAAATATTTCTTTTGCATATATCTCGGAAACGAAACAGAATTTCTGAATAGTTGTTGAACAAAAAGTGTTCAAAATCATAAGAGCTTTAAGGTGATATCAAGAAAAAAGGACTGGTCCCTCAAAATCGGGGCCGATAGGAGCCGAAAGTTTTTCATCAATAACTCTTAAATGATGATTTCAGAAGAAAAGTTGTGGAAAATAATACGACCTTTCATTTTATATCAAGAAAAAGGGGCTGACCCCTCAAATTAGGGGCTCAGAGGGACCAAAAGTATTTCATCTTTAACTCTTAAACGATCAATAATTTGTAATACATTACTGAAGCAAAAATGTTTATCTCAACATTCTGCAACTATATATTATAAAATTTTGATCATATGTTACGTAATAAGGAGCCATAAGGGACCAGAATGCTAAATCTTTGACACATTATATCTCGAAAAGGGGAAATATTTTGATAAGCAATATTGAATAAAAGATGTTCAGAATAATGTTCTAAACAATATACACCCTTATAATTTTTGCAAGACATCCCCATTAAGGACTTGGAGGGCTGGCCCCTAAATATTGATATTCTATATATCTCTTAAACGAAAGGAAATTCCTGAATAGTTGTTGAACAAAAAGTCTTCAAAATCACAAGACCTTTCATTTGATATCAAGAAAAAGGGGCTGACCCCTCAAATTAGGGGCTAGGAAGGGCCAAAAGTCTTTTATCTACAACTTTTTTATGATCAATATTTTGTTATAAATTACTGAAGCAAAAATGTTCATATTAATATTTTGCAGCTATATATTGTAAAGTTTTGATCATGTGTTACGTAATAAGGGACCTTAATGGGCCAGAATGCTAAATCTTTGACACTTTATATCTCGAAAAGGGGAAATATTTTGAATATTGAACAAAAGATGATCAGAATAATGTTTAAAACAATATGCATCCTTTCACTTTTATAGACAAATATCTCATTCAAGATCTTGATTAATCTCATCCAAAATCAGACGGAAGACCCACTCGTTGCTCGCAGCGAGAACCATCTAGTTAGGGTCTTCCGTCTTCAGCGGAAGACCCTTCTATTATTGTATTGTTTCTTTTTCTTATTAGGGTCTTCCGTCTTCAGCGGAAGACCCTTCTATTATTGTATTGTTTCTTTTTCTTCTTCTTATTATTTTTTTTCCTACACCGGTATCTCAGTAACGGTTCAGTGGATTTTTATGAAACTTTCGGAGATGATAGGGAACGATGTTCCCTCGGGACGTTTTTTTCATTTTTGATGATTTCACTTCCGGTCGCGAAATATGACGTATTTTTGACGTTTTTCTGCAATTCCGGTCTGTTCTACTCCGAAGAAACTGCGCAAAATAGAAATTTGAAATTTTCAGGAATGATAGAATTGTGACCTTGACATGTGCACCTGACTTTTGAAATTTTAAGAAGATGTTTAAATTTTTCAAATTTTAAAGTTAAATTTTTCAAAAAAAAATTTTTAATCGAATTTTGAAATTTTTTATATTGTAAAATAGATCTTGGCGAGAACTTTCCAAAAATGTATTTGTTTTGCATGTGAGTACATTAATAAACAATATATAAGCTCAGGTGTGTTAGGTCACTTGAGTGCAAGTGTACTTTAAGAACTTTTCTTTAAAAAATCATTACTCTTTTATTTCTTGACCGATTTTAAAATAGTTCTTTACGAGACCTTTCCAACAGTATATTTGGTTTTATTGTAAGTGCACTAATAAAGAAAATATGAGCTCAGGTAAGTTAGCCTTTTGTTTTGACAGGACATGTCAAAATCATTGTCAAGGACACTTGCGTATGACCGTACTCTTTGATCTTTGGCAGATATCCTTTGATTTCTTTTAAAAAGCATTACTCTTTTATTTCTTGACCGATTTTAGAACTTTATACACCATCAAATAGATTTTTACGAGACCTTTCCAGCAATGTATTTCTTTTGTTTGTAAATGCACTAATAAAGAAAATATGAGCTCAGGTATGTTAGCTTTTTTTTCACAGGACATGTCAAATTCATTATCAAGGACACTTGTGGATGACCGTACTCTTTCATCTTTGGCGGATATCCTTTTATTTTTAAAAAAATCTTTACTCTTTTATTTCTTGACCGATTGTAAAACTTTTTACACCGTCTGATAGGTCTTCCTGTGACCTTTCTTACAGTATATTTGTTTTGATTTTAGGTGCAATTTTAAAGAAAATATGAGCTCAGGTGTGTTAGAGAATTTTGACGGCCCATGTATAAGTTATCGATTTTCTTCAGCGACGTTTAATACACAGTGACCTAGAAGAAAGCAAGGACATTCAATTAAGTCTGAAATAGTGATTTCATAATGTACCTGTGATTATGAAAATTTGTGTATTCAATTTAAATCATTGAAAGTTTTGAATACTGTAATTTCAAATTTTAAAACCTTTAAAATCGTAAGATTTTGATATATCCTCTAATGTTTAAAGCGGTAAGCTCCTACTTGATGAATTTTTATTACAGCATTTAAAACTTCAAAAATTTTCAAATTTGGAATAATTTAAAAGCCTTAAAATATGAAATCAAGGACATCTAAAATAATGAGAACATGAATGAGAGTGATTTGGAGTCTATTGGAGGTCAAAAAGAGTGAAATTTAAACGATTTAAATTTTTTTAAAAAATTCAAAACTGCTTCCAAAGATGGAGAACATCATACAATGAGGTGAAATCTCTCAAAGGTCAAAGAAAGTAAAATTTTATCGATTTAATTTTTTTCAAAAAATTTAAACTGAATCCAAATGTTAAAACAAGGACTGTCTCTGTATTTTGAAAGATGGAGAACATCAAACAATGTGTTTTGAATCTCTAAAAGGTCAACTAAAGTGAATTTTAAACGATTTAAATTTTTCAAAAAATTTAAATTGAATGCAAATGTTAAAACAAGGACTATTTCTATATCTTGAAAGATGGAGAACATCATATAATGTGTTTTGAAATCTCTCAAAGGTCAAATAGAGTGAAATTTAAACGATTTAAATTTTTCAAAAAATTTAAATTAAATCCAAACGTTAAAACAAGGACTATCTCTGTATTTTGAAAGATGGAGAACATCATACAATGTGTTTTGAAATCTCTGAAAGGTCAAATAGACTGAGATTTAAACGATTTAAATTTTTCAAAAAATTTAAATTGAATCCAAACGTTAAAACAAGGACTATCTCTGTATTTTGAAAGATGGAGAACATCATACAATGTGTTTTAAAATCTCTTGAAAGGTCAAATAGAGTGAAATTTAAACGATTTAATTTTTTCAAAAAATTTAAATTGCTTCCACAAACATAAAAAACGCAACAAATGATGTTCTCTTCCTTCAAAATATGTAAGTTGACTTTTGTTTAATATTTCAGTGCAATTTAAATTTTTTGAAAAAATTAAATCGTTTAAATCTCACTCTAATTGACCTTTGAGAGGTTTCAAAAAACATTTTATGATGTTCTCCATCTTTCAAAATACAGAGATAGTCCTTGTTTTAACATTTGGATTCAATTTAATTTTTTTGAAAATTTTAAATCGTTTCAATTCCACTCTATTTGACCTATGAGATATTTCAAACCACATTGTATGATGTTCTTCATCTTTCAAAATACAGAGATAGTCCTTGTTTTTATATTTGAAATCAATTTAATTTTTTTGAAAAATTTTAATCGTTTAAATTTCACTCTATTTGACCTTTGAAAGATTTTAAAACACATTGTATGATGTTCTCCATCTCACAAAATACAGAGATAGTCCTTGTTTTAACATTCGGATTTAATTTAAATTTTTTGAAAAATTTAAATCGTTGAAATTTCACTCTATTTGACCTTTGAGTGATTTCAAAACACATTGTATGATGTTCTTCATCTTTCAAAATACAGAGATAGTCCTTGTTTTCACAATTGGATTCAATTTAATTTTTTTTAAATATTTGAATCCTTTAAATGTCACTCTCTTTGACCTTTATGTGATTTCAAAACACATTGTATGATGTTCTCTGTCTTTCAAAATACAGAGATAGTCCTTGTTTTAACAGTTGGAAGCAATTTAAATTTTTAGAAAAATTTAAATCCTTTAAACCTCACTCTATTTGACCTTTGAGTGATTTCAAAACACATTGTATGATGTTCTCCATTTTTCAAAATACAGAGATAGTCCTTGTTTTTACATTTGGAAACAAATTGAATTTTTTGAAAATTTTAAATTGTTTGAATCTCACTCTATTTGAACTTTGAAAGATTTCAAAACACATTGTATGATATTCTCCATCTTTCAAAATACAGATATAGTCCTTGTTTTAACATTTAAAAGCAATTTAAATTTTTAGAAAAATTTAAATCCTTTAAATCTCACTCTATTTGACCTTTATGTGATTTCAAAACACATTGTATGATGTTCTCCATCTTTCAAAATACAGAGATAGTCCTTGTTTTAATGGTTGGTTTCAATTTAAATTTTTTGAAAAATTTAAATCCTTTAAATCTCACTCTATTTGACCTTTATGTGATTTCAAAACAAATTATATGATGTTCTCCATCTTCCAAAATACAGAGATAGTCCTTGTTTTAACATTTGGATTTAATTTAAATTTTTTGAAAAATTTAAATCGTTTCAATTCCACTCTATTTAACCTTTGAAAGATCTCAAAACACATTATATGATGTTCTCCATCTTCCAAAATACAGAGATAGTCCTTGTTTTAACATTTGGATTTAATTTAAACTTTTTGAAAAATTTAAATCGTTTAAATTTCACTCTATTTAACCTTTGAGTGATTTCAAAACACATTGTATGATGTTCTCCGTCTTTCAAAATACAGAGATAGTCCTTGTTTCAATCAAAATGACACCTCATCGAAATCGGACGGAAGACCCACTCGTTGCTCGCAACGAGATCGGATCTAGTCAAGGTCTTCCGACTTCAGCGGAAGACCTTACTGTTATTTTTAGGTTTCTTTTCCACTATTTTTATTATTGTTTTTTTTTCCTACCGATTTTGTGCACGCGAGTTCTCGGAAACGGCTCGCCCGATTTTCATGAAACTTTCAGATCTGATAGAGAATTAAAAAATCTAGATATATATTTTTTTATTTTGATGACGTCACTTCCGGTCCGGAGATTTTCGTGATTTGGTGATTTTAGAGGGTTAGTTTGTCCGGGCATTTTCAAGAAAAGCACTGAACACAGGAACGTGAAATTTTCAGTGATGATAGAGCAACATATGTAGATTTGTACTTGGAAGTTCATTTTTACCCGAAATACCAAATATCAACGTCCGCTACTGCCCAAATTTTTATCTTCTTTTTCCTACTTGTTAACTTTGATCCCTCATATCTTGCTTATTTCTCAAGGGATTTTAATAAAAATTTCAGAGTTTATAGACGTTACAAAACTCTATCTGAATAATATAATATTTTTCCAAAATCCACTTTCGCTTTCGAGTTATTTCCCTTTAAGTGAAAATTTAGGGTCTTTAATTTCCAGACAAATATTCCGAGACTACGAAAGTTGGAACATAAATACTACTGAATATAAGAAACAGAAGCAATGAAGTTGTGAACATTGGTTTTTGTTTTTTGATTTCTGCGTTCAAACTGCCGCTAGATAGGGGTAAAAAATTAGGACGCATGAAAGAGCAAAAATTGACACATGTTTTCCTTTGTATCTTTTAAATAAGAAATATTTTATTAAGACATGTAGAATAAAAATTGTGTACAATTTAATTACCTTTTATTTGACACCACTAAAAAGGAGCTGGCCCCTTAAATTAGGGATCTAGGGCCCTTGAAAGTTTTTGCTTTATAACTCAAAAACGAGAAAATATTTCGATATGGCTGTCGATAAAAAGTTGTTCCTTTATACCTTCTTTGTCTCATGAAAATATTATTTTGTTCGAGTCTTGTGTATGGTAGGGAAAAAAAAGCTAGACCCGTAAACAAGGACCCGTTTTCATTTGGCTAGTGAAGAAGAACTCTTTATGCGTATAACTGAAATAAACTTGCCATAAATAATATATCTTTCAACGCTGTATCCTAATTTTTTTTAAATTAGGCTTTAAACGTGCTCTTTGGTTCCTGTTCAGATTATTCGGTGACAACTTTCTCTCTTTATTGTGTTTTAAAATAAAGAACCTTCCAAGAGAGAAAGAGAGAGAAACAGAAAAAAAGTACAAGCATCTTTTCTTTGTTCAAATATGAAAGCAAACAGTATAAACGCCAAAAAAAATTTAAGAGTAAAATAATTCACAATCATTAACTGCATGATTCTTACATTCATCTGAACCCCAGATTCTATTCTGTTTACCGTTACGTAACCCATCCCTCGATCACGCGCGGCCGAGAAGATCTAAAGCGATCCACCGCGTGTGAAGCATTGACCCACAGTCGTAAACAAAATAAAAATCGGCGTATTAAGTCTATTTTGTAAACACGACAATTAATGGACAATTATTAATATCGAATATTTGAGATTATGTTGGTTTATCTTTGTTTTAAATTTGATCATGATACATGTAGCCTTAATCCAAAACGTCTAGCCAGGTTTTGTGTTTGTTTACAATTACGCAACCATTAACCATTCCTTCGATCGCTTGTGGTCAAAGCAGTCCATCGTGTGCATGTAAACCAGTGCGCAGTCATCAAACATTGTTGTTCTAAATCTAATTTATAACACAACGACTTACGGGAAAATATTATTTTCTTTAAGTAAATCGAATCTTTCAAATAAATTATCTTAATATCTTAGATTTGATTTAAGTACAAAACGCTAAGCATTTAATCAGTCTTAAATTTTAAATATTCGTTATCTCTATATTTCGATTGTTTTAACGTTACCAACAATTTATTTCCCATCTGCGGTTACTTTAATATAACCATTAAACACACAAACTTTGCGCTTTCTCTGCGTTTTGAAACAGTAAATTAATCCGTTTTCAACACAAATGTTTCCAGTCATTTTTTTTTTCATCACAGGTTTTTATCATGATTATACCAACTTCAAACTTTTAAAGAGAATCTTCCGAATCATAAGGGTGACCAGTCTTACTTTAAAAATGATTCGTTTGTTTTGAAAAGTAAACAATGAAATGAATTAAATATTGATAGGTAACTCCGTCATGTGGCCAAGGTCTGAACTTCATAAGCGACTTCTGTGTTGCACTATGCCTATTTATATTACAGGGTTGATAGTAAAGTTTCACAAAAATACCTTAAGAAAAAAAGCAATGAATTTTGTTTTTATAATTAATTCAAAACCCGTAAATTATCTTTTTTAAGTATAGTATGCTAACATCATAATTTTGTTGTGGGATAAAATATCGGTAGCGGGCTATACATGTAGATATCAATAAACCTATATCGTATGTCCAGAACTGTAAATTTCAGAATGCATATAACAATTTTTTTTTAAGTATCAATTGGGACGGAAAAGGTACACACCGGGAAAATTTTAGTATCACTTGAATACCCCGGTATCTAACTGCAGAACTGTACATGTAGCTTTCCGAAAAAAAAATAATTTATTGACGGACCGGAGTCTCTGGTCATCCATCCCATTTTTTTTTTTAGACCAGTGAACTTCAGTGCAGCAACTGAATATCACAAATTTATCATTCTTAATTAATACACTTTGACAACTTTATTTCAATTATTAAAATCATAATCGGCAGCCTTTGTATCATAAACTATTAAACTATTTGTATCGTTTACCGTATAGAATTGAGTATTTTCTTTCAAATAATTGACTTGTAACTTACGTACATTACTTTTCTGGGTTAGTTTTAAAACATACGATCGATCGATCGATCGATCGATCGAGAGAGAGAGAGAGAGAGAGAGAGACTCATTTGCTCATGTACATATATACCACGTAGTTCCTGTATGAAATATCGTCCAATTTTCTTAATTTTATTTACAATATGAATCATAATCTCTCTATTCTGTAAATTTATTTGTTGATTATTTTCAACTTCAATCACAATATGTACATGTAGTACTAAAATGAAGTCCATGCACGGGTGCTTTTGTACACCTGGAAATATTTTTTATTTAATCCTTCGTCCATGCCTTCCTCCTTCACAGAAAAAAGATTAATTAATAAATTAACCGAACGAGGTTGAAAAAATGCCGGACTATTTTTTTTTCTTTTCTCATATTAACTGGATTGAATATACTTTTTTCATTTTACTGTACACGTGTCCGGAATAAAACTGCGTGGTTTGGGTTTGTCAAAATGTTTTTAGACCAAGATAAGTCAGTCGCAACTTCTCGGGCCTTTCCAACTAACGGAAAAAAACTTCGAAAGTATTACGTAGACCCCCCCCCCTTTCCCAAACTTTGAAATAAATGACTAAAAAAGATCTTCCTTCTATGAAGGAAGATATTTTATCTGTTGAGTATTGAGTTTAATTTTATTGAATGTAAAGAACTCCGTCTATCCTTAATAAATAGGAAGCGACTCCATCTTGTATAAAATTTTAACATCCGGTAATGTTAAAACATTCGGGGTTGTATTTCCGACCTCTGACGGAAACGCCCGAGATGATGCGATTGCGGAATCAGGATTTTTAAACATCTTCATTGGACAGTTTCGCTTATTTTGCACTACGGGGTTTTTGAAAAAAAAATGTGTTGATCGACATCCGAATAAAATGGTAATTAAATAGAGTGCCAAATATATCATTGGCGAAAATTTGTTTTATAAAAAGTGTTTCTTACAAATAAAGATTTATATATGTACATGTAGATAACCCTATTTATAAAATTTATTGGTTTTGTCTATAGCAGATGTTAATTTAGTTCTTAGCTGACATTAACTTACGTGTATAAATAAATATAAAAGCCAATTGTATGTTTGTATGTATGTATGTATGTTGTTTAACGTCCCTCTCGAGAATTTTTGACTCATATGGAGACGCCACCACTTGCCAGTGGAAAGCTGCAAATTTTATCCTATACTCGGCACTTACGGCCATTGAGCAGTGAGGGATCTTTTTCGTGCCAGCACCTACTGCGACACGGGACCTCGGTTTATACGGTCTCATCCAAAGGACCGGTCTCCATGTCCCACAGTGGGATTCGAACCCCCGACTTAAGGATCAACTCCTTACTTCGCGACTCTAGAGCAGACGCTCTAACCACTGCGCCACGTGGGCGACCCATGTAATTGTAACCAAATATTCCGAAGCAATCATTCATATTTATAGGACCAATAGTTGATTAAATTTCCTCTCATCAGTAAACGTATATCCTCCCCGGAAATAGATAAAATGCTTCCCTTCAGAGGTGAAGTTTTCAATCATTTTTTTTTGGGGGGGGGGGGCGTCAAATCGTGGATCGTAAAAAATTGACTATATAAAAATAATTTCAAATTTTAATCAGTACCCCATCTCTCAGGGCCCGTCTGTCCCTCCAAGTTTGCCCAGGCTATGACTTTTTGGATTAACTGGAAGCTCATACTTGGTACAAAGATTGCCAATGATCCTAGGATGTGTCATGGTCTTGATCCAAGGTCATTCCAGCAAATTCAAGGTCAGTGGAGAAAGAATAAATGTTTTGTCCGAGCCATTTATTTGTAATTGAGAATCACTGGAAGCTCATTCTTGATACAGAGATTGCTTGTGACAAAAAGGTTTGCTTCGACTTTGACAAAGAAAATTGTATTATTACGATCTAGACTGTAATTTTTTATGTTCGCACTTGGTACAAAGATTGCTTATGGTCCGCCGGTTTTAGATGACTTAAAATAAGGTTATTTCAGCAAATTCAGGGTCACTGGCAGAAAAAGTTGTAAAATGCCTGTCTGGGATATGAATTTCTAAGGGGGAATCACTAGAACCTCTTTCTTAAAACAGAGGTTGTTTGAGATTGAGGGTTTGTCTTGACACCGACCCAAGGTTATTCCGTCAAGTTCAAGGATACTGACAGAAAAAAATTAATTTCTATTCATGCTATGATTTAGTAATAGAAAATCACTGGAAGCTCTTACTTGAAACAGAGATTGCTTATGAACGGAGGCTGTGTCATGACCTTGATCAAAGGTCTTTCTGGCAAGTTCAAGGTCACTTGCAGAGAAATAAAAAAAAACATGTCCAGGCATAATTTTATTATTGTTTTTTTCCTACCAATTTTGTGCACGCGAGTTCTTGGAAACGGGTTGTTTGATTTTCAGGAAACTTTCAGGTCTGGTAGAAAATAAAAAAATCTTAGACATTTTTTTATTTTAATAACCTCACTTCCGCTTCGGAGATTTCTGCGATTAGGTGATTTTTAGAGGGTCACTTTGTAAGTTCGTTTTCTAAAAAAACACTTAAAATAGGAACTTGATATTTTCAACAATGATAGAGCAATGTTCATAAATATGTACTAGGTAGTTCATTTTTTCCAGACGTGCCGCACTTTGACGCTTGGTATGCTCCAAAAATAGTCTTATTGAGAATATAAAAGTTTTTAGCATTTTTTCAAGAATATCTCTTTACTTGTAAATATTTTGTTAAAAGATATAGAACAAAAGTTGTGCAGAATGGCAAGATCTCTCATTTGATATCAAAGGGATCTACAGGGGCTGAAAGTGTTTTCTCAATATCTCCAAAACTATTGAGAATTTGTGATACATCAAAGAAGCAAATTAAAATGACAAGTAGAAGTGAATAAGATTGCCGAAAGTCGTCAAATAACGTCACTTCCGGCCAAAACGGAAGTAGTCAAAAAATGCATATTTTTGCCGTTTTCGACATGTTATTAGTTAATTTATGTAATCAGAAGCGTCCAATCAAATTTATCATCCCTCAACATCACTTCCGGTCAAACCGGAAGTAGCCAGAAATAGCTTATTTTGCAGGTTTTGATGCAAAATTGTAATTTTAAAGTCACTGGAGACGTCTAAACTCATTCCTTTCTCTTGTTGACGTCACTTCCGGTCTAAACAGGACGGAAGACCTACTCGTTGCTTTGCAACGAGCTTTGCTCTAGTTAGGGTCTTCCGTCTCCAACGGAAGACCCTTCTATTATTGTATTGTTTCTTTTTCACTTTTATTATTAGGGTCTTCCGTCTCCAAAGGAAGACCCTTCTATTATTCTATTGTTTCTTTTTCACTTTTATTATTATTATTATTATTTTTTTCTGTCCAAATTTTGTGCAGACGATTTCTCAGAGATGGTTGGATGGATTCACTTGAAATTTTCAGAGATGATGTATCATGATCTAAATCTTATTCATTTTTTTTATTTTTTGGAAATTCACTTCCGATCGGAAGTTATCGCCCTTTAATCGAATTTTAGTGACCATTTTGTCTACACAAAAACTCAAAAACGACAAAAGCTAGAGTGCTGAAATTTTCAGTGTTAATAGAGGACATGTTCTAGTTGTGCACCTCAGTTTTTAAATTTTCTGGAAGTGCCTACTATGGAAGCTCGGTAGGGGTCAAAATTTAGGACATGAATCAGGAGTGAATTTTCGAGACATTTTTTATCATATCTTCAAAACCATGAATATTTTCTTAAAACACATTGAACAGAAATTGTGCAGAATTACTAGATCTTTTATATGATATCAAGAAAAAAGGGCTGACTCATCACATTAGGGGCCAAAAAGGGCAAAAAGTCTTAAATCCATAACTCTTTAACGATCAATATTTTGTTATACATTACTGAAGCAAAAACGTTTATCTGAACAATCTACAACTATATATTATAATAAAAATCTCATATGTTACATAATTAAGGGCCATAAGGGGCCAGAATGCTAAATCTTTGACGCTTTATATCTCGAAAGTGGGAAATATTTTGATAAGCAATATTGAACAAAAGATGTTCAAAATAATGTTCTAAACAATATGCAGCCTTTCAATATTTGCTAAACGTCCCCATTAAGGAGTTGAAGGGCCGGCCCCTAAATATTTCTTTTGCATATATCTCAGAAACGAAAAAGAATTTCTGAATAGTTGTTGAACAAAATGTGTTAAAAATCATAATAGCTTTAAGGTGAAATCAAGAAATAGGGGCTGGCCCCTCAAAATCGGGGCCAAAAGGGGCAAAAAGTCTTTCATCAATAACTCTTTAACGATCAATATTTTGTTATACATTACTGCAGCAAAAACGTTTATCTGAACAATCTACAACTATATATTATAATAAAAATCTCATATGTTACATAATTAGGGGCAATAAGGGGCCAGAATGCTAAATCTTTGACGCTTTATATCTCGAAAGTGGGAAATATTTTGATCAGCAATATTGAACAAAAGATGTTTAAAATAATGTTCTAAACAATATGCAACCTTTCAATATTTGCTAAACGTCCCCATTAAGGAGTTGAAGGGCCGGCCCCTAAATATTTCTTTTGCATATATCTCAGTAATGAAAAAGAATTTCTGAATAGTTGTTGAACAAAATGTGTTCAAAATCATAAGAGCTTTAAGGTGAAATCAAGAAAAAGGGGCTGGCCCCTCAAAATCGGGGCCAACAGGGGCCGAAAGTCTTTCAGCAATAACTCTTTAACGATCAATATTTTGTAAAATATTACTGCAGCAATAACGTTTATCTGAGCAAACTACAACTATATATTATGTTATTCAAATCACATGATACATAATTAGGGGTCATGAGGGGCAGAAATACTAAATCTTTGACGCTTTATATCTAGAAAGTGGGAAATATTTTGCTAAGCAATATTGAATAAAAGATGTTCACAATAATGTTCTGAACAATATGTAACCTTTCAATTTTTGCTAAACGTCCCCATTAAGGAGTTGAAGGGCCGGCCCCTAAATATTTCTTTTGCACATATATCAGAAACGAAAAAGAATTTCTGAATAGTTGTTGAACAAAAAGTGTTCAAAATCATAAGAGCTTTAAGGTGATATCAAGAAAAAGGGACTTGCCCCTCAAAATAAGGGCTGATAGGGGCCGAAAATCTTTCATCAATAACTCTTAAACGATCAATATTTTGTAATACATTACTAAGGCAGAATAGATCATCTTCACACTCCTTAACTATATAACGTTGTTGGCATCATATGTTTCGTTATAAGGGGACAATAGGGGCCAGAATGCTAAATCTTTGACGTTAAAAAGGGACATAAGGGGCCAGAATGCTAAATCTTTGACGCTTTATATCTCGAAAGTGGGAAATATCTTGATAAGCAATATTGAATAAAAGATGTTCACAATAATGTTCTGAACAATATGTTACCTTTCAATTTTTGCTGAACGTTCCCATTAAGGAGTTGAAGGGCCGGCCCCTATTATTTCTTTTGCAGATTTTTCGGAAACGAAAAAAAAAGTAGAATAGTTGTTGAACAAAAAGTGTTCAAAATCATGAGAGCTGTAAGAAGATAGCAAGAAAATAGGACTGGCCCCTCAAAATAGGGACCAAGACGGGTCGAACGTCTTTAATCTATAATCTTTAATGATCAACATTTTGTTATAGATTACTGAAGCAAAATTGTTCGTCTTAACAATTTATTTATATCATTATATTTGAACGAAAGTCTCAGTCAAATTCTTATCTCATCTTATCAAAAATCGGACGGAAGACCCACTTGTTGCTCGCAACGAGATCGCATCTAGTTATTATTATTATTCCACTTTTTCTTTACAATTTTTGTGCAGAAGATATCTCGCAAACGGTTCGATCGATTTTCATGAAATTTTCAGGGGTAATGCCTTTTGATCTGAAGATGATCCTTTTTTGTTCAAATCCTTAAAATTCACTTCCGGTCGGAAGTTATCGCCCTTTAATCGATTTTCAGATAACCATTTTGTCGACACTAAAACTAAAAAACGGCAAAAGCTAGAGCGCTGAAATTTTCAGCGATTATAGACGACATGTTGAAG